>NW_024080647.1:39703-387110 GCF_003009895.1 Hyaena hyaena
GCATGGGTGGATGGATGGGTGGGTGGATGGATGGATGGATGGACAGATGGATGAACGAGAGATGGATGCATGAATGGATGGGTAGATAGGTAGGAAAACAGGAAAGCTAATGGTAGAATTTAGTCCTAGTGGGAAATTCGAAGTCCGAAGAGTGAATCTGCCTTCCTTCACCATTTTCTTCCATTCAGCCCCCAGGGGATTGGATGATACCAACCACCTGCAGGGACCATCTGCTTTACTCAGCCCGCGATTCAAATGCTAATCTCTTCCACAGATACCTTCACAGACACACCCAGAGAAAATATTTTACCCCTCAGCCCACCAAGTTAGCCCATAAAATTAACCACCACAGAGGCCATGGTGTAGGGGGGTCGAAAACACTTCTGGGACCACAGCACAGGGGGCCTCTACATGGAGGGAGGGGGGCTGTTAGACTGAGAGCGGAAGGCAGAACCAGGCAGCCCCGAGTTAAAACCAGGCTCTGAGAGTTCTTCGCCTTGTGACCCGAGGGCCTCCTTCACCCGGCGATGGTCAGCTTCTTCGACAATAAGTCCCACCTCTCAGGCTGGAGCGAAGAGTCAGTGAGTCCGCATGCCAAGTGTGCACACGGCGCCGGCCACACGGCCAGGTCAGCCCGTCCTCATCCCTGCCCTGCATGCATCCCGATCAAGGGCAGTCCCCCGGACCCCACCCTGCACGGTCAGTCTGGTCCAAACCTGACCATGAATCATGTGGGTGCAGCGGGAAGGCCAGAATCCTTCCTCCTGCCCAGAGTCTGGAGCGAGCGCCCCTCTGCTTCGCCCACTGCCCTCCCCACCTTTCCCTACGTTCTGTCCATCTTTGGGGCCCGGGCCCCCCTTCTGCTTCCTGACAGCCCTCCAGGGTCCCTGCCACGACCCAGCCCTTACCTGGACCCCCACCCCCACCCCCGCAAAGCCCCGCTGGAGTCCTACCCCTGCGGAGCACTAGCCTCCTTGGGACGACCCAGAATGGCCTTCACGGCCCTGAAGAACGAAGAGACAAGGGTACTAGAAAGTGAGGGGGGAGAAGGGACCAGCCACACAGCGGGCGGGGTGTGTCCGGGGTCAGAGTGTGCTCAGCCAGCCCCCCCCTGCGCTCTCCCCACCTCCAGCCGCTGGGTGAGACAGAAAGGATCCCTGGAGGGGATGTTCCCTGAAGGTCACCATAGTCTGCAGACAACAGGTGCCCCGGCGCGTCCCCAGGGTGGTGGCCGAGGTGATCTGGGAGAGGCGGGAGGCAGATCCTTCTCGCCCCCGATGTTAGCCACCGGTGGGTGAGCTGGAATTTTGCCAACACCTCAGATGGGCCTCTTATCGGTGAGGGGTTAGAGGACTTTGAGGGTTTTCAGCTCACTCTGCAGCACCACTAGCCCCCCCTGTTTTGGGACTGCCTTCGCCACTCCACGTCCCGTTTCAGTCTCTGCCGAGACGCTGTCCCCTCCTGCCACCACTCATGTCCCTGGCTCCCACCTTCCTCTCTGGACTCTTGCGTCCCAGCAGGGCTCCTCTGTCTGCCGCCCCGAAGTTGAGAGTGTCTGCCCTAGTGAACCCAGGTCACGCCTACAGTCCATTTAGGCTTTTGAGAAATACAAGGCCAGGCCCCAGGGTCAGAAAGCAGGGGACAGGAAGCAGCTCCTCCCGGCTGGAACATAGGACTTTGCAGCCTAAATCAAGGGGACCGGCACTTTAAAACCCAGCCACGGAGGGGCGCCTGGGTGGCTTAGTCGGTTAAGCGTCCGACTTTCGCTTAGGTCATGATCTCGCGGTTCGTGGGTTCGAGCCCCGCGTCGGGCTCTGAGCCCCGCGTCGGGCTCTGTGCTGACTGCCGGCTCAGAGCCTGGAGCCTGTTTCAATCTGTGACTCCCTCTCTCTCTGACCCTCCCCTGCTCATGCTGTCTCTCTCTCTCTTAGAAATAAATAAAACATTAAAAAAAAAATTTTTTTTTTAAACCCAGCACGGAGGCCTTGACGCCAGGCTGTGGAGCGCTGCCTCGCACTCACAGGCAGACCATTGGCTGTGATGCTGGACTTCCACTGCAATCCACTGGGCTTATGCTCGGTGCTGTAGGCAGAGGCGAGCAGGCACATGGAGATGGAAAAATAAACGGCTCCTTTGAAAGCCATCACAGAGGCGCGCCTGGGTAGCTCAGTCCGTTAAACATTGGGCTTTGGCTCAGGTCATGGTATCGCGGTTCGTGGGTTTGAGCCCTGCATCTGGCTCTGCAATGACGATGCAGAGCCTGCTTGGGATTCTCTCTGCCCTTCCCCCGCTCATGCTGTCTCTCTAAATAAATAAATAAATAAATAAATAAATAAATAAATAAACTTAAAAATGAAAAGCTGTCCCAGAGCAATGGAACAGCTGTTGAAGGATTGTGAGGAGGCTGTCTGGGTGGATTTGGGGGACTGGGTCTCAGCCAGATTCTAGAGCGCAGGGCACTGTTGGAAGTCTGCTGCGGCAGAATACATGAGGGCCAACTAGATTGCAGGCTGGAGTGGGGGGCTGTGGGGAATGGAGAGGCGGAGACAGCATTCCAGAGGTAGAAGGAGGCCAGAGCGTGGCATCAGATACAGGGCCCACCTCCTGGGCTCGGTTACCCGAGGATGGAATGGTGGTCCATGCCCCTCTCCGTTCTTCACGGTGCCTCTTGTAGTCACAAGGGCTTTCAAAGCACCTGCCGGTGGGGAATGAACAAGGGCTTAGGCCCTGCAATCCTCAAATATAAGTTCTGTGGAAACCGAGAAAGAGGATCTTGACCCTTATAGGGAGGTAAGGGCACAGATTTTGCAGGGGTCAATCCGAACCCCTCTCGTTGCTAGCTCCATGACCTTGGCCAAGGAACTTAACCTCAAGTTGGCTCCGCTTCTAATCTATTAGGGATTGAGGGGTGTGTCGTTCCCAGGCTGTTGTGTTGAAGCCCTACCCCCCACCGTGGGTGTCTGGAGGTAGGGCCCTTAGGGGCTAATCAGGTTTCGATGAGATCACAGGGCTGAACCCTTGTGATGAGAGTGTGAGATGCGAGTCTTTCTTGCAAGGAGAGACCTTGTCTCTCTGTCTCTTCCTCTCCCTCTGTCTCTCTCCCTCTGTCTCTCTCCCTGCCACGTGAGGACACAGCAAGAAGTCCTTCTGCAAGCCAGGAAGATAGCTCGGCCCAGGGACTAAATCAGCCGCCACCTTGATCTCGGACTTCCAGCCTTCAGACGGGTGAGGGCTACATTTCTGTGGTTTAAGTCAGCCCGCCTGTGCTATTTTGTTACCGCAGCTCAGGGTGACTCAGACAGAGGTAGAATAAAGAGGTAAAATAAAGTGCTTAGAACAGGAACCCTAGGAACTTAACAAAGAGTAACAATCACTGGGAAAGACAATACGACACAGAGCCACGCACCAGGCTGCCTGGGTTCAAACCTGCCACTGCTGCTTGAGCTGTGTGTTCACGGTAAACTTCTTAACCTCTCTGTTTGCTCACCCGTCAGAGGTGAGGGATGACCTGTTCTACCTGTTTCCGGAACAGGTACACCTCGACACTCAGTTGCTATACACAGCAATGCAGCCATGCTCACGGCTAGAATACTGAAATGTTTCCATGCCAGCTGGTGACAGTCAGCTGCTCATGTCCCCGAGGGCCACTCAAGGCCCTCCCAGATGTTTCTGTAATCCGCAACTGAAGAGCTCAGAGCTAGTATGAGGGGCCCACTCCGCTAACTGGGTTCATCACTGAATTCAAAAGAGTTCCCCAAATGCTTTGGGAGATAACATCATGCCTTTATTCAGCTGTTCATTCAATAAATATTTATTGGCCACCTCGAGATGTCAGGGCTTGAGGATTTGAAGGGAAATAGGCCTGCTCTCTACCCTCAGGAGACCCACTGTGTAGTGGGTAAAAGATCGTCAGAAAGTAAGGGCCTGCATAACAGGGCACACAGAGCCCTTGGGGCCTCCAACAGGGTGATTGAGACAAAGAGACACAATGACAGACTTTTTGTCCAGGTGAGCTCTTTCGGCTTCATTCTCACCCTCCCTATGTAAGGGCACCAGATTTTGCAAATGAGATTTCAGGGCAAATGAATGTCAGATACACGATGAAAAAAAAAATTGTAGTATAAGTATATCCCAAAATAGTGCATGGGACATACTTATGCTAAAAAATTTTTTTGTTGTCCATGTGGTTATCTGAAATGTACGTTTAAGTGAGCATGCTCTAATTTAGCTGGCAACTCCATTTCTGTCGGGGATTACCAGCGCCCTTTTAACGGCCAGACGGGCCCCTTCCACGTCTTTCTGGAAGACTGTGTAGGACGCAGGTTGGTTTCTTGGAGAGAACGAGAGGAAGACAGTACAGAGAGGGAAATGAGAGGGAGTCCGGAAGGAGGGGCGCAGAAGACGGAGGTGCCTCGGGCCTCGGGGAAAGGCGGGAGGAGGCCTGGGGAGGAGGAGAGTGACCGGCAGTTGGAGCTAGAGGGAGAACTCACCCCCTCTGCAGCTGTCTCTCCCTCCTGCCCAGGCTGCCCCCACCAGCCTTGTGCGGGGGGGAGGGTGCAGGCTCGTCTTGGGAACCTGCGTGTGCTCTCTGAAATGTCAGCAGAAATAAACCTGGCTAATCCTCTGCGATGGCCCGTCACATTAATATCCCTGAAATTCCAAGCGGATTAAAATAACCACGAGCATGACACCATTTGGAAGGCCAGGGATTTACTTGGAAGTGGTGCCCCGTTGGCAAGCATTCCTCTAATTGCTGCTTCGTATAAATAGAGTGTTCTTTAATACTGCCACCAGCCCCAGCTGACAGATTTAGACAGGGGCTGTCGAAGTCATTAGTGCCCTGGCCTTGGTAAACCGAGGCTCCGCTCAGGCTGTAAATGGGATTCTCGGGGGCCGATCAATCTTACCAAAGCCGCCAGCATTGCCTGTTGATCCGCGAGGCCCTGAGTGGCTACAGCTTCCCAGAAATGTGCTTGCATCTGTCAGAATTATAAGTAGCAGGCAGCTGACACAAAGGTCAAATTTGCTGCTAGCATCTCCCCAGTACAAGAAATGCTACTTAGCAGTGTATCAATTGCAGGTGGGTCATTAAAGGTGTGTGTGTGTGTGTGTGTGTGTGTGTGTGTGTGTGTGTGTGCGCGTGTGTGGATTACAGCCTCGGTTGCTTGGATCCCACTTCCTCTGAAGGCAGGTCCACACCGGGCACTAACGTAGGTGCACAGAAGCGAACTTTTCCACATTGGCGTCATAAGGGAGTTTTCATTCTGTCACCTCGCAAGGATTTATTGAGTGCTCACGGTGATTCAGGCGCTATTCTAGGCGGTGCTGACTTGGTGAGGACCTCTCTTATTTATGGGCCGTGTGGCCTTGGACATGCTATTTCCTGGCCTCCCTGAGCCTCAAGTTTGCCATCTCTGAAACAGGGATAAGGGTTGCTAGCTCAGATGGCACGGAGCAGACTGGAAGCGAGCCCCCAACGGTGCTGGGACGGCTCGCACTCAGTGTGCGTTAGCCAGCGATGGCAGTGCTAACGTGTCAGATGGCCATCTGGGAAGGGGGCAGAGCAGGCGAGGGGGCCAGAAAAGGAAAGATCCAGATCCAGAAGGGGGCATGTCGGTTGTGCACAGCCCTCAAGGGACAGTTACAGGTCTATATCCCAATTCTAAAGCCACGGGACTCAGACTACTGCTGATAGATCGGATTCTCAGGGGAGGGTTTCACAACTGAGGCAGTTTCTGGGGCCTGTGGATGCTTGACACCTCGTGTCACCGGGACACTTTCCCCACAGTCAAGCACGGGCCTTGGGGAAGTAGGTTCCACAACGCCCAAGGAGAGGGGCAGACACACCACAGGTTCCGGAGCGGTGAGCCTCAGACTCAGGGCTGGGCAGAGCCCTGTGGAGCCCAGGCGATCTTGTGGACCCTGTTCTCGTCCATTCCAACAGCTGGAAGTCCCCTAGACCTCCACCACATCTGCCACTGTGGTTTTGGAGTTCGCGCTCTGAAGGTGAATGGGGTGTGCGTGAAGCCACGCGCTTTTTGGAGGATGAGTTGGCTTATGAGATTTCATCAGACCCCGTGGACAAAGATCAGTTTTCTGTATTGTGCCAGGTTTCCACCTGAATTCTATTCAAACTCTAATTCACTGTAACTTTGCCTCACCAGGGTGGCTTCTACCAGAGTCAGCAGGTGATCGATTCATCCCTGCTGTTGACGCCTCCCTCCCAGGGATGACTCCTTGTGTCTGCGCAGCGCGCCGCACCCTTACAAGTCGTCCTTTGTCCTGCGGCTCTTTCAGACCTCACATCAACATGTGAGCCCCGGGCCTGGGGCTGTGTCGCGGCACCGTCTGCCCCCGTGGCCGTCCGCCAGCCCCGGGGCCCACTTCTCGTGCATTTAACCTCCCTAAAACTAGAAAGTGTCTTATAATCCGTGACCGCTTGGCAGCTCTTTTCCTTTCTTTAATGTTTATAAAATACTGGCTTTTTAAATATTGTTTATAAAATAGTCCCACCGTCTATGGAATCTGAGATTCGACGGAGGACTTCTGAATGCCTGGCCTTCGGCAACTCCCCTCTCCTCTGGGAATCTGCTTCCAATACCTGCCAGCAGTGGCTGGCAGAGACACTATGGAGACACAAGACACCATAGGGAAGGCACCTGACATTGCAGACCTGAATGCACGGGGGCTGCGTGGCTGTTAGCAAAGGCACGTGGCCTCGGAGATGAGGAAACCGAGCCCCACGTGGGGAGCCGTGACTCAAGTCACACGCAACCCCGGACACGGAGGGTTTCAGAGGACTCTCACAGGCATCGGTCACCAGCGTCCACGACCGCTGGGCCAGAAACGAGAGTGGCTCACCGAGTGTCCGGCCCAGGAACCTGGGCTCAATGGGGGGCGGGGCCTGTGTCTGGAGACTCAGCCGCTGGCGGGGCGGAAGCCACCAGCAGGGCGCAAAGGGCGACTGACCGCTAGTGCCAGCCCTTGTTTACAGGAAACAACGGCCCAGTGTGTGGTCCATCTTTGTCACTTTCTGACCCAGGATGTGGTGAGGAAACCCGGTCAGGTAGCATTTGACAGCGAGTCAAGGAGCACGGCATCCGAAGCCTTTGAAAGACTGTGGATTCATCATAACTGTATTATATCAGAATGAATTTCACAGACTGCAAGTTCAGATGGGGGGAAGGGAAAAGAAAAAGCTTATTTCTCCCTGGGTCCCCAATTCTGTCTTCGGCGAGAGCTCCGTTTTGGTTTATTCAGGGGTTTTCCCCACCTATCCTTCAGAGGCTGCACCCAATTGGGTGGGGGTGGGGGAAACAGCACATCAGGGCCCCCAGGGGCGCACAGCTGGTTCTCGGAGGTCACCTGTCCACACTGGCCTCCGCTGAGCTGGGCACTGCCCATCCAGTCCCTGAGCCTCCGTCACCGTCACCGGCTGGCGAGGAGTCCTTATTGCTGCTGCTCTCAGCTCCGGTCCAGGCTTCTATCTCCTCTGACTTCCCCGCCACCCAAGCATGAAGTCCTCCAGGCTTGCTGGCTCTCAGAGGGGGCAGAAACTTCCCGCTGCCCCTAACATGACATGGTGTGTGTGTGTGTGTGTGTGTGTGTGTGTGTGTGTGTGTGTGTAGAGGGTCTTGCGACGCGGTCTCAGCCTCAGGCTGCCCCTTCTGGTCTGCCGGTCCCTTGTGAACACTGGAGTTTCTCTGTGGAGAAGCTTCTCTCAGGGCGTGGGGTACCTATCACCTGCCCTCTCCTGTCCCCTCATCTCCTGGCCGGACGGTCGGTCCCCAGAGACCCAGCTAACTCATCCTTTCCTTCCACACACAGCCCGAGGCAGGGCTCGAACTCACGAGGGGAGAAATCACGGCCTGAGCCGAAGCCAGATACTTAACCTGTGGAGCCAGCCAGGCGCTCCCCTCTCTGAATGTCTGCTGTGATGACCACAGGGTCAATGAGCGAAGACTGGGGGAAGGGTAGCGAATGCCATGGGCAGTAGAGGCGGATGTTTTAAATATCTCCAAAATGGCATCCTCCGTGGTAAGTGGGAATTCATCAAGGTCCAAGTACGGATTAAATCAAGACTTTAAACACGTATAGGAAAAGAGTGCCCTTGGCTGTGTCATGCGAACTGGACGATAGGGGACAGCTCTGCAGCCTCACTCTGCCGCCAACTGAATGGATAAGCTTCCTTCCTGTGTGTGGCTTGGTGCAGACAGGCTCCAGGCTCTGGGTGCAGACACCAAAACAGCCAGACACTTGATCTCCTGGACCCCAACCGCTGCAGAGGGGCATGTGGCCAAGTAACTATTTCCCTCGGGAGTAACACTTAAGAGTCGTGGGTCAATTTGTAATGTGTCCTGGCTCTGGGTGAAGCACCCTAATCTCACTTCATGGCATGATCTGGCTACGCCCTCAGCAACCCACCTGCTCTGGGCTCCTGCCTGTTTTCTGAGCCTGGATCTCCAGGCTTCCAGTGTGTTCGGTACGCTCCCTGATACCCCCTCCCCCCCGCCCGCCATCACATCTCTTTCCCCTTGGTTATCCAGCATTGGTCATGGGGCATGGCTGAGAACCAGGGCCGGTGATAATGAGTATCACAGCTCCCCTCTATGGACCTCCCTGGCCCTCTATAAAATGAGGCGTCGAAACCAGATGGACTCTGAGATCTCACAATCTACCTTACACTTGAAATATTCTGGGGCTGAAGCACACAGCTTTCTTGGCTAGTTCATGCATCCATGCTCAACGCGCCACCATTCTCTAGGCGACCCCTGTCCGCATTTTGGGGAGCAGTCCCCCTCTGTGCAGTTGGCCGTGTACCTCATCATTCCATCCAGCAGGTGGGTACGCCCCCCAAAGTGAGTTCTGTGATCAATCAGCCAGTCCTCTACTGCAGGACTTGTCAGAGCCTTTCATATGCTAATATACACTGGTGATCCTCCAGGACGGGATGCTGGTATACACACATCATGTCCCCAAATAAATCTTACCACAAACACATTTCCTCGCTGCTTATTTATTGCAAGAACTAGAATACAATGGGACATACTTTGAAAGACACTGCCACAGAAAAATAGATACCAAAGGTCACATGAGAGAAGACAACATCTTGCATGACTTCTAAATTGCTCTCGCTCTCTCTCTCTCTCTCTCTCACTCTCACTCTCTCTCTCTCTCTCTCTCTCTCACACACACACACACACACACACACACACACACACACACTTGCACACAGGAATTCCCTGGCCCAGCCTGATTCCATTTTCTTTCTTTCTTTTTTGGCCACCGTGTAGCTTCCTGATGCAGGGAGAAGCGCGTTAAATGCCTTCAGCTGGAGTTCTATGCCTGCGGCGAGTCGGCAGTGACTCAGGAGTTGGGGTTTCCACACTCCACGCGGCTCATTTGTCCTCCGTGCCACTCAAGATACAGCAAGTGCTGAGACACGTGTGCTTTCCCAGCCCTGGGCGCTCAGCCCGCACGTGGGCAGCCTGCCGCCCCCCCACCCCCACTGAGTCCCCGGGTCCCCGAGTCCCCGCCACCACCGCCACTGTCGGGAGAGCACTAAGGGGCAGGCTGATGACGAGCCCCGCCCACCAGGGCCCCAGCTTGGCCCCTCGGGAGGGCTTGGGGGCCTCCCTGATACCCACTCCAAGGCCCAAGACGGTCCTATCCGCACCGCCACGCCCCTCTCCCCCTCTGTAACAGAACCGCCATTCGGGGACATTTCCAAACCTCTTGAAATCGTTTCTATTTTCAACTTGTACCCTCCCTGGTGAGAGCAGCTGCCATAAGTTCGCCTCTTACTGCATAAAGAAGGATTTCCTCCTTCGGCGTGAAGGGAGCCCCACGCCCGGCTATTCCAGGGCCAAGTGGGAGGCCTGTCTCTGCCCCGCCCCCACCCCACCCCCAGGAACGGCCGTGATTCCCCAAGTTCAGCAAGAACATGAGCCTCGGCCCCCTTAGCCTCTTTGCCTTTCCAAGCTGAAGAAGCAGATGTTTAATATGGTATTTGTTGGAGGATTTTCTTGTTTGCCTGCTTTTTTTTTTTTTACAAGACACGCTTGTTACCAAAATAGTAGGAAAATGGAATAAAATATACAAAGAGGTAAATAAAAATAACCCGCAATCCTGCCTCCCAAAGATAAGACTGTAAACATTTGGGAATATATCCTCCTTATATTTGGTCCTTCTTCTATTTTCCCTAATCCTGTGATCACCACCTGTATACATGAGGACTCATTCTCCTTCCCAAGACTGGTAAGGGACTCAAATGGGGCTTAAACATAAAAGAGAATGTATTGGTTCTCATTGTGAGAAGACCCAGAAGTAGAGCCAGCTTCAGGCAAAGCTGGATCAGAAGCTCCTCGCTGTCCTCAAGCACAGCTTCTCTCTAGTATTCAGCTTCGTGCTCAGGTCCCAGGATGCCCCCCGGGGGCTCAGCTCACAAGCGTCCAGACTCAGATCCAGAGGGGAAACCTGAGCTTCTTTTCCAGGAGTTTCCACCAAAGTCCTGACCCTCATTCTGACTGCACCAGCCTCTGGCGACATGACCACCCCTGAACCGATTGCTGAGCCTGGGGAATGGGAAGCGCTGATTGGCTAAGGTCAAGGTCATGTCCTCCACCTCCAGAAACCCACCCATGTGCTCCACCTCTGGAGGCCGCCTGGACTAAAAGGCAGCTGGTGCCTCAGTGAAAATTCAGGAGCTGTTGTTGGAAGATGAGGGAGTCAGTGCCGGGGAGGGATCAAACAGTAAGTGTGCTTTAAAAATTGGACAGGAGATGCCTAGCTCATGAGTAGCCTTTAAATGGTCTCACTAAGTATGCTTTGGAATGTTGACAAGGGGCAGACTTCCCAGCATCCTCAGCTGACCTGCTTCATTAGACAGAGGCCCCGTGGGAAAGGTGAAAAGATTCTGCTCTCCTCCTCCCCCGTCTGTCCTGTCTCAGTGGCCCAGGGTTTGGACCCACTAGAAAGGGGGCCAGCCACTGCTCTCCATCACTGAGGAGCTGTCTCTAAAGAAGGCTTGTGACCTCCCGCGCCCAATAACAAGTACCTCTTCTTCTCTTGTCTCTGCTCACGCCCAGGCAAGAAACAGCAAATTGCAGACATAGGAAGTACATTCTGGAAAGTGCCCCGCTCATCAGACAGCTAGAGCTGGGCCCAGAGCAGGCCAGGGAAACACCTTCACCCTCCACAGCAGCTGAGAGGGCCAGAGACCCAGGCACGATTTTCAGGATCCCAGCGTAGCACAGCACAGACCAGCCAGGAAGGAGGGACTGAGCCGGGTGCCTGCCCCCGCTGGAGATTCTAACCTTTGTCCACCTTCCCAGTGAGTCCAATGAAAGGAAGGCCATGACCTGCTTAAAAGAAATGCAGAGAGTCTTAGGGAGAGGACACAGATTTCGTCTCAAGATGAACTAATGAGGCGATATTAAACGGAGGAGAGAAATGGAAGTATTACAAAGTGGCTAAAAACATAATAGCTGAACTAAAAACCACTTTGGAAGTGGGTAGTGACAAATAACAACTGATGACCCAGAAAAACAAAGCAGCAAAGCAGAGAAAGAACGTGGCTGGCTCTCTTGGGATGCAAAGGTGACAAATAAAAAGGCAACAGTCATGAGGAATGAAGACAGGGGCGGGGCACGGAGGAGAGAGCTGAGATACAAATGTCAGACCGGGTTCTGGAGCAGAGCAGCCAGACAGATCCACCCCTGGCAAGTCTAATCAGGAAGAAGGAAAGGAGAAAGGGGGCCTAACCGTTGGTACGGTGCCCCCAGTGCACAAGGAGAGCGGGGAATTCCATGATGTCCGGGTCCTGGTCTGGCGTCACCCGTGTTAGGCTCAGTGTTCGGTGTCACAGTGGTTTTGAGCTTTATCCACTATGTCCCGGGGCTGTCCGGGATTGGGGGTGCTGACGCCCGGTGCTAACGAGGCAGCAGCAGCGGGCGAGGACAGAGGGGTGGGGAACTGGGCCCCCGAGAGGACACTGACCAGGTTGCGGGGTCAGAAGGAGGGTGAGCAGGCAGCAAGGACCACCGTGTTCTTACTTTCGCCAAGGGGGTGGGTAGCACCATCAGACCATTAAGAGAAACGGCCCATGAAGAAACGGTGTGGTTCAACAGAGTCATACGTTTAGGGCAACTCTGGAAAATAAAGACCCGTGCCCAGAAGCCCCAGCAGGTCCGGCGACGTGGGGTTCAGCAAGCGGTGGAGTCAGAGTTCGGGGGGAGTGCCGGGCGGACACAGGAGGGACCATCTGGCTGGCTGGAAGCAGCGACCCCCTTCCAGCCCAGCCTCGGGGTCCCCCAGAGCTTAGCCCCGGCGGGGTCCCTCCCAGGAAGTTGTTGAGCCAGGATGAGGCTCAACCTTCTCCAAATGCCCACCACACACCTGCTGGAGAATGAGTGAGGGCATTGATTTGGGAGTCAGGAGTCTTCAAGCGCTGACCTTGACATGCCCGGTGACTGTCCCTGAACATCTCGGGGCGTGGCCTCTGCAGAGTAGGGATCCCCATAGGCCTGGCTCTGTCTCCTCACAAAGCACTGTGACATCCTACTGAGGCGTTTATTGGGAACGTGCTTTGAAAAGGAGAATGTGATCCAGTGGTGATTCCAATTAGATCCAGAGGATTCTAAGGAGTGAAAAGAGAGAAATTAAGGGAGAATATTCTAGAAACGGGGGGTGGGGGGGTGGGGGGAGGGGCATAATGCCTGAAAGCTAGCATTCCACTTATAAGAAAACATAGGTCTCTGTAGCTTCTTAGTGAGAAGGAATGATTCCACAAGTGTCTTGGAGTCCTGACTCGCACACTAGCTCTGGGCCCCCCCCCCCACCCAGTCCCTCTCTGTCCCTCCACTTCTGCTCTGTGTGATGTGTGTCATCTGCTTTGAAATGACTGCATAGGAGGCTCAGAAAGAAAACCCAAAATATGAAGTGAGGGGGGAAGAAGGGCAATTTCTCAGCAGGTTGAAAATGGTGGCCTGTTGACAGAGGTCAGCACAAAAAGGGGCTGCATCTCTGTCCCTGCACATCTGCTAACCCAGCCTGTTCTCTGATTTATTTCTGCAATCCCAAGGAATATTTTCACTAGGCAAGAAGCAGCTCTTCAATGTACCATTAATGGAACCCGCCATCACAAAGGAGTCGGGAGCTGGAGACAGGAGATTCAGGATCGAGTGCCACCTGCTGGGCCTGCCCCTGGGCCTCAGTTTCCCCTTCTGTAAAATAAGAAGATGGCTAAGAAGAAACTCATCTCCCCATTAGAGCTTTTGTGGAACCACTGTGTGTTGGGGGGGAGTTTTTGGAGGGAAAAAAAGCATTTTGCTCATTTTCTTTTTGGTATACTGCATAAATACATGAATTTTTGATATGTGCCTAAATGTGGTCACATGCATATTTGCCCATCCTTATTTCTACATTTCCTTTTTGTTGGGTCCTCTCCTCCCTCGGAAAGAACGTTGAGGGCCTTTGTAGCTCTGGTGGCCCACATTTCCGGGGCTGGAGGAATCCCAGGGAAGGGTGAGAAGGAAGCAAACTGTCCCAAGGGCCAGTTATGCCTGCTGCTAAGGGGTGGGGCTGGGCTCTGAGAGGGGGGTCCTTGCTTGCTCCGGGGTGGGGGGGGAGCATAGGCCTTTGCTTTTCCTGTTCCTCTCTAGCCTTCCTCCCCTGACCCTGACAGTCCCCCCAGAACTGGAAGACAAGCTGTACCTAAGTTTGGCCACCAGATTTCCAATCTCTCCTGGAGCCTGGGGATCAGGGAAAGCACCAGCACCATCTAGTCCAGCCCTCCATATCCATGCAGTTGGTGGTCATTCTCTCTGGAAAACTCTTCAGGGCGAACTGGCCCCGCCCATCTTTCTGCAGCGAGGGGGGTGTCGGCACATTCCCAGGGATTTTAGGCCAACTGGCTCATTTCCTTCCATCTTAGAAACTTCTGGAAGCCAGGATGCCCACATCCTGGCTCAACTCTTAGCCACCAGTTCAGCCAGAAACCACTCCTTCCAGGCAAGAGAAAGCAAAAGCAAACACAGGAAGGTCAGTCTAACTTAGCGAGCCAGTCACAGAAGAAACAGAAGCAGCTAAGAAGTGCATGGAAGTAGTTTCAGTCTCAGTAAAAAGAGAAAATAAGTAAAAACAGTAAAATAAAATAAGAATACATCAAAACACAAACTGAACAATGATAAGCCTTTGGCAAAGATGAATATTCTGTTGGGAGAGGCTGTAGGGAAGGGGGCTTCTGTGTAGACCGGCAGACAGACCCTCTGTGTGGAAGGGCATCCAAGAACCTCCTCTCTAGAGAGAAGTCAGGCAGCCAGCTGCACAGCTCTGACCGGGTGCTTGCCTCTGAACCCAGCAATTCTATATCTGTGAGTGAATCTCAGTGGAATGATAATGATTGGACACAAATATTTGCACTCAGGAATACTCATAGAAATTAGAAAGAACAGGGGCGCCTGGGTAGCTCAGTAGGTCAAGCGTCCGACTTGGGCTCAGGTCATGATCTCACGGTTCGTGGGTTCAAGCTTGGCATCGGGCTCTGTGCTGACAGCTCAGGGCCTGGAGCCTGCTTCAGATTCTGTGTCTCCCTCTCTCTCTGCCCCTCCCTGCTCATGCTCTGTCTCTCTGTCTCAAAAATAAAAAATGTACACATTAACATAAAAAAGATGTTCATGATATATCGCTGGGTAGAAAAAGCCGCTTAGCGTCCACCATAGTCCATATGGTAGGATGACATTTCATTTTTGTGAAAAGGCATGTTAGGTAGCATGATGGCTCATAGATAAACAGACTTCTGCATCATTTATAAATATTTTGGCCACATTTTCCTACACAAACAAGTATTACTTACACATTACAAAAGAGAAAACAACAGCCCAAGGAAAGGACCTGTCGTCCCAAACAGAGGGATGGGCTAGAGAACAGGTTGAACTTGAGATCTTCCCCACAAAAACTCCTCCCCTCCCGCCCCGCCAGAGGGAGAGGCAGTGAGGGAGAAGGGGCGAAAGCTTAGGCATAAATCCTGAGCCCATGCCTTTCTCTCGTCCCTCTATAAAAAATGTATCGCCAGCACTCGGCAGGGAGTGCTTTCTCTCCCAGATCTCCTTGGGTCCCGTCTTCCCCACCGGTTAACCCTCCTCCTCCCTCTGTCTTCCTCCCCTCCCCCTCTACCTCCTCCCCTTCCTCTTCACCTTCCAGGAACATGGCTGACTCGGTGTAAACTCAGCAATGCGACTTCCCAACAGTGTGGCCTTGAACAGTCAGAAAATGCCTTTTTATGCTTCAGTTCCTCATTATAGTGAGGACTAAAAAAAGAAGGAGGAGGGGGAAAGGGAGGAGGGGGAAGGGGAGGAGGGGGAAGGGAAGAAGAAGAAGAAGAAGAGGAAGGAGGAGGAGGAGAATTAAGGAAGGGAAGGAGGGAGGGAAAGAAGGAAAAAATAAAAGGTGAAAAGCTTTCACATGAATGTGATATCTTGGATTTTTATCCTGAAACAGAACAAAGACATTGGGGGAAAAACCAGGGAAATCCAAATAGAGTCTGTCGTTTTAGCCGATGATAATATACGAGGCGTTAATTTCTTGGTTGCGACAAACTTGTCTCCGTTACAGAAAAATCGAGTGAGGGGCAGGGGCTCTCTGTCCCCTCGTTGCAACTTTTCTGCGAATCTTAAAATTACTCCAAGATAAAAATGTATTTAAAAAATAAAAAAGCACGGGGCGCCTGGGTGGCTCGGTCGGTTAGGCGTCCGACTTTCGCTTAGGTCATGATCTCGCGGTTCGTGGGTTCGAGCCCCGCGTCGGGCTCTGTGCTGACTGCCGGCTCAGAGCCTGGAGCCTGTTTCGGTCTGTGACTCCCTCTCTCTGGCCCTCCCCTGCTCGCTCTGTCTCTCTCTCTCTCCTAGAAATAAATAAAACGTTTAGAAAAAAAAATTAAAAAAACAAAAATTAAAAAATTAAAAAAATAAAAAAGCAAAGCGCTTAGATAATGTCTGGCACGAAGTAAACATTCAATGAATCGTGACTATTATTTAACTCTTCCATTCTATTTGAACTGTGACCATCCCCATGTCGGAGGAGACATCAGGCTATTTCGCAATCTCACAGAACCTTCTCTGGTGTTGGGCACCTGGCGGCTCTCAGTGGCCGCTCACCTTCTAGCCTTTATCAGTTCCTACTCCTTGCCTCTTTTTTATTGCCAAGACTCTGACTTTATGTTGCTTTATTTTCAGACTATATCTAAGCTCTGTGTTGGAAGTTGGTTTAAAATTCTTCAGAAGTAGTCGGGTATCAATAAGTAATAAAAACACTCATAAATAAGTTACTCTATTTTTCACCTGCGCTGCACACATAAAGCTGAACTTCTATAATTATGGGATCTTGGGGAGGGCGTGGCTTTGGAACTAGAAGAGCTGTGTCTGTGAGTCCCCGCCCCACTCCTACGGGCGTGTGCGGGCAAGCCACTCGTGGGTGACCTGGGAGCCGTGAGCAGCCCCCACCTTCCCGGGGCGCTCTGAGGTTTCCTTTCCATAATGCTCACGCAAGCCCTTAGCAGAGCTCCGTCTCCCTGACTGCTCTCTGCCCCTGTAGCCGAGACTCCTGGAAACAGTGCTCCCCTACAGGGAAATCGGGCCTGGGACCAGAACTTGCCCAGTGGACTCACTTCTCCTAGCCAACCGCTTCTCGAAGTCACCTGTGGCCCCCCCAGCACCACGCGTGACGGGCTAGGCCAGTTGCCCGACAGGGCTTCGGGTATTCACGCAGGAAGTGGGCCTGAGGCCGCTGCCAGGGCCTCACCCCTCCCTGGTGTCCTGCTCAGGCCCCGCCAGCCCCCTCGCACTGCTAAATGGCTGCACAGAACCTTAGAAAAAGAGTACCTGATTCCCTAGCAGAGGGATGCAGCCGCCATATAACCTTGGCTGGGGAACGACGTGTGAATGATCATCTCCGGTTGTCTCTGGGGCTGAGAGAGCAAGGGGGTGAAGCATATGTATGGAAGGAACCTTAGTGCAATTACCACCCTGAACCCGGGTGCCCAGGCCCTTGTGAGAGGAGAGAGGGAGGCCCAGACACACCCCTCACTCATGCCTGGTCTAGACACATGCTTAGCTCCCCACTTGGGGGTAAAAGGGGGATAAGGAGGGGTCTCAGAAGGGAGGGGACTCAAGGTGAGGTGTTAATCCATCCAACCGGTGAGCCTTCTAAACCCAGGTGGATGAGAACAGGCTCGTTCCCTGGCTCAACTCTTCACCCTTCATTTCCCCCCAGGCCAGTCTTCAAGCATTCCAAATTCAAGTTCATGGGTTACCACGGGAGAAATATGCCTTTCCAGAAGCAGCAAGAGGGGTGGGAAGACAAGAACACAAACCTTACCCGAGTATTTCCAGACATGCAGGGCAAACATCATGACGAGTATTTGTTGAGCACTTACCACGTGCCAAGAACCTCATTCTCTCATTTAAGTCACAAGATTCTGTGCGGTTCCGTGGTTGCTCATGGGAAAAATGAGATGCACGCAGGTCAGGTAACTCACCTGGAGTCACAGCGAGAGAGTGGTGGTCTGAGGACCTTGAACTCCGTCAGTCTGGCTCCAGATGTACCTGTGCCCTTGGTCTTGATGTTCAAAGGGGGCCTGTTGGGGCTGCTGGCAGAAGAAATTGCAGATGGATACGAATCAGCTGCCCCAGTCAGCTGAGTCCATTTCCACAGGGGTTGGCGGCGGGGGGGGGCGGGGGGGGGAGCAGAGCGGTAGAGGACAGGAGCCGCCTCGGATTCCTTTGAGGCTGAAGTACTTAGTCCCTTGGACCCCAACTCCCTGACACTCAGGATGGAGGCAGGCTAGAGAGGGAATGACAGAGGCCAGGTCCAGGAGTCAAGAAAGAATAGGTTAGGTCAGGAATGGGAGAGGCCTGGTGCTGGTGGTCAAGGCCAGACAGATCCCCGACACCAAGCCCACAGTCAAGGCAGCAGCACCAAGCACCCACCCCGGGGGGGGGGGGGGGGGGGAGCGACCCATTGCGGAAGCCATTCCCGTCTCAGCCGAGAAGCATCTTACATCCTCCCTGAAGGGCCAGGAGCCAGTCTCAGGCTAGGACCTGCCCAGAGCTTCCTGGCTGGAGGAAGGGAGCCACAACAGAACGTTGTAGAAGACAATAGCAGCATTTATTAGGCACCTACTGTGCGCCAGGCCCTGTCCTAGACATTCTGCATCTATTACTGCTTTCCCTTTTACTTTTCCACACTACTCGGGGAGGCCTGGGGAGCTGTCGCTATCCTACAGAAGCAATGAGAGCCGGATGGGGTTTGGAACCTTCTACACCTTCCACACAGCAGACGGGGATTCAGACCCGGCTGAGGCTGACTGCCGAGCCCCAGCGCTCACCCCCTTTGGGTGGGAGGTGACGGGCCTGCCCTTCTGTCATATTCCTGCTCACATTAGGAAGTCCACCAGCCCAGCTCCGCGCCCCTGTCTGCAGCAGCCATCCTACAGGCCTGAACGCTGCCTTGCCATCTGTTGTCACCACCCAGGCGAGAGGGAGGCCAGCCAGGCACATCCCCCCTCCATCTTACAGGTAAACAATCTCACGCTCGTGGAAATGAAATAGTTGGCCATCCAGGACACGGTGGGACAGACCCAGGGCTCTGCCTCCATGTCCCTTCCGTGACAGCCGACGGCACTGCCTGTGAACTCAGCCCGCGGGTCTCGAAGGCTCCATGGCGCAGCGCGGCCGGCTTACCCAGGACTGCGGTGTCCCGGGCTCTTGTGCTGGGACCTCCCAGGATTCGGTGCTCCTGTGGGGTCCTCCCCCAACGAGGAGGCGTCTTGCCGAGGAGGGGCCTCTCTTGCTGAGGAGTCCTGAGGCAGTGAGGGCTGTGAAAGGGATCGTGCAGTTTGCAGCTGGGACCTACGGGTCCTGGATGGTGCCTCCCAGGAGGCCGTTCCGACTGGGGGTTCGGTGGTGTGGCACCTGTCAGCCGGGGCTGAGCCAGGCACGCCCCCGATGGTGCTGGGCAAGTGGGAACATTCCAGAGAAACCATGACACATGAACCACAGAGGGAACCCCACGAGCCCCCACAGGTACCCTGGTGGGGCTTTTGTCCCTTCTCCAAGAGTCTGGCTTCTGTTCTCTAACATTTTTCTCTCTAAAAGACAGAGAGAACGGGTCTATATTTTTTTTTTGTCCGTTTTTGACAAACAGAGAAACTGAGGCCCAGACAAGTAACAGCCACTTGGGAAAGAGCTGGAGGGAACACAGAAGCCTCGCAGCCCCAGAGCGGCTCCTCCTGCCGAGCGCCAGGACCCAGCGCTCTGCCCTCGCCCCAGGGCTCTGTCTGGAAGCCTCTGTCAGCACGGAGTAGCCAAGAATTTGGCTGTGTGTCTACTCTTGTGAATGCCTGGTTTATACACCCTCAGCTTTGTCCCAGAGCCTCGGGCTTCTGGAAAGGGTGGGGCTGGGGGAATTCCAGGACCTTGACCTGGAAGGAATTCCAGACGGGGCTGCCTCTCCCTCCACCGAGCGCTGGAGAAGGTCTACCTGAGCCGAAGACCTGCTCTGAGATCACAGCGAGCCTCCCCCAAGCCGCCCGTCCGTCCGTCCCTTCTTCTCTCTCTGCCCCTCACACCCACGGCGCCTGCGCGGGTGGGGCCAGCCAGATTCCACAACATGGAAGTCATAGCCCATTTCACTCTGGGGAAGTGGCATTTTCATAGGGTCACAGAAGGCAAGAACTTGAAAGGAACTTATTGATGGTTATGACCAACTCCCTCTTTTAACAGATGAGGAAGATGAAGGCAGCGAGGGCGGGCGGCTCCCCCGGGGTGACCAGGGAGTCGTGCAGAGCCTGGGCTAGAACTGGCTGTCTCGGACCCTGAGGCTCTGCCTGACCCTCCCTTCCCACTTTCCACTCCATCCCCAGGGCTCTCGCCGGAAAGAACTACACGAAGTCTGTGATCAGGTCGGGGCGAGAGTTGGGGACAAACCCAAATGCCACAGTGATGGGGAGGGGTGGGGGGGGCCGCAAGTTCTGTCAGGAAAGGAGAGCCAAGACTTGGGGGGAGGGGAGACTGTCCCGCGCGGGCCGAGGATTGCTGCATGAGGATTACATCTATAAGATCCAACTTTTGGGGCGCCCGGGTGGCTCAGTCGGTTAAGTGTCCGACTTCGGCTCAGGTCATGATCTTACGGTTCATGGGTTCGAGCCCCGCGTCAGGATCTGTGCCGACAGCCAGCCCAGAGCCTGGAACCTGCTTCAGATTCTGTATCTCCCTCTCTCTCTGACCCTCCCCTGCTCACACTGTCTCTCTCTCTCTCTCAAAAATAAAATAAAACATTAAAAAATTTTTTTAAAAAGGATCCAACTTTTAATGTAAAATATTCCAACACTTAAATATAGAAACAATTCAAGTTTAAAAATAAAACACCTGCGACTTATGACCGGCAGTAGCACCCATCTCCGTCCCCTTTTTATAGACACAGAGTGGTGGCCCACCAGAGACCACATGGGGACCACCGGTCAGTGCGGCTCAGTCATTTGTGGGGAGTCCCCCATACGGATCACCGGTCCCGGCCACACACATAAGATGGCTCCCCACAGTGCACTGTCAGTGTCTGGACCCCAGCCCCGACCACCTCAAGATGATTTGCCTTGGAAGGCTTAGCCCTTGGCCTTGTGGGAAGTTCTCCCTGTGGCCTCCATTCCCCAAATCTCTATGAGTAGTCGGGGTTTTTTTTTTTTTTTCACTTGGCATGTCCCTTTAAGACTCCAAAGTGGGCTAGAACATTCTGAGACCCTGCTGGCCTCTGGGAAAGACTGCAGACACCCTTCCCCGCGCCAAGCCCTTCCCACATACCATTCCCCTTGCCTCTGGACATTCTGCCCTTCGCGGTCCAGCTCAAAACAGCACAGCTGACACCCCAGACAAATCTCCTAAAGCCGAATTAGGAGCATGTCAGCAAAAGGGGAAAATGAGATCACGGTCACCCCGTCACTGTCCCTGGCTGGCTAAGTCCCCCGGCGGGCCGTCTGCCGCCATGCCCTCCCCAACCCTCCTGTGTGTCCCGTACTGCGCCCAAGACAGGGGGCCTGGGGCCATTATGTGGAGAGGTGACACGCAGCCTCGTAAAACCACAGAAGGTCAAGTGCGGAGCTGAGCACTGAAGATAGTAAGGGTTTGGTGACCCGCAAGGAAGGGGTGATCCTCATAAACAACGGCTTAGCCAAGAAATCGGGTCGGGAGTTTTCTCAGAGAAGAGACAGACTCGGTGTAGAGAGTGAGGAGGGGAGGGAGCATCTGAGCGTCAGGCAAGCAGCGACATGGGCCGGGGTGGGGCACGTTGGGGCAGAGCGGTGGTTCGGGGGCCCTGTGGACCCCCAGCTCTTGGGCGAGGCCCCTCACTGATCTGAGCTCTGCTTCCTCACCCGCGGACAGGGACTTGGGCCACAGGAGCCCTGAGTCTTCTGCCTCCTTGGGCAGGAGATGTGTGCTTGTCTCTCCCAGTACCAGCTTACGCCCAGTGCAGGCACTCCTTAGAGGAACGAGCGAGTGAGTAGTGTGACACAGACACCAACCCAGCGAGAAAACCGGGAGAACCGACTCCCAAATAAGCCGATTTCGTGTTTTCGGGGTTTCCAGGCACTTCCCCATCACCAGTTCAGCCCTAGAAGCGGAGAGTACGAGTGCCGTCGATCCCATCTGACAAAGGAGGAAACTGAGGCATGAAGCATGCTAGGAGGGATCCATCCAGGGCTGACCTTGGATACGAGCTGAATCCCATGGCCCCGCCCCCCTGGGCGCCCTGGGGCCCGTTGCTGAGAGGGGGCCCAACTCTTTCAGAGAATCCTAGGCTTTACCTGGGGTCCTCTGACCCTCAGCTTCCTACCCTTTCCAGCCCACTGAGCCATGCCAGAGAGGAACAGAGGGCGCGGGAGAGGCAGCCTGGGGGGCCAGGCCCACGGGAGAGTTCCCAGGTCATGAAAGAGGGAGAAAACCCCACCAGGTTCTACTCTGCATTTAGAACCGTCAATCCGCTGCTGTGCTCTGTGAGTCTCTAAGTGGAGATGGAGAAAACAGGCATCATTTCGCAGACTTACTGGACCACAGGTTTTTTGGGGTTTTTTTGCTCGTAGACCTACGTGAGGATCTGGCACCCTGGTGCTCGGGGTTTGGACACCCACCCGTTTTCTTTTCTTCTTCTTCTTTTTTTAATGTTTACTTATTTTTGAGACAGAGAGAGACAGAGCACGAGCAGGGGAGGGGCAGAGAGAGAGGGAGACACAGAATCTGAAGCAGGCTCCAGGCTCGGAGCTGTAGGCACAGAGCCCATCGCAGGGCTTGAACCCACGAACCGTGACACCATGACCCGAGCAGAAGTCAGACGCTTAACCGACTGAGCCACCCAGGCACCGGGACACCCACCTGTTTTCTGGGAGGGGGCAGAGTAGGGTGTGGGGGAGACAAAAGCCTGCATCTCTACATCTTTCAAACAGGGATAGTCTGTGATCACATGATCGTCGCACGATGACATGAGCGGTGCCCACGGCAGATCTTCCCAGTCAAGCAAAGCCACTACATAGGTGTACAGACTTGTACTCAAAGAGGTGTATGTCCCGAGGCGGTGTAGGCTGGAGCCCAGGCTCTGCCAGTGAGCCGCGAGGGGAAGTGGCATGTGCAAGGTCTGGGTCATGCCTGGGCTTAATGAGAGTGGTAGTTCTACTTCCTCAGCCTCCACTTTTTTTTTTCTTTCCACAGGCTGAACCCATGATGGCAGGGGCTGGGTCCTCTTGGACCAGATGATAAAAGTTGCCGATTGCCAAGAGGAAAGCAATAAAAAGGATGGATCCTGAGTCTCCAAGACCGTGGAACTGCCCTACCAGCTTTGGGTGGCTTCCGTGATTACTACCGTTGTCACAGGAGGGAGACATGCACTTCCACTGGGGTTAAGCCATTGTTCTCTTCATGATGGTAGCTGAACCTCTTCACTTTGCAAAGCTCCTTCCACCCATTCTCCAAAACGTACCCGGGGGGCCACCAACCTCAGGAAGTATCCCCCGATCGTGCCCATGATATCCGGCCTCACACCACCCATCCCATAAGATATTGTCAAAACCAAACGTTAAGGCGCCAGACCTTATTTTATTTCATATTATTCCCTCCAGTATAGAGGGAAGCAAATCAGGAACGTTTGGCTCGGCATCTCCTTCGTGGACATAGTGCCTGCCGAACAGCGCCATATGCCTCCGCGGGGCAGGGCCAGGTCACAGACCTCTGTCACCACCGTTCCCGGCAGATAGCACTCCGCTGAGGCTCAGGGGCTTGACATGCATGTTACTAAAAGAAACGGATGGGAAAATGAAGCAGCCAAGGCCGATTGGGGTGCGGCCGAGACAGTCCCGGCACCGAGCCTTTAAATACAACCTGATGTCAGAGAACTCTGTGACATGTAAGCCCAGAAAAGGCCTGCTATAATCGGATTCTTCCGATGTGGAAAAATAGGGAAGGCCGACGGCTGCTGCCGTGGAGAGGCGACAAATGTTTGATCTCGGGTGTGAGGAGCGCTGACTGCTTCTGTGCTGTCACAGGGAGAAGGACACACCTGTCCCAGCTGCAACACAGTCGGCCCAGCCAGCCACCCTCAGAGAAACCACCTGGCGTGCTGGAAAAAAAAAACGGATCGTGCTGGCTATTACACAATGAAGCTATCGAGCAGCTGCCCAAATGGACTAAACTGCCCCAAGAGGTAATGAGCTCCCTGACACTGGAGGCAATCAAGCCAGATAGCCACTGGTGGGGATACGTTATGCAGATTCCAGTTTCAGGTTGGGGAAGGAGGTCACTCTGGATGGCGTGAGGTTTTATGATGCTGTGATTTTTCAGGCTGCAGGGGTGCATCTCCTCTTTGTTGGTTCCAAGTCAACGTGTCTCCCTGGGAGCCTATGATTGTGTCTCAAGTTCAACCACTGGAGCTTTGAAGTCTTTGAAAGCCAGGCGTCATGATCTCCTGGGGATGCCAGTTAAATAAAGGGATGCTATTGGGGCGCCTGGGTGGCTCAGTCGGTTAAGCGTCCGACTTTGGCTCAGGTCATGATCTCATGGTTTGGGGTTCGAGCCCCGCGTCGGGCTCTGTGCTGACAGCTCGGAGCCTGGAGCCTGCTTCAGATTCTGTATCTCCCTCTCTCTCTCTGCCCCTCCCTTGCTCTCTCTCTCAATAAACAAATATTTTTAAAAATTTTAATAAAATAAAATAAAGGGATGCTACATAATGTGATAGGTATTGACCCCTCTTTACCAGTTCATTTAGCAGACTCTTCTCCCAGATGGGAGTCAGGGCTCCTGGGGCACCAGTCACCATAGCGGAGGGCTCTGACTACCCAGAAGGCAGAGCATGCTTGGGAATGGGGGTGGCTGGGGAGCTGTGGGTACACGAGACTCCGAGAAAGTAGGGAAAGCGGCATGAGGGCACCATCAAAACCGCGTTCGGCCGATTCACACACGGCTTGGCCCAGGGGGGTCCTGCCTGGCCCCAAGGCCCAACATCTGCACAGCATCTTCCACTTTCCCCAAGGGAGCACTGGACTAGGAGTCTGGAGACCTGGCCCTGGCTGCGCCACTCCCTGGCGGGGGTGGGGGTGTCTAGAGAATGTGGCCACACTGCCCTGCAGCCTGCAGAGCTCAGCTCCCCCCACCGTCAAACAAGGGGAGGCATGCGTGGTCTCCAAGGGACCCTTCCCCATGACGGGATGTGGGGTCGGGACCAAGGGTCCTCCCAACCTAGTTATGAAACCCAACCCTGCCTTTCCTATTTGACTGGCAGCCTTTCTAAATTACCTAAGAAACCTAAGTTTCCAGGGCCTCAGTCCCCATCTCTGTGAAATGGGAACAGTAACACTTGCTTCAAAGAATTATTCAGATAATAAAATAGAAGATACCTTGCTGGCAAAGTGACAGGGTGGGTAACTGCCGTGTGCCGTAGGCTTCGGTTCTCTAAGCCTCAGTTTCTTCATCTGTAAAATGGGCATCGTTGGGTAAATAGGTAGGTCAGTGCCTGGCACTTGGCAGGTTCTCATTGGGGGAAGAGAGGTAACTGATTCCCACTCACGGAGGACTTGTGATGTGCCAAACGCTGACTTACCCGCTTATACATACGGCTCTTCCCGTGTTATGTCGATCCCCTGTCCCCGTAGCTACCTCAGCATGTATTTTCTAGAAACGAGGACATTTTCTCACACAACCACCTCAACAAACTCACACCGGTTGGCCTACCATGTCCTTTAGAGCAATGTTTTTCTGGATCGAGATGCAATCAAGCCTTGCATTCGGTTGTCTGGTCTCCTTAGTCTGGAACGGCTCCTGCACTTTTGTATGTCTTTTGTGACCTTGACACCTGTGAGGGGCGCAGACCAGTGATTTTGTAGAATACCCCTCACCTTGGCCTTGTCTGATGAAGCCTCCTTGTGATTAGACCGAGGCTCTGTGCTTTGGGCGGAAACATCACAGAAGAGACGCCGAGACCTTCCCAGGGCAGCTTGTCAGGAAAAGCGACGTCGATTCGCCCCCCGATGGGACCTGGTGGCCCAGGTGCTGTTTCACCGGTTCTTTGGGGAATGTGGTCCCATTTTAACCCCAGGCCCTCAAATCCAACAGAGCTGACATGTGATCGCTACTTCAACATTTACCAGCTACGTGGCCCGGGTCAAATTAGCTAACCTCTCTGAAGGAGTGAGACAAAGATTGTACCTCTGCCCCTCAGGGCCATCTGCAGGGGCAGATGAGGCCACGCAGGTGCAGCGCTGGGTGCCGTGCCTAGTGCATTGCAGAAGGTGCCTCATGGACATCAGTGGATGTTCACTGGGCACCTGCCCCAGGCTTCAGAGGGCACTGATGGAAGGGGGGGTCCCAGGAAACAGCAGAGGAACCTGGTGTCATTGGTGCTATCACGATGCCCCAAGCTCAGAGCGGTGCCAGGGACAAGAGCAAGTTTCTACTAACGGCAGAGAGCCCTGGGAATGGAAATGGACTTGCAGGGTAGACCCATGGCCCCGAGCCAGGTGTGGACTTCAGGGTCCAGCCAATGTGAGTTTGTGCCCCATGATCTGTGCGAATTAGCTGTTTGTCCTTGGGCAAGTCAAATAACCTCTCTGAGTTTCAGTTTCTCCCTCTGTGAAAAGGGGCCGATACCATACCGCCCGTGAAGCTGTAAGGATGGTAGGATTCATGTATGCAAAGAGCGTGGCCCAGTTTCTGCAACGCAAAGTACAGGCGCTGACCTTCCAGGCCAGGACCCCAGTCCCAATGCTCCTTCTTTAGAAATGACTTTCCTTGCGGCGCCTGGATGGTTCAGTCGGTTGGGCATCCGGCTCTCGATTTTGGCTCAGGTCATGATGATCTCACGGTTCATGAGATCGAGCCCCGTGTCGAGCTCTGTGCTGACAGCGTAGAGCCTGCTTGGGATTCTCTCTCTTCCTCTGCTCCTCTCCCCTTCTTGCGCTCTCTCTGTCTCTCTCTAAATAAATAAATAAGTAAATAAACATGTTTTTAAAAAATGCCTTCCCTGACCACACCTCCCTGAGGAGAGAATCAGGCTTTCCCTAAATGCTCTTGGCATCACGTCATCTCACACCTAGCGGGACCATACATTGGTACAACCTTCCTGGAGGACATCTTGCCAAGCAGGGATGGTGTTGCCCGCTGTTCATTGTTCTTAGAAGCCATGTGGCTTAAGCAGAAAGCGATTTATTCCAGGGAACAGAGAGCTCCCACAATCATCTGGAAGTGGACGTAACACACCCTGGGCTGGGCATCCAGGGACATGTCCCAGAAACACAGACCAGAGCTAGCTGTCACTGGAGTGATTGCTTCTGCCTTGATCAGAAAGGAAGGGTCACCATACCTCACGATCCCAGAGCTGTGTCACCTGTGCAGAGACCCCCGTGCCACCGGCCAGCCGGCCCCCATAACTCAGCTTTGAATCACACTCCTGGAAGTTCCTCTCATTAGGAGAGCCCAAATCACATCTAGAATGCACTCTGTAAAGGAAACTTGGTTTTTAGTCGTCCAATTATCGAGACACACTAGAGGGAGGTAAAGTATGTTTCAAACTAGCCAATCCACCAAATCAAGAATCATAGGGGTGCCTGGGTGGCTTAGTCGGTTAAGGGTCTGACTATCGCTTGGGTCATGATCTCGCGGTTCGTGGGTTCGAGCCCCGCGTCGGGCTCTGTGCTGGCTGCCAGCTCGGAGCCTGGAGCCTGCTTCTGAGTCTGTGTCTCCCTCTCTCTCTGACCCTCCCCTGCTCACGCCCTCTCTCTCTCTCTCTCTCTCTCCTAGAAATAAATAAAAATATTTAAAAAAAAAAAAGAATCATAAAAGTGTTCGCCTCGAGTAACTGTCACCACTTTTCTGGGAATTCATCAGAATTCTGAATTTTCTGGGAATTCATCAGAAGGAAATAGATATAAACAGTACATTTTATAAAGAGGAAGGAAGAAAAGATGGAAGGGAGGGAGGGAGGGAGGAAGGAAGGAAGGAAGGAAGGAAGGAAGGAAGGAAGGAAGGAAGGAAGGAAGGAAGGAAAGAGGGAGGAAGGAATGTACGGAAGGAGGCAGGGAGGGGAAAAATCCATAAACGGGGTAGATTGGATAGATTTTGGAATATTCACAGGAAAGAATTTTTTGACCAATAAATATAAATTATTCAAAATAATACATTTTGAATAACTATTCAAATAGCTATTCAAATAACTATTCAAATATTGAATAGTATTAACGGGAAAAGAAAAAACCAAACTATATCTAGAGTGTGGTCCCCGTTTTACAAGAAGGGCACATCCGTGCACGTTATCGAAGAAAGTGTCGGAAGATGTTTATCTCAGTGTGACTGGGAATCACATGAGATTCTTTATTTTCTTGTTCACACTTCGCTAGATCATCTCCGTGCTCTACCAAGAACATGTATCGCTTCTTATAATGAATTGTTTTCAAGGCTGAACGATGACATAAACAAAAAGAGGTAGTCGTGACAGGAGCCCATGGCCTTGCCTTGTGCAGGGCTGGCCTGCGGCAGGGACAGACTGGAGTCAGGGTGGAGGGGGAGCGGGAAAGGAGCGGTGACCATGAGTAAGAGAGGACAAGGAGCCACTGCGTACAGGGTGGGCAGAGGCCATCTCTGACTTCTCTGGCGTGTAAGTGGATGTCTACAAATATTTGTTCAGTGCCCACACGAAGAAATCGTCAAGGGGCTTGAAAGCAGCCAGTTCACAGAAAAAGGAACACAGACGGCTTTGAAATGGATGAAAAGATACCCCGCCTTAATCATAATCAAAGAAATGCAAAATACAACGCGAGCTATTTTCACTTACCAGATTGGCAGAGATCACAACATTTGCTGAGAATTGAGGGGACGGGGCGGGGAGGCGAAGAGACACCTGCTTGTGGGCTGTGCCCTGCCCTGGAGGGGGGACCTTGTAACATCTCTCAGAGAGGAAAGTGTGTGTGCCCTTTGATACGCCCGCTCTGCTTCTGGGAATCTGTGCTCAGATAGAATTGTGTGTTGCTCATATGCAAAAGAGGAACGCACAAGGGTGTTTACTGTGTTGATGCTTATCTTAGCAAAGATTAGAAGCGTGGTCTGCAGTAGGGGTCCGGCTAGACAGTGGGGTATCCATATGACAGATCCCTTGCTGAAAACGAATCATCTCAAAGATGTATTTTTAAGCACTAATGTCAAGGTGGAAAGCAAAGTACATAATATCCTATTTGAGGAAGAAGAGAAAAACATGCACACACATCATTTGGTATTGTAGCATATTTCCGGTGTCCCTGGGGACGGGAGAGATCGAGGGAACAAGGGTCTGAGCTAGAGTTGCTATTCGTCATTTACGCTTTTGTAGTCTGTTGGTTATTTGATTACGTTCATGTGTTACATTTTCAATTTCGACATATAATTTAAGAACAAATAAATATGCTTTGAATTAATAACTGGACTAGGAAGCCAGAGAGAGGCATTGGGGTGTAACGAGATGAGCCATAGGGAGCCATTGATGGTTCTTGAGTAGGGCGGTGCAGCTACCGAGTGGTATTTGGCAGGGAGGCCCCGGAAGAACAGCAGGGAGAGGCTGAGGCAGGGAGAGAGGCTGGGAAGCCAGACCAGCCCGAGGCATGAAAGTCACCGGGCAGGTGGGCTGCACCGAGGGTGGGGGTGGGTGCGCAGTAAAGGGTTACTCCATGGGGAGCCTCTCTTACCCTCCTCAGTGTGGACGATTCTGGCTGTTCCCATCCCGTTACGTCCCACAAGTTTCCCAGGTGAGAGCTATGGGATAATTCCATCTTCTGTCAGTGCAGATAGTTTCTTTTTTAGCCATGGTCTCTCAGGTACCACTCTACTTCCATCGGCTGGGTTAGAGTCTCTTGTCTCCCCCTCTCGTTCATTCCCTGTGCTCCCATCTGGATGGAGCCTGCTCTCGCCCCACACGCAGCCTCTACACTCCTTTACCTGGCTTGCACGTCTCAGCCCACACTGCCCCCCACCTCACACGCACACCTGCTCCCCTCTTCCTAGCACTACCCCAGAGGGAACCCTGTGAGACAGATCACAAATGGCCTTTCTCCTCATCCTGCCTCAGCCAGGCTCCCAATGAGGTGTTTGATGGGTCTTATGCCCCAGGAAGAAGGGAGGAGGATAGGAGGGTGGAGGGAGAGTGGCATTGGAGGGGAAGGACATAAACCCGCCCGGCCTTATTACACCTTAATAGGTGTACTTATTTTAATATTAAATCGTTTTAAATTACAGTAAAACCTTGGTTCACGAGCATAACTTGTTCCGGAAACATGCTTATAATCCATAACACCTGCATATCAAAGCGAATTTCAAGAACCATCGGCTTGGTCGTGATCACGTGACTACTCGTATTGCAAGTCATAGCTCGTTTATCAAGTTAACATGTATTGGAAATGTTTGCTCGTCTTGCAGAATGCTCACAGAACAAGTTACTCGCAATCCGAGGTTTTGCTGTATTTGCCATGGGGTAAAACAGATGTTCCTGGAGATGCCCCAAACGGATCCCTTTGTCCCACAGCCTGGGGTTTCTCAACCTTGGAACTGTTGACATTTGGGGCTAGATAATCCTTTGCTGTGAGGTCTGCCGTGTGCATTGTAGGATGTTTAGCGGCATCCGTGGCCTCTGCCCAGCAGCTGCCAGTAGCACCACCCCTCCAGTTATGACAGACAAAAATGCCTCCAGACTTTGCCAAGTGTCCCCTGGGGGGCAATGTGGCCCTAGTGAGAGCCACTGCTATAGTTTCATGTCATCCCCAGTACAAGGCTGTGTGCTGGTGTGGGGGAGGGCATTGGTGCCTCTATTGATCTTTACCCAAAGTCATAATGTGGGGAAGGCAGGCAGCTGCTGGCTGGGTGTCCCCTATAAATCATAGCACGGAGACAACCTCTACTTTGCCACTTGTCCCCCTGCAAGTGCTAACCTGGTACCCCAGCCAGAGTATTTGTAAAACTATGAGATTTTCAAACTCTACATAAGTAGATTCTTTCTGGTTCTTGGGATTTTCACCCAGAACTACCAAGACCTCTGCTTCTTAGAGTCTTTTATTGTTAGGTCTACAAGGGCAATAAAAACCCTCAAAGGGCTTCCGGGACTTCAAATAATAGCTCCTTTAAAATTCAAAAGAAAGGGGAAAGGGAGATCTCCAACCTGTGTATTTCATTACACACTGAATTAGACACACGCGGAATACGTTTCCTTCTGGCCGGGCACTATTTTAAGACATACGAGGTTGTCCTTAAAACGTTTCCTAGCCTTTTATGGCTGTCTCGTATTTTAGGGGAATTGGCCTGTGTGCTGCCAACTGTATAGGACGTAGTCCAGGATTCTGGGCGGTCCTCGCTGGACCACGAGGAGGACATCCAAGAGCGTGGACTTCGTACTGTGGGCTCGAGTGGTCAGGGAGAACCTTGGGGAAAAAAACAAAGCCTGCATATTTGTATAGTTCCCAACAGTTTCTGAACATGAGATGCACTTTCAAACCCTAGGCTCTTTGCTCAAACTGTCCTCTGCCTAGAAAGCCCTATCTCCTTTGTGTACTTACTGTCCTCTAAATCATGTACTCATGCATGGTGACAATAAAATGTGTATATTTCATTGCAATGTGGTTTGTAGTGATGAAACGGTGGAAGTCAGCTAAACTGTCCAATAACAGTTAAATAAATTATGATATAGTCATACAATGAAAAATCACCCCGCCATAAAATATTGAGGACACAATGACTATTGACTTGCTGCATTGAAAAGAAGTTGAAAACAGCATACATGATCCTATTTTTTAAAAGTATGTTGTACAAGGAGGATTCTGGGAAGATGGTGGAGTAGTAAGCACCAGGAATCTGTCTCTCTGCTGAGACGACAATTGTGGAATCCATGTAATGTAACTGTTTTAGAACTTGGAGGCCATTGAAGGCTTGCAAGTTCCAGGGCAAGGCTTGGTTGGTAATTTGGGTCCATTTCATCTCTTAATTTAGTAGCAGCTACCCTTGGCCTGTGCCTAGCCCCATGGCAGGCAGCTGTGCACATGTTCCAGGAGTAGCTTACACACAGCTTATGGGAGTCAGGATGGGCAATAAGTACCCCGTCCTCAACAAAGAATCCTATATCCTACAAAACTGTCCTTCAAAAATGAGGGAGAAAGGTGCCTGAGTGGCTCGGTTGGTTAAGCATCGGACTTTGGCTCACATCATGATCTCATGGTTTGTGAGTTAGAGCCCCGCATCAGGCTCTAATGTGCAGAGCCGACTTTGGATCCTCTGTCCCCCTCTCTCTCTGCTCCTCGCCTGCTTGCCCTTGTTCTCTCTCTCAAAAGTAAATAAACTTTTTTAAAAATGAGGGAGAAATTAAGACATTCTCATTCTCAGATAAACAAAAGTTGACAGAGTTTGTTACTACCAGACCCGCCCTGCAAGAAATGCTGTAGGGAGACCTGGAGGTTGAAATGAAAGGCCACTAGATCATAATCCTAAGCTGTGTGAAGAAATAAAGATCTCGATAAAAGTAAATACACCAACAATTATAAAATCACGTATTATTGTAACAATAGTTACCTATAACTATTAAGGGATTGAATAAAGCTCAAAGGGAATTGAGGACAAGATGCCCCTAGATCTGGGCCACATTGGCTGGTTCCCAGACACTGGACCATGAAACAGAGGCTTGGACCTCCACTGATCTACTCACTCTTGGGAGGGCTCCACCAGACAGGAGGCACCCTCAACACCTGCCCTCTCCAACCCCATATGCCATCCCTCCTCCCCCAGCCCAAGTGTTGGTGCCGTGCCTATGCACAGAATCAGCAGCTCCCTCTTGGGTGTAGAATGAGGTGAAGTCATACATTTCTCCCTCCCAAACCCTGGACATCCCTGTTATTGAGGGAAGCAAAGCACATTAATGCCCATGGATCCCAGTGGGAAGAACCTGAGCTCTTGTTTCTGCTACCTGTTCTGTCTGGAGGAAGCTGGGCAGGTGGGAGCCATGCCACGTGGAGCCAGCCAGCAGAAAGAGTATGGCCAAAGAAGGACAGGGTGCACCAGCTCTGCTCAGGACCACACCTCCCGGGGAATTATAGAATTCTAGACTCACAGCTTGAAAAGACTGCATTCAACTCCCACTGGGTGGGTGGGGAAAACGAGACTCACGGAGGCAAAAGAGACGCCATAGCTCTCAGTGGCAGGATTGGGATTAGAACACGATGTATGGCTCCCAGCGTAGGGTTCTGCTGTTTTCATGGAAGGTTTCTAGAATTCTAACAGAGGGCCAGAGAAGGTAAGGAATTTATTCAGTCCCAGAGATAGGAAGTTGAGATTATGGGATTTGAAACCACATCTATAAGACCCAGAAGACCACGATGGTTCCATGAACTCATCATGGGCTGTGTTGGTGTGTGTGTGTGTGTGTGTGTGTGTGTGTGTGTGTGTGTGTGTTGGGGAGAGGGAGAAGAGAGATTGAGATGGTGACAGGGATGGTACTAAAGGGTTGCTTGTCCATTTCTCAGCCACATCGTTTAGCTTAGCTCTGCTTTCACTGACCATCCTCCCAAATCAGATCAGGCTCTGCTCCAGGCACACCTGCCCTTCTCCAATACCCTGTATTTTCCTTCACGGTACTTACTGCAGCAGTGATCTGTTTCCACATGGCATTATTTGTTCAATAGTCTCTCCCTCAATACACTACCAGCCTCATGAGGCGGGACCCTGAGAATATTGGCCACCCCCATATCCTCCTACACCTAGCCCAGGACCTGCACCAAATCTATGCTCACGGTATTTGTTGAACAACTAGATGAACGGGTGGATGGATGGACATGTGGACGTTAGGGTGCCCGGATGGACGCCTGGAAGCCTGGAAGGATGGACACCTGGGGCTCAGCTTACTGAGGACCCGAGATGAGGCTCTGGGTTGGGAGTCCCAGCTACCCAGGACCCTATTTATGTTCCCAAACCTCGCCTGTGTGGTGAGTCACCCAATTTCTGAACACCACATGCCTCTTTCCACACCGAGGCTGCCCACGGGGGCCTCCAAGCCTCAAAGATTGTCAGGAAAACTCGGCTCACACGCACAATCCCTACCGGCCCCTTACCGTGGCTGTTTCTTTGATGCGCCCTCTGTGACTCAGATCTGCTCTGCCTCACTGCCATTGCTATTTCAGCAGCATGCTGACATTTTTAAAGGAAAAAACTCGGAAGAGGCAGACTCTGTCTTTGGGCTAGGACTGCACACAGCCCTTTGATTTGATTGTGAACAGAACTGGGGTTCAAGGAGGCCAGGATGGCCAGGGGAAAATGGTGGGACCCTCCTACCTATGGTACAAGAGAAAATGCACCAGGCCTTGGGAAGTAACCTCCTAGTTCCTCCTTTCCTCCAGCAGATCCACTGAATGGAGCCCCGTTCTGATCATTCTGGCATCTGGCTGAACTCTCATTTCCCTTCTTTAAAAAAAAAAAAAAAAAATGTGTATTAATTTGGAAGAGAGAGACAGAGAGATAGAGAATCAATCCCAAGCAGGCTCCATGCTGTGAGTGCAGAGCCCGATGTGGGGCTCAAACCCGTGAACCGTGAGATCATGACCTGAACTGAAATTAAGAGTCGGACGCCTAACCGACTGAGCCACCCACCTGCCCCTCTGACTTCTCTTCTTGACTACACGCGTCTTCTTGCCAGAAAGGCAGCCCCCCCTCTATCGCCACGGCTCCCATGTCCAAGTGAGGAGCAGACTCTGAGCTCCGCCCAGTTACCTGTTTCTCCACAGCCACCAGCCTCCCGACCTGCCTGCTCTCTGAGCTCCTGTTGCACCCACTCCCCACGTGGCAGTTACCTGTGTTACTACGTAATGATAACATGCATTTTGCAATGTTCCATGGCAACGTAAAGGAAGAAAGTTGTGGTGTCTTGGTGACGGTGGCATTCTTGGGGCCACACGAAAGAAGTCCAACTCAGCTACTTCCTTCCTATCTGATCTCAGAGAAGTTATGACTCTGTCGGTTCATAAGTAGACCTGGTGGGTTTGTTTTGATAGTTTCGAATATCAAATGAGATGATGTCATTGGCATGCTCTGTGAACGGCACAATGGTGCGCGTGTGTGCACAATCTTCGTCGTCCAGCACCAACGGGAGCATTACATTGCTATTTCACTTCCCACACAGACATGAGATATCTTCCCAACTGGACTGTGAACCTCCATGGTGTGGGACCCCCCCCCCCCCGCCTTCTGCACCTAGCACAGGGCTGGGTTCCCAGTTGGTAGCTGACGAATGTTTCTTTTTTTGTTTGTTGCGTTTTATATTTGCTGTAGCTGCACTTTTTTTTTAAGTTTTTATTTCAATTTCAATTAGTTAACACACAGCGTTGTATTAATTCCAGACATACAATAGAGCCATTTAACACTTCTATACGTCACCCAGTGCTCCTCACAAGTGCACTCCTTGATTCCCATCACCTATTTCACCCATCCCCCTACTGCCTCCCCTCTGGTAACCATGTTTGTTCTCTATCGTTAAAGAATCTCTTTCATGGACTCCCTCTCTCTCTCTCTTTTTATCCCCTATGGACATTTGTCTTGTTCCCACAATTCCATATACGAGCGAAATCATATAGTATTTATTATGACTGACTTATTTCACTTACCATTATATTCTCCAGGTTCATCCATGTTATTGCAATCGGCAAGACTTCACTCTTTTGCATGGCTGGATAACACTCTAGTGTATACACATATACCACATCTTCTTTATCCATTCATCTGTCCATGAACATGCGAGCTTCTTCCATATCTTTACTATTGTAAATAATGCTGCCATAAACATAGGGGTGCATGTATCCCTTTGAATTCGTGCTTTTGTATTTGGGTAAATAGCCAGGAGTGTGATTGCTGGATCATAAGGTAGTTCTATTTTTAACATTTTGAGGAACCTCCCTACTGTTTTCCACAGTGGCTGCACCAGTTTGCAGTCCCACCAACAGTACAAGGGTGTTCCCCCTTTCTTGACATCCTCACCCACATCTATTGTTCCTTGTCTTGTTGATGTTAGCCATTCTGACAGGAGCGAGGTGGTATCTCATTGTAGTTTTGATTTGCATTTCCCTAATGAGGAGTGATGTTGAGCATCGTTGCATGTGCCTGTTGGCCATCTGGATGTCTTCTTTGGAGAAATGTCTGTTTGTGTCTTCTGCTCATTTTTTAAAATTGAATTATTTGTGTTTTGGATGTTGAGTTTATAAGAGTTCTTTATACATTTTGGATACTAACCCTTTATCAGATAGATCATTTGCAAATAACTCCCATCCTGCCAGTTGCCTTTTAGTGTTGTTGATGGTTTCCTTCACTGTGCAGAAAGTTTTATTTGGAGTCCCAAGACTTCATTTTTGCTTTTATTTCCCTCGCTTCAGGAGATATATCTAGAAAAAAGTTGCTATGGCCGATGTCAAAGAGATCACTGCCTGTGTTCTCTTCAAGGATTTTTATCATTTCAGGTCTCATATTTAGGTCTTCAAGCCATTTTGAATTTATTTTTGTGTGTGGTGTAAGAAAGTGGTCCAAGTTCATTCTGCATGTTGCTGTCCAGTTTTCCCAACATCATTGGTGGAAGACACTGTCTTTTTCCCATTGGTTATTCTTTCTTGCTTTGTCCAAGATTAATTAATCATATAATTGTGGGTTTATTTCTGGATCTTCTATTCTTTTCTATTGATCTATGTGTCTCTTTTCATGCCAGTATCATACTGTTTTGATTGCTACAGTTGGGTAATAGAACTTGAAGTCTGGAATTGTGATGCCTCCAGCTTCGGTTTCCTTTTACAAGATTTGTTTCAGCTCTTCAGGGTCTTTTGTGGTTCCATACAAATTTTAGAATTGTTTGTTCTAGTTCTGGGAAGAAGGTCTTGGTATTTTTATAGGAATTGTATTAAATGTGCTGATTGCTTGGGTAGCCTAGACATCTTAACAATTTTTGTTCTTCCAATCCATGAGCATGGAAAGTCTCTCCATTTTTTGTGTGTTTTCTTCAATGACTATTTCTTAATCAACTGGCAAGTTCAGAAAAAAATAAATAAGTCAGAGGGAGAAGGTTGTATTCAACAAGGATGTTTTCAGAGATCCTGTTTTCTTACGTCCTCTAAAAAAGAAAAAATGGAAGGCAAGGACATTGTAAAAGTCCGCAATCTCCCTTCCTGACAAGGATGGTCTTGGATATTTTTTGCCATGGTCTCCGACAGCACGAGGGCACTTGCTACCCTATGGTCTCAGCCAGCCTTCAAGAGAGTCCTGAGAAAGGAGGTGGGAAGCGTAGGTGCATTAGCATCCCATTTTACAGTCAAGCAAACTGAGGCCCAGCAAGGCCAAAGGTCTTACTCACTCTGACGTGGAGCGGTGAGTCATTGAAAAAGCCCAGCCTGTGAAGCCGGCTTCTGGCTCTCGGCCCCAGGATCTTTTCAGGAAGGACCCTCATTCCACTGAAAGAGAATGTCTTACCATCCATTAAGACGGAAGTGTTATAAGCGTTACTCAGTTTATTCTTTGTGCCGTCCTTGAAATGACCTAGCATCATCGCCCTCGTATACATGAGGAAACTGATGCTCTGAGGGGTGAAATGGCCTGCCTAAGGTCACAGAGAGGAGGTGGCACCAGGCTCTCATTTCCCAATATCTGCTGAGCACGTTCTAAGCATGTGGGCTGAGCCCAGGGCTGGGGTGTGAATCTCTCCCCCTGCTCTCTGGTTCCCCCATTCACAGGAAGCTTGGGTCAACCACATCCCGCCACGTCCTTGCAGACAAGACAATGGTCCCCACCACCACCATTCTCTGTTCCGCCACAGCCCAGCCCAGCCCAGCCCGGCGAAGGCAGACAGACTTCCTTTCCTCTGCTGCTAACCACTGAATGTCAGAGCTAGCTGAGGCCTAATTCTGTGCTCCTTGGAGCGTCCGCCTTCAGAATCCTCTGGGGCACTTGTTCATAGTCCAGAATCCCCGAGCCATCCCTAGAATGGAACACAGTGGCTCCAAAGTAGAGGCCTGGGACTCTGCATTGTTAACAGGCACACTTAGTCATTTGATGAGCGTTCAAGTTCGGGAAACCACGGGTCTAGCCCTCTCATTTTAAGAGAGGCAAACTGATTCCCAGAGAGGAGAAGTGCCTTCACCTCCCTCCCTACTATCAGTACAGATCTGTTGCCTCTTCGGCATGCGTGTCGAATTTGCTGAAAGAGACCACCGAATGCTACTGGGTTCAACTTTGCCATTAGGGAGGCCACTTGGGGTCCATTGCATCCAGCTCCACTTAAGCCAAGGGAATGACGCTTTGTGGAGAGTGAGAAAGACATCCGGAGACCTTCCAGAAGAACTCCCTACATTCAGGGCTAAACTCACCGCAGGCAGACAATCGAAAGTGGCCTTCTTGGAGTAATCTGGAACTGGCCTTCCGTCCAAGGGTGTTAGCGCTTCATCGCGGAAGCAGGAAAACAACTGTCCGCAGGTCAGAGCTGGCCCACGGCCTGTTTTCATAAAGTTTTATTGGGACGTAGCCACATCCCATTTGTGTATGAGCTGCTTATGGCTGTTTTCATGCTACGGTGGTGGAGGAGAGCCTCAAATGTTTGCTCTCTGGCAATTTACAAAAAAAGTTTGCCAACCCCTGAGTTAGCCCATCAATCAAGCAGCAAAGCTTCATTCCTGAGGATATTCCAGAAGGTCTCTGGTTCTCCCACCTCTGCAGCTGGCAGCACTGTGCTTCGCGCAGGGTGGGTACTAAAAGAAATTGTTGAATGAATGAAGCATCACAATTGGTTATTTTAATTGCCATTAAACAAATGAAAAAAACCACAGCTTTTAGAAGAGCTAAGTATACAGCCAAAGGTCTCTGAGTTAGAAAGTGCTAGAATTGGAATTTGTCTTGATCCATGGTACAGTATTTTCCTACAAACTCGAAGAAGGGATCAGATAGAATCATGAGAGAAATCTGCATCAGTGGGTCTAATGGTAGATATTTTACAAGAAGGGCTGGGCTGTGGGGTTGGGAGAGGTGGTGAGGCCATATGAAAGAATAGAGGATCATCTGAAGGGATAAGAAGACCCTGTCCTGCTGGGAAAATGGATATCTTGAGATTACATTCAGCTATTTGGTCCCACAGCATGAGCCTCTATCTAGACCTGCTTTCTTCTTAACTGAAAGGAGATTTTTCACCTGTAGGTGAAGGAGGGCTGATCGCACAGTAAGGGGAGATGACATGAGTCAAGCATGCTTACCAGAATACAATTCAAAATGAGCCAGGCCCTGGACTCAGGAGTACTGATTGAGTCACAGGGGCATTCAGAGAAAGCCCGCCCAGCCACTTAGCTGCAGGGCTGTGGTGACATGCCGACGCCAGGGAGAGCCTCACCTAATGACACAAAGCCTCTCCCGATTCAGGGGTCCTCTCCAGGACTCGCCTTCTTGAACCTTATGAGATCCAGCTTTCTCAGGGTCACTTGGCCCAAACAGTCACAGGAAGTGGGGAGTCGTCTGTGTTCACTGATTGGAATCCTCTGTTATCTTTCCCCAATAAACCACACCCACAAGGCGTCATCCACAATTTCTAGGCTCTGTTTCATTCAAACGGAGCGAGGACATGTGAGTGCCAAAGACTGCATTTTCACAGTCGTTTTTTTTTTTATTTTTCCTCTCTCACCTTTACTCTTATCTCAGTTACGTTTAATTCACCAGCGTGTTGTTGCGTTATCACATGCATTCATTCTCTCCGAAGCACTCGACTTCACTTGCAAAGACAGAACCCTAATCTGTGCACCCATACTTCATTCCATTACAGAATAACGATGGCGTTATTTAATTAGTAGTAACAGGTACAGATTGAGAAGCACACACCGCTCAGGGGATGGGAACGGATGAGCCCAGGAAAATCTGAGAGTTACCTGCTAGCTGCAAAGGTTTGATGTGGTCCTGGGCATGGGTACAGTGCTTGTTTGAGGGGCACGGACAGCCTCCAGCAATCTGGAGGGTTGGTTAATTGAAGGTTGTTTAAGAGGGTTCTTGCTATTCAAGCACATATATTGCAGCCTTTTGTCACGAGCAGAGCACTGTCCCGTATCAGCCTCATGACCCTCTCAGGCAGGCAGAGAAGGCTTTCGTACCAGGAAAGTGAGGATGGGGGATGTAAAGTGACTTTCTCAAGAATCAACGCCAAGTAATGATCTCCTTTGTGTCTGTACGAGGCTCAAGGGACACGTGGAAAAGAAATCCATGGTTTATGGGACAGAAGAGATAGAGCTGGGCTCCAAACCCAGAGGATCTGCTTTGAGATTCTGACGTCGCGCCGGCTCCCTGACAAAGCCTGTGTGAAGCGGGCCCCATGACCACGCCCAGCTCGGGTACCAAAGACGCAGGGCATTGCTTCTCCCCTCACGCTTCCTAATTCTTACTCCTCTCCCCACCTTTCGCGCGGGGGCAGGGGAGAAAGGCTAAATCTCCTGTCTCTTTCGGTGTTACTGTTAGACTCTTCTGCAACAAGGCCTGGAAAGGAGCAACCAAGTGCATGAGGTCAAGGCCAAAGCGCTTTGGAGCTGGGGCAGGGACAGGCCCCCTGAGTTCCCCTCTCCCTGAGTCACCTTCCCCTCAACCCCATCTCTGACTTCCGACTCTGAGACTTCCCACACTTACGCAAAACGTCCTGGCCTGACCCCCCCCGTGAGCTCTAGGGCAAACCCTAAACCTCAGAGTGAAATTATAAGGGGCTGATTTGCCCGAGGAAATGAGACGCAAACGAGCCTGGGGTGAACCGCTGGGCCAGAGCTGTTTCTCTGGATTAGTCACAGGGTTACCCACTTCACGAAGGCCCCTCCCCCGGCTCCCCCTTCCAGCCCAAGTTAATCTGGAAGGCTGGCCTGGTTACAAGCATGGCCAGAGGAACAGGAGGTGAAGAGGGGGAGAGGTGGGGGAGGGAGGGACATTCACCAAAGAAACCACAACAACCTTCCGCCTGGGTGGGGCTTCTCTTCTCTTAACTTGCCACTGAACCGCTCTAAACTGCCTGTCAGCACCCCGGCTTCCTGCCGGTGCTACCAGATCTTTAAAAGTTTAAGAGGAGGGGGAAGGTCCCCCAGCCCCATCTCTACGTCCAGAGAAGGCAGCAATGTTCTTGTGGTTCATTTCTCAGCAAATAGCTATTTAAGCCTGTTTCCTGCCAGGTACGTGATAACCATGGAGCTGATGGTCATTAAGGCAAAGGCATCAAATAGCACACTCACCAAGCACAGGGGCTTCTGTTTATGTGGGTCATCGCTGTATCTTGCAGGATAGCATATCAGTAAGCAGAGGCGCTCAGTAAGTATACGTTGAATGCATGAAGGACACAAAGAGTGGCGGGCGCCTGAGCCTGGGTGGCTCTGACGGTTCAACATCTGACTCTTGATCTCAGCTCAGGTCATGATCTCACGGCTGGCGGGATCGAGCTCCATCTCGGGCTCTGTGCTGACACTGCAGAGCCTGCTTAGGAGTCTCTCTCCCCCTCTCTCTGCTCCTCCCCCACTTGCTCACTCTCTCTCTCTCTCTCTCTCTCTCTCTCAAAACAAATAAGTTAAAAAAAAAAAAAAAAAGAATTAAACATACCCCAGGCACCCGGAGAATGTGCCATGGGATTTTGAATCGCCTTTAGGTTTGAGTTAGCTTTTAGGTCCTGGGAAGGCTTCTCAGCAGAAATGATGACCTAGCCAGGATCTAAGGGGTTCAGGAGGAAGCAGCTAAAGGAAAAAGGGGTGCTGTGGGGAAGAGCAGTCCAGGCAAAGGGAACAGCATGCCTGAAGGTCTGAAGGTGGGAGGGAGCACAGCTCACGAGGAGCCTGCTGAGGCAGTGGGAAAATGGTTGGTAACGGAGGGCTGAGTCAAGGTAACTCTGAAGAGGACAGCCAGGCAAGACTCAGGGGCTGGGGAGAAGACTCTGGCTTCTTCCTCCCTTTGGGTGAGGCATCGCTTGGTCCACGATCAGCAGGAAGCAATGTGGTCGACTTGTACTGGCATCACGAGTGGAAAAGCCTTTCGTTCTGGGAATGTTTAGGTGTACGTGACAATGAGGAGCTGACAAATTCACCTCAGCTGTGGCTGAAGTTGAAACTGACGTGTTTCCAACCTGCTGCAGGTTGACCTTCGCGTCATGCTGTAATGTATTTCACTTAACAGACACCAGTATGGCATCACCTCGTGTCAGGTGCCATTCTACATGCTTCATGCTTTGGAAACATCCACTTGCTCCGTCCTCACCATGACCTGTGACTTCGCTGCTGTGATTATTATCCTGTTTGAAAGAAGAGGCAACCAGAGTAGGATATTCAAGCCTAGACAGAGGAAAGCAGCGCCAGAGTCAGCCTCTGTTGCTACGCAGCTCCAGAAGCTTCCATTGCCCAGTGAAGGGTTTGGGAGGAAGGTGGCTCAGGTGCTGCGGTGGGGAGGCTCAGGAAGCAAGCAGATGGGGCTTGGTTGAGAGTCAGTCAGCTGCCAGAGGACCCACAGGGCCAGCCACAGTAGGGTGGGGCCTCAACAGCAGGATGAGACGGAGCACAGTATCTGGGCCATAGATGGCATCTCTCCATGCACGTGCTCTTAAGGATCCCTTTTCTTTTTCCACCATAGGATTATCTTCTTTGTGGATCCACGTCTGCCTCTTTCCTGGTTTATGCCCTTATTCTAGCAGAACACTCCCTCTTGTAGCATCCTGAGCCAGGAAAAATGGAAGGCAAATTTGGAGGAAATTTGCATGTGTTTTTAAAAAAATTTTAATGTTTATTTTTGAGAGAGAAAGAGAGAGAGCATGGGCAGGCGAGAGGCAGAGAGAGAGAAGGAGACACAGAATCCGAAGCAGGCTCCAGGCTTCCGAGCTGTCAGCACAGACCCCGATGCGGGGCTCCAGCTCACAAACTGTGAGATCATGATCTGAGCCTAAGTCAGTTGCTTAACTGACTGAGCCACCTAGGAACCCCAAAATTTGTGTTTTAAAAAATGGCCTTAGAGCCCTCTGTGGGATTGTTATTTGGCTGGGCATAAACTCTACATCACAAATCAGTCTTTTTTTCAGCATGTTGAAAACAACATTTCTTTGCTTCTAGTTTACAGTGTCACTGCTGGAGAGCCCACACTTGGTTAATAGTTTGGCTGGGTATAGAATTCTAGGGCGTAAATCAGCTTTCAGAACTAGTGTTGAGAAATCCAGTGCCATCCCGTAACCTGATCTTTTACACATGTCTTTTTGTTTTTGTTTTTGTTTTTCATTTTTCCTTTCTGGAAGCTTTCAATATCTTCCCTTTATCCATGGTATTATGAAATTTCACAATGATTTGCCTTGATGTGGGTCTTTTCATCATTGGCTGTGTGGAGCATGTGGTGAATTCAGTCAAGGAAACTTGTGACTTCAGTTCTGAGAATTTTATTTTTGTATTATTTCCTTAAATATTGCCTCCCCTGTGTTTTCTCCATATTTTCCTCTCTTTGGAACTGTTTGGACACTGGATATCCTAGATTTACTCTCCAATTTCCTTATCTTTCCTCTTTTCAGTCTGGTTATCTCTTGGTTTTACTTTCTGAGAGCTCTTCTCATGTTCCAAATATTGTGTCATTTAACATGTTTTTTTGGTCTGTTCATGTTAATTTTCAAGAGCTCTATTTTATTCTTGGTTTGTGCCCCCCTTTTCTTTTTCCATTATTTTTTTAATGCAAAGTCTTCTCTACTCACTGATGATATGACCTATAATTTTTTCAACTCCACTCTTATTTGTGGGCCACGAGGGGCACCTGGCTGATGCAGTCAGTAGAACACGTAATTCTTGATCTTGGGGTCATGGGTTCAAGACCCCATGTTGGGCATTGAGATTACTTTTAAAAATTTAAACATTTCAAAAATAAATAAAAATAAAATGAGTCCCCCAATTTCATGTGACAATCTCTGTGAGGTTGAATGGGGCTTATCTGTTGGTGAAATTCACTCCAAGGCAATATGCGGGGTACTAAGCATTTCACTGAGGGACCCCCTCCCAACCATCAGGAATATCCCCATTACATAGATGGGAAAACTAAGCAAATAAGTAACTCACCCGCCCTGCACAGCCAACTGGGGTGGCTGAAACTCAAACCAAGGGCTTCTCCCTCTGAGTGCATCTCGGGGCCATATTGCCTTGTAGAGCAGTATCAGCTGACACATGTTAAGTACTTTCTGTACCCCAGGCCCTGCCCTGAGCCTCTAAATACGCTCCATCAATTTAATCCTCACAACAGCCCTTTGAAGTAGGTGCTATTAGTAGACTCGTTATTGACGAGCAGTCAGAGACACAGAGACGCTAAACAAGGCACTCGAGATCACACAGCTGGTAAGAGTTAGAGGCAGGACCTCGTCGTTGGCAATCTGGCCCTAGAGCCTCCTTGCTTAGAGTCTCAGTCTCCAGGTCCCCCATCTGAACGTGACGATGTGGTTCCTAATGCCCAGAGTTATTTTGAGGATGAAACAAGAGAACACATGTAAGAAATATGTACATGATAGCCCCTCAGCAAATGTTATTTTCATTAAAAAACATTCCCCCTCTCTGGGGCTTTTCATTTCTTTAAAACCAGAAGCTACAGTTTGGGATTCCCTGAGGCTTTTCTTGGCTGTGAACTTCATGGTTCCAAGAGCTGGGCTGCAGTGCTGGAGGGGCGGGGGGTGGGGGGCGCCTAACTCAGAGGAGTGTGATGGGGAGGGAGCGGGGGTGGTGGTGGTAAGCATGAAGGCCTCAGGGCATAGAGGAAGGAAAGAATCAGGAGGTAGGAGCCGGTGCAACATATTCCAGACTATTCCATTCCCCAACTGGGGCCCAGAGCATCACTCCTGTGTTCCCAAATAGCTGTGAAGTTCAAATAACAGACTCCAACTGACACATAAAAAGGAACACATGTAACCACTTACAGGCCAATTAATATCAGGGCGGGGAGAGAGCCACAGGGCGGGAGGCCACTGGGGTTGAAGTGAACAGAATGAGGCCCGTGCTTCCGGCCCTTCGGCTGAAATGGGCTATTATGTGTCATCAGGAAACTTAAGAAGGGGGGAAAAAACAACCTCTGATCAAAGTCCCTTTTGTCAACTTCTAACAGATTAATAGACGACAGATTTTGCACTTAGAGCTCTACTGCAAGGTCAAGGGCAGTGAAATGGGGCTTGTTGGGACTTTTTTCTTCTTTGGTTCAGCCGCGAGGCTGCAGTCCTCATCATTCTGACAACTTGGCTGCCTGAAATGGCTCGAAGAAGGTCTGCCATCCTCGGGGTTTATGTCAGGGAGTGGGGTGGGGGAGGCCCCTCCTTAGTACCCCTGGCAGTGACTTTCCCTGCTCTGCCTCCTGCTAGAAGTCCTTTTTCCCTGCAGCCCAGACCTGATCCTACTGCCCCCAATTCCCCAGGTTTAGCCTCACGATGACCCTCGACAGACCACAGAAGGAAGGTGTTTCTAAACTTGGTGCCTAAGTCCCTGATGACTTGGCCTCACCCCCATCTCCCCAGTACACTTGTATCAGCCGCCCTGGATCACTTGTGGCTCCTGAGATCCCCCTTGCCTTTTTGCCTCTGCATCTTGGCCTTCTCTGCCACCCTTTCTGTTCTTCCTCAGTGTCCTGCTAAGCCAACAACACCATGCCCATGTCAGCTCCTTTGGGAGGCCCTCTCTGACCCTCTGCCCTGCTCTCCCAGGCCAAGGAGAGACTCTCTCCTCTGTGACCCCAGACCCTTCAAATAGGCAGCCTTTGGCATATTACCTTACTGTAGAGCCATCATCTGCTCATGGGCCCCATCATCTCCACTTGGCCATCTGTAGAGATCTCTGTGCTGCCTCTTACAGAGCAGGCACTCTCTGTTACATAGAGGTGGGTACATGCAGGGTGATTCACCAAGGTGTGAGGGATCATGGAGGAAGACCCCAAGGTCACCAAATAACTTCCACCCTGGGCAGAATCCATGACTTGCTTCTACCCAACAGTCTATGGCAAAGGCACTTTCATGATTAGGTTAGGTTATAAGGCAAGGATGATGAGCTGCCAATCACATGACTACAGAGCTTTATATAAAACTCTAGACCTGAGTGAATTTTTTTCCTCAGTGGCCTGATGAAAGTATCAGCCATGTTGAGAAAGTCCATGCGGCAAGAAACTGGAGGCGGGGGGCGGGGGGGCTGGCTTCCAGGACCTAAGGGTGTTCTCCAGCTCACAGCCAGCCAAAAGCCAGGGACTTCAGTCCTATAGACACAAGGAAATGACTTTGGCCAAAACCCAAGCAAGCTTGGAAGTGGATCTTTCCCCAGCTGAACCTCCTGATGAGACTGCAACCCATCCTAGACCTAGGTTGCAGCTTTGCGAGCTCTTGTGCAGAAGACCCAGACGAGCCACACCTGGTCTCCAGTCAATGGAGCCTGTGAGGTGATAAACATGTGTGTTGTTTTAAGTTGCTACATTTGTGCTAACTTGTTACTCAGCAGTTAACAAACTGATGCAGAAATGATTCCTAAAGTATGCTTTCTCTTGGGTATGGAAGACCCAAATAGTGCAGGGCAGAGTCCTGGGAAGTTTTACTCCTATCCGTTGTAAATTCTTACACTGGCGAGAAAGTGTAAGAGAACTTTTGCCAACCATCTCATAGAAGATTCCAGAACAAGGGTCTGAAAAATGAACATGGGATCAGGCCTTGGGAGAGCGACATAGGAAGGTGAGAAACCATAATTGGACAGGGAACAGGGAGAGCCCTGGATCTGAAAATCAGGTTCCAGGCTCTGGGCTCTGCAGTTGATTTGCAACCAGACTTTGAATGAGGCAGCCCCCTGCAACTGGGCCTCTGTGAGCTCATCCACAACCAACGCCATGAACTCTCCACCTCCCCCTGGCCTTGGCATTCTAAATCAAGAATGGTTCCGTTTTACCAAAGAACTCTATACTTTAGAGTATATTCAATCGTTCACTGTTCACTCATGCAGAATAAGTTACTTCTACTTCCCATAATTTTAGGATTGCTTACCATGAAAGATGCATATTTACTAACCTCATTGAGAGAGAGAGAGAGAGAGAGAGAGAGAGAGTGAGCAAATGAGTGGATGGGACACAAAGCTATGTCAGAATCCCAGGCTAAAGTAGACATCTCCTGGCCTAGCTCCCCCTACCCCATATTTCCAATAGAGAATATAATGCATGTACTTAGGGTAATGTTAGGCTTGGCCCTCTTCCCACCTATAGAGAGCGTCACCGTGGCCCAGAGTTGGCCAGTCAGAGTACCCCAAGTCTCTGGCCACTGTATTCGTTCAGAAATGAGCATATTTGCCAAGCAGGACTTTGCTGACAGGGCTTGTGGAAAAGACTCTCTTTCTGCTGGGGTTGCTAGCCTCATAGGATGTGATTTTGTGGGCACCTTAAGGTATGGGGCTGCCTTTTAGGAAAGCCTACCTAAAAGGGAGGACTGGTAACATGAAGCCCTTCAACCCAGCCATCTCTACACCATCTGCACTTACTTAACCTGATAAATTATCTTTTTATTTAAAGGAGTCTGGGCTGGGTTTCTGCCACTTGTAACCCGAAGAATTTTAACTAATGTAGATAGTTATTTCAACAGAGCATATCATTTCCCTCGAGGTCTCTGGAAAGCCAAAGCAAAAAGGGAACCAAGCCACGTCACGCAACCCTCATTCTCTGATATCACAAGCCCCAAAACACCGTGAAAGGGTGCCTTTCCTCATGGGCTCGGGTCTCACGTTTTCTCACGGTCTTTTGCGCTGGTGGCCTGGAGCGACATCTCCCACAGCTGTTTTGGAAATGACGCAGAAACATTCCTCATGTGGCTGGCTGCCTTTTGGACTGAACCTCGACAAAAGACCAGCAACAGAAGCCAAGCGTCAGTCGGCATTGGTGAGGCCTCCTGGGTCTTCACCCAGAGAGGCAAACGGGCCATGGGGCTTGGGGTCTGGCCACTGATTGTCCCTGGCCCCTCTCTATGGCCTCCTCAGGAGTACCTACCTCCCAATGCGGCTCTGAGGTTCGACTAATCCGTCATCTCTTAGGTTGGAAGGTTGGCGTTTCCTTGCAAGGGACCACAAAGCCATATTACATTCAAAGTTAAATAAACAAACGTTTGAATCTGTGGTTTATTGGTTCTATACCATCTGCCATCTGGTTTGGGGGAGCAAGGAAAACTGTGGTTTTGTTAGTTTTGTGTGTGTCTGTGTGTCTGTGTGTTGTTGTTGTTGTTGGGTTTTTTTTTTTTTCTTTTCCCTGTGAAAATTCTCTGAGGTTGAACACTGGCAGCAGTCCGGGCTGGTTAAAAGCCACCTAGTTTCCCACATCTTAACTCTCAGCTAAATGTTGGAGGCTGGTCTGGGTCCCCATCTGCTAGGCAGCCTGTTGTGTGAAAATGAGATCTATACGTACGCAGAGCTCCACAGCCTGGTTTCCAGGATCTGAAGGATTGTTATGAGTGAACCACAAGAAGTGCTTATTTAATGTTGACAATCTGAGCCCCGACCAAAGGCTAGAGCGGGGCATATGGAAAGAGAACAGAAAAAACCTGATGTCTGAGCAGCCTGGGCTGTCAGGAAAGGCAGCTACGCCTTCAAGTCCCTGGGTTGCTAAAGGCTTCGAACTTGTAATGACTTGAAGGAGAAAATGGGCCCCAGACGCTGGGTGGGAAAGATGCCCCAGCCTGCCTGGAATCTTTAATCTGGAAATTGCAATGGCTCTTGGGGGGTTGGGGAGGGAGCACATTCGACGGTGGGCGTGGGGTGAGGGCCGACGTCTCTGCATCTCCCGTTGGCCCAGCTGTTTTTGGCCAGCAGAGCCTGGAGCTGCTTGAAAAGAATGAGTATCTCCCTGGGAGGGTGGGGAAGGGGGACGGGACAACAAATATTACACTAGGGGAAGTACTCTCAGAGCATCAATTTCCACACCTCTTAAGCCAGGTCTTCGGGGTCCTTGTCTAGAAAATCAAGACAGACTCAGGCATGGGTCACAAATGCACAGGCCGTGGGGCCAGGCAGGTAATGAAACTGAGTGAGTGACTGGGTGAGGACCAAGGAAAACATGCTTGTGGCCAAAGGGTGACAGGGACGTAACCAGCTCCAGCGATGGTGGTCATGCGGGAACTCGGCCCAGTGCAGCCAGATTTCCCAAGTTCTCAAGAAAGGCCAGATTTTTTTTTTTTAACGTGAAAACGCCTAGTGTTTCGATGCTGGCAGCTAATACAGTTGCCGAAAGAACATCTCATCCAATAAAAGCCGTCTGCAGCCCACATAAAGCCTACAGGTGTCCAGGTGGTGACCTCTGTGGGAAAAACTCAAGGAGACAGTCTTGGAAAAGCCTGGAACAAAGGGCATGTCTTCCCTTAAAGAAGGGCAGGAAGGCTAGTCCAGGCACATCGATCCTTCCTTTGTCTACACGGACCTCGGACAACATGAAGGCATTACCAGGCACTGGCTCCTCTAGGCTTGGTCCACAGAAGCTGGGGAGGGTCCTCCCTCAGATGTCCTCCATCTACTAATCCTAAATCCCAGGGGTGGTGGTGAAATTCCAGGGCTAGGTCAGCCATTTCTTCTGGCCCTTCGTGACACAGACATTCCCCGGCCACACTAGCTCTGAGCTTCCCCGGTCTTTCTGCTTTGTGACTCATTGGCGAGAAAGAAATGTGTACATCGGATGCTCCTGTTGCACATATTCCTAGGTCCCCACATTCTGGCCTCCTCCCAGCCACCTTTTTATAATATCACAAGTCAGCAAGCTGGGTCCCTGCACAAAGCAAAACGTGGCCATTTAATCTCTGGCCAGATAGCACCTCTCTTCCTGATTGAGCCGCCAAAGAGCTTTCAGTCTGTTTTTTTCCTGGAATATTTTGGTTGTGCATTCTTTCTAATGGAGGTGTAAAATTAAGTTCAGTTTAAACTAGGTTTAGTTTCAGTCCCTGATAAACACCAGCTCGGATTTTTTTTTTTTTTTTTTTTTTTTGCTAAAGACTGCACACTTGTATTTCAAACAGTGTGGACAAAACAATTCAAATTCCTTTTCTTCCCCCTTTTTTGGCTTAATGAGTATCATTGGTACAGTATGAAATGTTTACACTCTATGTCCCATGCGTTGAAAACAAAAGTACATTAAATCCTGATAAGCTGTTTAAAAAAAAAAAAAAGGTAAGAGACTTGGTCTCCCATCAGCCGCCATCTTGCCATGGGGTCTTGGTGAGTCATCCACTCCTCTGAGCCTCACTGGCCTCAACTCGCATAGGGACAAGAGTACATACATCTCCCCCGACCCCACATTTCTGCAGAGCAAGCATGTGGGGCGGGGAAAGGGTGAGAACACGGCGAGGAAGGAGGCAAGCGTGGTAACAATTCCCATCGCCAAAAAAATCACAGGCAGACAGACTCTATGCTACATAGGCACAAAGCCACACAGACTGGAAGTCCTCTTCTAGAAACAAGGATAATCTCTGAGCTTGTTGGGGCAGAGGGTAGGTCTTGCTATCTCTAAGTCCTAGAGCCCAGCACAACACATGTGCAGAGTCTGGAGCAATCACTGGGAAATTCCCTCAGGTGAGAATCAGCTGGAAGGGACTGAGTTGGCATTTCACAGCTCTTCCATCCCCTTGAGCCTCACATCACCCTGTGAGGTAGAATATGGGCAGACATTGCTGTTCTCCAAACAGAACTGGCAAACAGAGGCTTGGCGAGGTGAGGCCGCTCGGCAAAGCTGGGTTGGTGGAGAACCACATCTAAATCCCAAGTCTCTCTGAGCAGTGACGCTCAGTGACTCTCAAACCATTATGGGGGCATACAAGTCTAGAAGCGAAGACGTTGTCTGAAAGACCTAGAGGCAAAGGAGATATTTAACCAGCTGATTCGGTATCAAATCAGATCCAGGCTTATGCCAGATTCGAACATGGAGGTAACATGAGGCAGCAAAGATTTCAGAAAATCTATGGGAGTCAAAACTAACATGATGAGAGTTCTGTTGCTTACATGGTTCTATTTTCCATGGTTAGCAACATTATTTGATTTTCCAGGGGCAATACCCCACCCCACTTTCACCCATCTGTAGGTTGCACCCCGCTAGCACTCACTGTGGTCTACCCAGGTATACGGATATCTGGCTGGGTCCCAGACCATCTCAGCACGTCAGGCAGTTCTGAGGGTCCTAGGCTCCTTGAACGGACATGAGCCCTGCCACCGGCAAAGGGCAGGTAACGAACCCACACGCACACCAGCACACACGCAACACAGGTGCACACACAAAGAGAGGAAACCACATTCGGTCTGGGCTGGCCCCAAGCTGAGAAAGAAACTTCGAAGAGTGACTACACCCTCAGTAAATCAAGATGTGGGATTCAAACCACTTCCTCCCCTAGCTTTGTGTCAGGAACATCTTATACCTGCACTCAGAGAGTGCTCACAACCCCAAGAGGGAGGAGTCACTGCCCCCATTTCTTGGAGGCAAAAACCGACTCAGATGTCATATGACTTACCCACGGACACAGCTCATAAAAGCCAGGGCCGGGATAGGCATCCAGATCTGCTACACCAGGCCTCCCTGGACCCCAGCCTTCAGGGATCCCTGGATGCTGAGGAACTTGGCCCCCAGTCCGTGAAGATGTCCAGGCTGCTGCCCATAACTGAATGCCGGGCCATTTCCTGCACTTTCATCTGGCCCATCAAATCCAACTGGGTGTCTGGGACAATCCCCGCCCATTTCCTGGGCTCATTTCCCCAGAAGGAGGTTCTGTAATGTCCTCTAAGTGCTGCAGCCTTTCATCTAGTTAGACACCCCCTTGGGGGCTAGGGTTAAATGACAAGGCCCAGCCCTACTTTTCAGAGAACATCCCACAAAATCTTTGGTTGACGACCAAGAGGGGGACTTCTTTAGGTAGAAGCCTTTTTCTATCTTTGAAGCTGTGACCCCAGCCCTTCCTGCTCCCCCACTCTCCCAGAAGGAAAGGCAAGAGTCTTGGATCCTGGGGTCATAAGGCAGCCCTTTGGCTTAGGCACTGAAGTCACCCAGCCTTCTTTCAGTCTTTCCCTGCTCCATACTCCTTAAGGAGTGGCTTGTGCAGCCTCCACTTGGCCGTGTCTGGCCACGGAAGCTTGCTACTTCGCAAAGAATCTTCTTGCACCTCGAGCAACACTGGGCATTAAGATCTACTTTCTCAAAAAAGCTGGCACCTGCCCCTCTGTTCATGAGGACCCACAGGAAAAGACAAATGGCTCCTCAAAGCCGCGGCTACACCTGACAGCAGGGACAGCAATTCCGAGTCCTAGATTGACTGTCGTCTTTGTGTGTGCTTGGGTTAGTCATTTCTATCCTTTCTGGCCTCCATGCTTCATCTCTCAAACAGGGAAGGCCTTTTCAATCTGTGCTTCTGTCCAGGTGGGGGCTGCCTTAGACTCAAGGACTCAAGACTCCTGGAAGCCAGCACCATGAAGACCATGAATAGAATCTGCGTCTCCTGGCTCCTGATCTGTTGTGCTATCTCCACCCTTGGAGACAAGAGAGCATCACCAGGATACAAACACAACAAGATGAGAAGGAGTATTATGCACAGTTGAGGCAGAAGGGAGGAGATGGGGTCCAAAACATTTCCGTGGAGAAAGAGAGCTTGTAGCATGAAGGCAAACAGCAGGGCCGGAAGACCTTGAGCTGAGACAGAAGAGATAACCACCCTCATCACAGCTCAGTCATCAACCAGCTAGCTGACCTTGGACATGTTGCTGGACCCCCAAGTCCTTGATTTCTTCCTCTGCTGATGAGAGTCATTGGAACAGCACATTTGTCCCTTAATAAGTCAAGAGAATCAATATAAAACATAGAGGTGGGCCCCCAAAAGAGCTTGGCATTGGATCAGTTTTAGTAAAGCTAGTCACAAGGCTGGGGACAAATGGCACTATACAAATACCAAGGAAGCTCTAAGTAGGGGGCGGCTATGTGTTTGTCATGGTGAAAGCTTGGAGCCTGGCCAAAGGAGGCCCTCCCTAAAGAGGGGAAGGTTCAAGGGCTCAGGCTCTGGGTCTAGGCTCCACCATTGCTAACCAGGTCCTGAGGCATGCCTTGTAACCCCTCCCAGCCATGGTCTCCTGTCCTGAACACAAGGGCAATCCCCCTATGGCATGGAGTTGCTGTGAGACTAAACAGGATGAGGTGCCTGGCACATAGTAGGCCCTGTGCAGGCTACAGAGGCTGTAGCTGGCTGTAGGTGTGCCTGCATGAAAAGAATAAGCCTCAGTAAACTCCAGAATCTTCTTTAATTATTTAGCAGCCTCAGAGGACCTTGACCCTGCATCTGACTCAGAAATTCCTCTTTCTCTGTCTCTATCTCTGTGTGTCTCTCTCTCTCTGCCTCTGTCTCTCACTCACACACACACACACACACACACACACACACACGTACACACACACACACGATAAAAGAGAGAGAAAACCGCAGTCAGCCTGGGGTGTTCCCAGGCATAGGGAAAACATGTGTGGAACAAGTACCCAATGCAATAAATCAAACTGTGGGATCCAAATCTGAGCCGGGGTCCAACCTCCAGCTCCAGCTGCGTCACAGGGTGGGCAGTACTCTCTGTTCCTACAGCCAGCATTGCCCGGAGCTTCTGGCCTACTCTTCCGGCCACTCCTGAGGTAGTCGACCCCTTCTAGAGAGCTCAAGAGTGCCCAGAGTAGGACGGAGAGAGAAGTGGGCTGTTGGCCACTGGGATGCTTGGCTTAGCTGAGCCAAGGAGATGGCTATAAAACCCAGCTGTGGCAAACTGCCCTGATTCCCAGAGTGTTAACGTTGGAAGGAATTGTCGAAAGACACGGAGGTGTGCACACAGGAGCCCCTGGGTGGGGGGCGGAGACTCAGACTCTAGATACGCCTCAGCCTCTAATTGCTGGGTAATGCCAGGCAAGTTTTATCACATCCAGGCAGGTTTTATCACAGAAAATGAGGGGCTTAGGTTACTAGATATCCTCCAGGAGCCTTTTCTGCAGCAAGATTTTGCTGAATTCCTCTGATACCATTTAGCTAGTCTGCTTCTCACTGGGCTTCAATTCATTTCAAGAAAGCAGTTACTAAATGTTGACTGCACGCCAGGAACTTGTGCAGAGCGCTGGTTGGGCCAAGAAGAAAAGACATGGCTCCTGTTTTCCTGCTGCCAAGGAGCTCACAGTCTTAGGAAGGCAAGCATATATTTAATCAAATAAATATAATCCAAGACAACACATACTGTAGTAGAGATCCATTTTCCCAGGGAGACTGCAGAGGGTTCCATAAGGGAAAGGGATACCTGAGTGAAAGTCTGAGAGATGAGTGAGAACTTTCCAAACTACTAAAGGCAGAGGGTACAGAGAAAGCATATCAAAGGGGAGTGTCCATGGATATGAATATTTATCTATAAGACTGCAGCGTGGAGAGCGATGCAATGGCATGAAACTAGAAAGACTCGCAGAAGACAGAGTGTGGAAGAACACGTATGAGAGCCAAAGAATTATTTCTTTATCCTATGGTAATGGGGAGCCATTGAAGATTTCCTGCCAGGGGAGGGACAAAATCAGATCTACATTTTAGACCGTTCTTTTTGGCAGTAACATAGAGTCTTTGGATCAGCAAACAATAGTCCATGAGCCCAATGTGGTCTGCAGCTTGTTTTGGTGTGGCCTGTGAGCTACAAATATTTTTTTAATACAACTTTACTGAAAAATAATGTGCATTCCGTACAACTCACTTGTTTATAATATGCAACGTAATGGCTTTTAGCATATTCACAGAGTCCTGCAACCTTTACCTCAGTCAATTTCCAGACACTTCCATCTCTTCAAAAAAGAAACCCTATATACTTTAGCTATTACCCACCTTATATCCCCGTCTCACCTTAGCCCTACTTTCTGCCTCTATGGATTTTCCTATTCTGGATAATTCCTATAAATGGAACCTATAATATATGGCCCTTTGTGTCTGGTGTCTTTCACTCAGTATAATGTTTTCATGGCTAAGTCATATTCCGTTGAATGGACATACCACATTTTGTTTCTCCAGTCATTAGTTGGTGGACTTTTGGGTTGTTTTCATCCAAGAAGAATATACAATATACACATATGTGGCTCACACAGCCTAAGTATCTCCATCTCTTCACAGACTTGATGTACACCCTGCACAGTAAGACTGGAAGCCAGAAGTCTAAGTTGGGGACTCCAAGAGTCCTCAAGTGACATCTAGTCACTAGTCAGTTGATGGTGGCTTCGCCTAGAGGGAAGGATGCATATTTTGGGTGGTAAGATCAACTGGACTTGATTGGATGGTTTGGTGAAGGAGAGAACTGTTGAAGAAAATTCATTTACCATGAAAGAAACTAAACCAGACAGAGCGAGCGAGCAGTCTACAGTGAAATCACTGGCAGATGGCAAAGCTAAACTAAGAATCCAGTTCTCCTCTTGAATACACCCATGGACTTGTGAGATTTCAGGAAAGCAGACTAAGCTGGTGGCCTTGACCTTGCTATACGAGGCTTTCACCACTTGGCTAATCAGCCACAGGAAGACATCCTGTGCTGGCACGATGTCTCCTAGAGGCTCCTGGAGTTTGAATTTCTCACGTGTCCCTCAAAACACCTTTGCAGGCTTCTCCTGATCAAGCCCCTTCCTTCCAAGTAAATGGGCAGATTGCTTCTCTTACTGTCTTCCTCAGTCCCTCCAGTCCCGCCTCCAAAGCTGTGAGCCAATGCTCTGCTCATGCCTGTGCTGGGGTGTACTTGTGCTCAGGCACAAAGCAGAAATGGCTGCAGTGTCCCTACCAAGTTGGCCTGGGATCCCGAATGAACCAAGGCAAGGAGTTTTCTCTGCAGTACTTGTCTCTGGTAACTGTGCCTTCCAATCTCCATCAACACCTCTGGATTTCAAAAGAATCCAAAATCGAACTTGGTGGAGAAGGCTCTTCCTCACCGTGCCTCAACATACCCCTCCAGCCACCCCCTCCCCCATGTCTCTGAGCCTCTGCTCTCTGCTTCTGTCACACTCTGTTCCCCAAACTTACCGTGCCCCTTCCCAGCCTCTGTGTTCTCCATGTGTTCTTCCTGATCCAACAGCCGTCCTTCCCCACTCCTTTCTCTGCCCAGAAAACTCTTATTTATCCTTCAAAATCCATTCAAATATTCTGTCTCCAGGAAGGCCCTTCCTCCAGCTCTTGTTCATAGCATTGGCCACACTGAGTTGTGTGTCTTTCTCTTCCATTAGGGCTTGCCTTTTGTCTACCTCCTAGGAGTTTAAGGGAGAGCCTGGCCCATAGTCTGCACCCTCTAAATATATGCTGAATGCATGAGAGAGTGGGTGGGTGAGTGAGTGAGTGAGTGAGTGAGCGAGCTGGCAAACATTCTTTCCCCCCCATCCTTCAATGTCAAGGGGAATCGCATTCTTGAAGCCCCTCTGGATCTTTCAGAGGAAGCCGCTCTCAGCCTCACTGCTTTCCCTTCTATTGATCTTGGGATTTATGGCACTATTGTTTCCTTTTATTAGGCTGTAATGGCCTCCGTTAAAACATGTTACATGGAAATAGGCTAATTAAGTGTGTCAAATAAGTCACCATCCCACAGAGTGGCCAGCCCTCCCCGGGCAGTGCTATGGTGACTCACAGTAGAGGGAGGCAGGCAGGGCACAGAGATAGCGTGTCCCCCTTAACCCCATTTCCCAGAGCAGCGGAGCCCCCCCCCACCCCCCCACGTAAGAGGCTCACAGCTTTGCTCTGGGGACCTTGGCATGTTCATCTGCATGAGCTGGAGTTGACAGCTCCCATGTTGGGAAACTCGCTTCCTGTTCCTCTGCTTGTTTCTAGTCTCAGTCCACACCGATACCGGGAAGGGGGAAAGGGTTCAGGTCTCCAGTCCAGGGAAGCTTCTAGTAGCAGGCCTGATGATCGACTCCTGGGATGGGAAACTTATTTCACCCACATCCGTCTGTCCGTTTCCCATCCAGCAACACTTCCCCAGTCTGTGCTTGTTCGCAGGAAGCCCAGTTGGCAAGAGATGTTCCAGTTCTTGGATGAGAGGTGAGTGCTTGCCTTTTGAAGAATTTCCAACAGGTCCTTGGGCTTATGAAGACTGGACTCCCAGACAGCGGTGCTGGCTCTTTCAAACAAGAGTATCACTCTGGGATCTTCTTGTCCATGAGGGAATGAAGCAGTTGATAAAATTCTCATGAGAAAGAGTCCCTTGAGGATAGGGACATTAACTCCCATGAACATTTTTTAGTTTTACTCCACCAGTGGAAAAAGCTGCATCAACTGCTTGAATCCACTCTTCAAGGCCCAGGCAAGCCCACAGTCTTCTCCTCCCTTGAACTTGTGAAGACAAACCACCTTCAGGAACATGTCTCAAAATACTAACCCTGTAGGCTAATCGAAGGACTCTGCACTCTGAGAAGCTTGGAGAACATCATGTGAACAGAGTTATACAGACTTGTTCATGCAGGATTTCTCCAAGCTCTCCACGTGTCAACGTGCATCATGAGTCTTCAGGGAAAGTGAGACAGGACCCAACTTTTCACTCCCCCTCCCCACTCTTGGAATCATGTATCTCTGCACTTTGCAGTGTGATTTTGCACACTCGACTAGGCTGTGTATGGTTCTAGTGTTCTCACAGATGATCAGCTTGGCCACGGAGACCTCTTTGACCAACGGAAGAAGGGCAGAAGCGGGGTGTCTCAGCTGAAATGGTAACAGACATGGCAGGTGTCTGCTAATTTTCTCTCCCATTTGTCATTGAAATGAAAAGAGCACAGCGCTAGCAGCCCTTATCCTAGAATGCAGCTAGTGAAGAGACTTAAAACCAACCTATCATCTGAAAGCAAGCTGCCCCACCCAACCCCTTCCTGCCAAGGAATGACAAAGTAGCATTGAGAGGGTTTGTTACTCGGCAGTAACTGACTGTATTAGGTTCTTATTGATGCGGTAACAAACTACCACAAACTGAGTGGCTTAGAGCAGCATGCATTTATATGTTACAGCTCCAAAATCTGGTCCCCCTGTTATAAAGTCAAGGTATTCACAGGGCTGGTTCCTTCTGGAAACTCCAGGGAAGAATCTGTTGCCTTGTCTTCTAGAACTTCCAGTGGCCACCTGTATTCCTTGGTTCAGGGCTCCTCTCTGTCTTCAAAGTGTATCACTCCAATTATGACATCTCTTAGTCTTCACTTTGACTTTCCTGCCTCCTTCTCATTGGGACCCTAGTGATGACATTGGGCCCATGTGAATCATCCAGAATAATCTTCCCATCTCAATATGATTAATTTAATCACCTTTATTCAAAGTCCTTTTTGCCATATAAGGTGGCATTCATGGGTTCTAGAGATTAAGATGGAGATGTATTTGGGATCCATGATTGAGTTTACTACATTGGCTGATTAAAAAAAGGACAAAAATATATAAGGGTTCTCGGGGCACCTGGGTGGCTCAGTCAGTTGAGCACCTCAGGTCATGATCTCACAGCTTGTGAGTTCGAGTCCCTTACTGGGCTCTGTGCTGACAGCTCGGAAGCCTGGAGCCTGCTTCAGATTCTGTGTCTCCCTCTCTCTCTGGCCCTCCCCCACTCAAGCTCTGTCTCTCTCTCTCTCTCTCTCTCTTTCTCTCAAAAATAAATAAACACTGAAAACAATTTAAAAATATATATAGGGGTTCCCTAAGTTTGGGGGAATTTTTTTCCCCACAGAACAATTCAAAATATCTCCTCCCTCCTTCTGAGGACAGCACTTTTGGAAATCAGGGCCGTACTCCTATTATTTGGTATTTCTACTGCTAATTTGCAATTAAACCGAAACTCCATTGGCCATTTGTAGGATTACAAACTCTTGCAGACGCATTCCAGCCACTTTCCTTTGCTGAGAGGGTCTCCTACTTTCCTAAACTGTAACAGAGGGATGGCATTTGTCAGGCTTGAACGGATCGAATTCCGCAAGATGCTTCCAAGTGTGTCTAGGCGATGGCCGGTCATAATTTCTCAAGAGTCAATCCTTGTCTCCCTTGCCTGCCCGCCTTTGCCCGAATGGAGAACTGGCTGCCATGGTGAAGGTAAATGCTCTTTGACTGATAGAGGTAAGGTCTCCTTGCTAACTGTGCCCCTGTTTCCTATCCTCCGCCTTTCCTCCTACAGTGTTAGGCATGTGGCGTGCATGGTCCTGTGTCTATTTGCCCTGCTGTCCCCCTAATACATGGAAGTCACCTGGGGGAGGAGGGCAGGAACTCTGTTGCATGACCAGATGTGCCTTATCACCGCTCGATAGCTCTGTGGCTTTGGAACATTTCCCGTTTTCTCAGGGCCTCAGTTTCCCCACAGGCTAACATGGGACCAGATCCGGAGCCCTGTGGCCTCTCCCTGTTGGATCCAATGCCCTTGAGTCTGCGACTCTCCCTCCGCCCACCATTTTGGTCAGCACAGCTGTTAGACCCCATTGGCACTCAAGAAACATCCGGTGAGTAGAACACGGGTGCCCTTCTTTGTGCGATCGTTTCCTATTTTACGTTTCAGTGGGTTTCATAAACCAAAGTACCCTTCAAAAACCAAAAGGAAAACTGGCAAGTGACCCAGACTCCAAAACAGACCATCAGGACATATTCGGGACCATTGGGCCTTCCCGGAAACCTCAGATCTCCCATGTGAAACCAGTGCTACAGAAATAAATGCTGATACTGGGTTCTGTACCCCAGACAGACTCGCAGGGCAGCCCCCCGAGAAAGCCTGGATCCCGAAACCCACAAAACTCTTTGGAGGTCACGGACATTCCCATGGTTCAAAGCAAGATCTGTTTTGTGCGAGAAGGGTGACCCAAAAAAGGGTTAAGCCCTCAAAGGTTCATTTCCTCTGCTCTGCCTGCTCTAGAATCTGGGATAATTCCTGCCATTAATATTTTAAGCAACTAATTTGACATTTTTCCATTTAATTAACTTGCATACATATGAGAACAGGGTTTTGAGAGTACCATGACATTTAAACAAAGTCATTTAAGTGTTCCCATTTCTGGTGGAGGAGCGGCTTTTTTCCTTGCCTTTTTTTCTTTCTTTCTTTTTTGCTCCATTTCTGTTTTGCATTCCTGATTCTGATGCTGGCTTATTAGCTCAGAGAAGTGACCAGATTTCCCAAAGCAAATGTCCCACAGCCTCCACCTAGGTGACGTGGGTGGGCCTGGAGCCCCCAGGGCTGCGGCTCTTTTAAACTCGATCCTGCTCTTTTTCATGCCTTTCTACAAATGGCGTTTCCATCAGAGCAGGCACGTCACAGGCTAATGTTTTCCTGTTGCCACACCAACCCCGGCTGGGGGTGGGGGAGGAGCGGCGGGAAGGCAGAACATTTATCAAATGTAACCATCTCCGCTGAAGACCCGGGGCTTCAGGAGGGAAACAATAGCTCCGTGACGATTTTCTCTTCCAAATGACAAATAATTGCTGTCATATCATCAAATGATTAAGAAATAAAGGAAAACAGACAAATGGAGTGTATCCATGGAGGGATGGTGTGGGGGTCTGGGGAGAGGCTCGCTCAGTGTTCCGTAATTGAAAAATTGCACCCTAATTAGCTCCCACCCCAGAGAATTCATGAGTTCTACGCGCCATCCAATCCGCAGCCTGCCAAGTCACAGAACTTGCAGCCATTAAAGTTTACTGCTGGTTTCAGAAGGGGCCGTGCAGTCTCCAAACGCATCCAGAGAGAGAAGCTCTTCGGCATGCCCAGCCCTCAAGAAGGATTCATTACTTCATACTTTCATCTGCCATAATTAATCACAGATTTTCTCTGCCTATCAACAGCTCCGGCTGCTCTCCCCAGATGAACCTGGGCACTCATGCCTCCTGCTTATCGGTGGTGGCCAGCCCAGCCTGGCTCACCCAAGGTCACGGGAGCTGCATTCCCAGGAAGCAAAATGGCGCCCCCCTCATTCCAGGAGCCATGGGAGAGAACGGGTCCTGCGTTTGAAACGAAATCCCGTTGCCAACCGAGCTCATGGGACTCTGGAGAGATCCACGTCTTCATTTCCACCCATGTTCGGATATTCTTTGGAGATCTCTAATGAGGCTGCCGGGAAGAATAGCGCTGTGAGAGAGGCGTGTCCCCATTCTCTTCCATTCCCTCCTCCTGGACCTGGGTTTAAATCCCAACTACATGACCTCATTAGCTGCATGACTTTGGGAAAGTGACTCGGTCCTCCTGAACATGACTTTTTTCCTTTTGTAAAATGGAGACCATGGTGTCTACCTTTCAGAAAGAAGATGTCAAGAATGCCATTGTGAAGGATCTGGGCTATGGTTGCTACCAGTGCATGTGGATCCTTATATGCAGAGTGAGGATAATGATCTTACCTCCCCACTAGGATTTTAATGAGAATTGAGTGCAGAATGCATTATGTGTGTGTAAAGTGCCTTGCACAAAGTTGGTGCCCAGGAAATATTTGAAATGAACTGAACTGAATCACACATAATTGGTTCATTCATTCATTCGTTCAATCCAACAGCTAATAGTTGTTAAATGACTACTTTTTGTCAGATGCTTTGTTCGGCAAGGGATGTACGCTGGGGAGGGAGACAGACTTGATTCATGCCCTCGGAAGTTCACATTCGAGCGGGAAGCACGAAGAAACACAAAGTTAGGAAAAACAACACACAAGCTGTAAAAAGTTCTATTAAAAAAATAGACAAGGACACAGATAAAGGCGAAGAGTTGGTGGTGCGTTTTAAATGAAGACCTAGTGGCTAAAGACACAAGCATGTGAGGAAAGGTCAAGAAAAGCGTTCTGAGCAAAGAAGACTCCATGAGAGAAGCACAAAGTATCTTAACATATTCCAGGAATAGAGAACAGCGGATGAGTCGGGCCATTAGAGCGCAGGAGCCCAAATCTCAGGGATTTCAGACAGCATTAGTTTATCACTTTTTCTCATCAGAACCAATCGCATGTTTAGTTGGTGGTCTTCCTCTCAGTTGTTCAAAACCCAAGCTCCCTGCCATCCTCCAAGGTCTCCTGGGAGTGGTCCAGTATAGCCTCTGCATGCAGTCAAGGGCAAAGAGTGAGCTTTGGGGGCCAAGGCCAGAGGTGGTGTATCTCACTTGCATTCATATTCCATTGATAAGAGCTCAAAGATATGGCCCCACCTAACCGCTAGGAGCTGGGGGGATGGTGTCCGGCCAAGTGCACAGGAGAGCAATGAGCAGCTTTCGAGAACACACAGCAATATTTCCACCTCCCAAAGCAAGTAAGGGCAGGTAGCATGGCACGAGATGAGAAATGGAAGCCAGTGCATACAGGGCCACATAAACAAGAAAAAGCATGAGATTCAGGCAAAGAGAATGAGAAGTCATTCCAGGGTATTCCTTACAGGCCAGTTTAGATCTAATTCAGTGAGAATGGGAAGCCAGTCAAAACTAATGACACGACCTACTCTAAATCATAAGAGGACCCCTCTGGCTGCTATGAGAACACATCTGCAGAGGGCAATAATGCCTCTTGAAGCTCGCTTGGATTAGGTGATGAGGAAGGGGATGAAGAGAATGTAACCAAGTTGAGGGACTTCAGTCTCACTGGCTAGCCAGCATGCAGGCGCGTGCCGATCTGGGGATATCATGTGCGGCTCAAAAAGATGAGAGAAAACACGAAAGCACTGGGCCATGCAGCTGGTGTGGAGTGGAGGGATTCCAGAAGTTTCCACCTGAACCAAAAGCCGGGGGTCTGTCTCCTCGCTGGCCCTCCGGACCCTCCAAGTCCTGCTTCCATTGTGGTGATAGAGGTTAACATTCAACTGGCCTATTTCCCAGCGGTCCCAGGGCCGGGGGCAGCTGGGAGGAGGTGGGCAATTTTCGCAGAGACGTCTCACAGAGCACGGACTTCAAGTGGTTCCACAGAATCCTCACAGCTGAGCTGGGAGGATGGGAGGAGCTACTGTTGACTCTCCATTTTACAGACAAAGGAACACACTCCTGTTGCTCTTGTGACTTGTCCACGTTACCCTATTCGTAAGAGCACCAGTTTGGACACAAGCCTTCCGCTCACGTGGTCACTGCCTTACGAACCTGGCTGATCTTCACAATCACCCGGCAGCCTTTAAATACACAGCATCCTGAGCTACTCCGTACATATTGCAGCAGACTCTCAGAGACGAGGGGAGCCAGTCGGCTGTTTTTTGAGATCTCCCTGGGCATACAGTGACATGGCGCTCTGATAAAAGCACCTGGCGTGGTCAGCTTGGAAAGCGGTGGGTTTGGTGAGGCTCGGGAAGAAACCGTGACTACTCAGTGAATTCGTGACAGAGCCAGGAGTAGATAATGGGTCTCTGGCCTTTCTAGTCTCTTTTCCACAGGACCGTCCTCATGCTGTGAAGGGGTTGTGGAGAAGAAGTCCATCCTTATCAATGATCTGAAAATGTCAGAGCCGGGCAGGAGCTTTGAGGTTATCTTTCCCACCCAGTGGTTCCCGCATTTCTGTCGGAACAACCGTATCAGAGTTTTAGAAGGTGCTTCTCATTGCGTGGCTTCCTGGCCTCACTCTGTACCTACTATCTCAGCGACCTTAGAGTTTATATTTTCTAAAATACCTCTGGTGATTCTACTATCAGCCATGTTTGGAAACCACTGATTCAGCCTTCCCTATGTTATAGTCAATAAAACTGAGGCCCAGAGAGAAGTAATTTGCCCAAGATTACCCAGCCTATGAGCCAAGTTTCCTGGCTCCTTCCACTAGCCCTCACCCATCAGAAAGCCCATCCAGGCATGGGAGCAGGGGAGGGGGTGGTCAGCCAACAGCGGCAAGATGGACCATCATGTTGAAAGAGGGGCTCAGAGAGACATCTAATTAGCTGACTGTAGCAGCTTTCCCTCCCCTGGTTATTGATGCCTCTTCTCCCTTCTCTTCCTGCTACTTCCCCTGCTCATCCTAACGTGATCAATTACTCACAGGAATAAATTACGCACCCAGCCTGCAGTCTATTAGGTAATCAGTGATGTAGTGGCTCGGGGAGCCAACAGGCAAGACAGGCTGTCTGGATCGAAGGCCAGCAGAGGGGACAGTGTGGGCCCAGTGTGTGGAGGACTCTCCAAACAGAAAAGCCCAGCCCTCCAGCAATCGTTGAACTGTCTGGGCCCCCAGAGATGGACTCACAGGCCAAACTTGAAAACAGTTTTTGAAACAGCTGCCCAGGGCTGCTGTTCCATGGACCCACCACTACCCTCCCCGTCACCCACAGCCCCAGTCCCCGAGGAGGCCTAGTTCCGATCCAGCTGGAACTAAAAGAATGCCTCTCGGATCTTGGGGTTCCTTCAAAAGGCTAGGGATCCCGTTAACATGGAGGATGTCTGGGAGACCTCGAACTCTGCATTTCCAACAAACGTCTGGATCACATCAGTGCTGCTGGTCTGGAAAACAAGCCCTAGCGATCTGTGTGGGCAGAACCGAGCGGTCAGCTGGCTTGTTCATATACAGTTTCTTTTCCCTGCCACCTCCTTGGCTTGTGCTGTCTCCCCTGCCTGCAACGTCCTTCCCCCACCCACACCCGGTACCTGCTTCGAAAACTGTTCACATGTCACCTTCTGGCTTGAACACACCTCTAAAAGTCTTCATTGACCCCCTCTGGCCTCAACTTAGAGCAAATGATGCTTTCACCGTGTCTCGATCAGTCTCCGTTACAGCAATACTCTTCCAAGAGTAGTTTGCCTATTTGTCGCTCGATGGCCTGGGAACTCTGAAAAAACTACACCAACTCTTTCGTTTCTCCACGCCCGAGCCTGATAGAGGGCTCTACTAGCCACTGGACACTGTTGTAGGGCCTGGGAACTTTTCAGAGAGCCCTAAGAATGGCTTGAGACCTGAAAGCAAAATTATTGGATCCAAAACACGAAGGAAAAGCTTTGCAATAGAAATTAATAAAATTTTAATGAAACGTCTACAAAACAGAATATTACATCAGCCGCATTAATGGTTTCATTTAGCGTTCCTAAAAATTCATAAAACTTTCATTATATTTGAGAACGATGTGCAGGTTAGGTTTTCTCACATTGCAAGAATTCTTGAGCACCCCCATAACTGCTGGGAAATCAAAGCCGGCCGTAGAGCGCACGAATTACTTGTAGCCAAACAATTTCACAAGTGACGTTATAAAATAGAATCCTCATTTTTCTTCACAGAAAAAATATACTTCATATGGAAAATGGGCGAATTGCAATACGTTTGATCTGTGTGAGTTGGAACTTCCAAAGCAAGTGTGTCTAGGTCTTAGAAAGTCGGAAAACAATCTTGAAGTCTGGCCTACAGGAAGCGTGTTTCTCCCAAAGGAACGGATGAATGAATGGCAACCCAAAGTGATGTTGAAACGTGTGTAGGTGGGAGAAAGGGAAGGAAAACAGGCAAGGGAACTATATAAAGCGTAAGCCAAAGTTTTAAGACCACAACAAAGGAAGTCCTTGTTTAGGGAGAAATCCCGGGCCCATCTGGAAGACAGAGACAGGCGATATCGCCCCCTACTGGCTGGAGGAGTCCCATATGTCCACACATTCTGGCTTCCTTTACTGATCTGTCATTGCTGCTTCTCCAACGCCAAGAACATCAAAGCCCTTTGGAATTCCCTCAAAGAAAGAAGTCAGTGGTCCCTGAGGACCGGCCTCTGCCTCTCTCCGGGAAGGAGGCTCGAGAGGAGCTGTATCACTGATTTGGTGTCAGACATCCTGAAATGGATCCAAACCCATCTTGAACCTATTTCTACCTTCCTCCTGAACCACCTCTTGGTTAACGTGTTCCATATGTTCCTTTCCCTGATGGAAAGTAGGCTTTGCTTTGATTTCAAAGGGCACCCTTGACAAGTCTGGGGGACAGGGCTTTGTTCTAAGACAAGCAATATTTGGGGAGCTCTTCCAGGAAGCAATCAGAGATACACAGAAAGATTTATATACAAGATGTTCCCTGCAGCATTATTTATAATCGTGAAAGAGTGGAAACAGTCTAAAGGCCTGAAAACAAGGGGCTGGTTAAATAGATTATGATCTACCCACACAATAGATAGCTCAGCCATTAAGGGTCGTGTTTTTGGAGATTATGTTATAGAAATATCCAGTCTTTCGTGAGCCTCTCATAGGCGCCATGAGGCCTTGTGTCTGCTTTACGTGTCTTATGACAGCTCTGTGAACAAAGTTCTGCTTGTGTTATCTCCCCGTGACACACAAGGAAACTGAGGCACAGGCAAGCCAAGGTCACGCAGCCAGAACTGGGCATTGTATGGACACCAGAGAGCCGCACCGTGACGTGATGCACCGCGTGGAGCTGCCTCCATCTCACAGAGACTTCGTGGAAATTCTGAGCCTGGGGAGTGGAGGTGAAGTGGCGAGTTCCTTCCCGGGTCTGCAGCACGCGGTCAGGAAGAGGGCAGAACGGGCCGGGCCCCGAGGAGTGGCGTGGGTGTGGCCAGGCAGGAGTGTTTACAGAGGAGGAAGGAGTCCAAGAAAGTTCCCAGAAGTGGCAGCATGTGGGGAGAGCTTGGCCGACACAGAGGACGTGGAGATGGCTGGCTAGCATAGCAGGTGTGTTATAACGGCACTGGAAACCATGAGGTAAACTGCACGGGACTGGGCTGAGGCCCTGCAGTGTGTGCCAAGGCAGGGACCGGGACAGTCGAAGCTGCTAGAATTAGTGAGCCCACCCAGACACCACGCTGAGTGCTACTCCAGGTGTCTCCTTACATCCTAAGGACTGCAGCCTTTCTTCAAGCTCTCATTACGCCCATTTCACAGGAGGGAGAACTGAGACCCATCAAGATTGAAGTAATTTGCCTGAGATTTCGACTGGCGAGCAGCAATGCTGGAGTTGAAGCGTGCGGTGCAGAGGCCAGAAGCCACGTGCTTAACCACGGTTAACTCCCCTCCTTCCTGGCGGGGAGAGGGTGCCAGGCACGGGGATAGTTCATGTTTATCCCCTAGCAGCGCATGCTGTCTGGTGTTCCATCAGCTACAGCTGGCCTCCTCTGCTATTCAGGGAAACCATTCTATATGAAAATGATTGCAGAACCTCCTGGGTTTACGCGAACCCCCCGGGAAGCCCAGCTTCTAGAAACAACAGAGACAGGAGAGGAAAGAGATTCCTCCACATTTGGGGAAAACAACCAAATGGTCTCTGGTTCCTTGAGCTGGTGCTGTGTGAAGCCCACGGGGCATCTGAAACAAAGGAATACCGTGTGCCCACCCCAGAGGTCCTGGCCCCTCCTCAGCCCCAGGATGCTCGCTCTGCCCGGTCAGCATCCAGCCCTAGGGCCTCAGCCTCTTCCTCCAAGAGCAGCCACCTCCTACCAGGTCCCTGGGCTCCAAACCTGCTTCCCAAACCCGTAGCAGAGGGGCCCAGCCCTCCCACACCCCTACTCACCACCCCAAAGGCAAGCTCCTCTTGGACTCTAATTATCTGCTTTCACTGTCCACAATAGCAAACATGGGGATTTTTCTGGGTTTCACTTTCACCGTCTGTCTCTCTTCCTGAAGAGGTGAGTGGAGGTCTCTGTGGATTCTGGCTACTATGCATCTGAAGGGCCGGCTCACCCAAAAGTCCCGTGATCCTCCTCTCCATAGCCCTGGGGTAAGGGTCTAATAGAACGGACAGCTCTTGGGGGCCAATCCAGTGCTAGCATCCCTCCCACCCACAAGCACACACCCCCCAACAGACCCACAGGAGCAGACTCTGGAAACACACTGTCTAGGAGACACCTCCTTTCTTGGCCACAGGCCCTCCTGCCCTGAGGTTCAACGCCTCAGACTGCCCCAGAGCCCAGCGCAGGGAAGGAGGTCCTATCCTCTGCCTCTACGGGGCATTTGGTGGGGATGAGGAGCCGGGCAGTGGAGCACTCCTCTATCAGAGAGCTGGCCCACAGATGGAGAAAAGAAAGACGAAGAAAATCAGCAAGAGTGGGGCTTCTGCATCTTAAATAACTCTCTACTACATACAGGATCAAGTCCAAGTTCCCTAACACAGCGTTCAAGTTCACCGTCTATCCACGGTCTACCTCCTGTAGCCTTATAGCTCCCAGTTTCAGATTGTGTCTTAGCTGGATAGAACTGCTCTGGACTCCCACTCCATGCCTTCACTCATTCTGTTCCCTCTGCCACGAATTCCCTTTGCTTGCATCTCCACTTGGCTAACTTCCACTCCAACTTCCCAGGCCGGAGAGAGGGGCTCCTCCTCTGGGCTCCCGTGTCTTCCGGCCTCACTTAGCTTATCAAAACTCGGCCTGGACTGTGTCATAACTGGCTGCTTTCTTGTCTTTCCACTTCACTTGTGGACTCTACAAGGGCCAAGATCACAACCTCTCTCCTGCCCAGTGCTACGTCCTTTACAAATGGACCTCTATCCAACACCCACCCCATCTTATGATTACTCTCTCCAACCCAAGATACAGATTTCCAAGAGAACATTCAGGTCACCTGTCCCCTATCTTAGACATGATGCAACTGAGGCTCAGAGAGGTTCGTGGTGGCCCAAGGTCACAGAACTAGGCTGGAATTAGGAGCGGGACTCTCTGCTTCAAACCTGTGCCTCTCTCACCATACCCACCATTGATCAGACAAGTTGCCCTGGCCCTGCTCTGGGTTGACACCATGATGAGCTTCTTTAAATGTGTGTGTCCCATTTAGGGCCATTGACTTTGCTGAACTCCAATAAGACGTTCAGTGGGCACCATGGGATCAAAATTTGGAATTAGGCTCCCGTACATCACTGATGCCCCCAGGTGGATGGGTTTCACATGTTTAGGCCTTTGTACACACAGTTCCTTCTGCCCCGGGTCCCCACGAGGACTCTGCTCCTCATCTTTGCTTCTTCACCAAAGTCACCTCTGGTGTCCCCTCTATCTGAGGCTTTCCAGCAGCCTTCTTGAGCTTGTTGCTCATTGTCCCTTTGCCTTGTGCCCATTGAACCTATCCGTTTCTCTGTGACAATCCTTGGCTACCATGCTGAGCTCTGTAATCTACCCACGTACTCAGCATCTGTCCCCTAGTAAACAGTGTGATCACTTCTATTATTCAGCTCCTAACCCAGAACCTGGCCTATAACAGGTGCTTAATCAAAGTGTGTTCAAAGGAAGGGGTAGGAAAGGATGATATTTGCAAAACCTTTCGCACTGAGAAAGCCCACCAGCCCCATGATGAAAGAACAAGACCTCGCCCCATTTGATTTCTCTACAGCTTCTAACGAAGAGCTCAGAACGCAGCGAAGAGTCAGCTAGCATTTTCGGACCAAATACTACATGCCACAATTTTCTCCAGTATTCGTGCTGATATTTACAAAGCGCTTCTGCAAACATTGACTTACTCAATTTTCCTAATAATCATTAGAGGCCTTATAATTTTTTATTTTAGATTTTATATGGAGGAGCCACTGGAGTCAGCCTCTAATCCCACACCTTACCTGGTGGCAGCCTAGCCCGCAGCATGTACTCCTAACTGAAGTCAGAGTCCCGCTGCCTAGATTCATCCATATATGTCACCGGCATCCTTATCCACTCATGGTTAAGGTAATCACAGCAAGGTGAAGTGATTGCTTGTGGATGCAGGGAATCCTTAACCAATAAATGGTCTTGCTCCCCAAGATCAATGGCCCAGATCGGATAGCCCAGCCACCCTCCACCTTGTCATTCCATTCTGTGGTTCCCTCCCCTCCTGAGCCTCCCCACGGAGAAGGCCCCGTGCCTCTCTAGTTCTTTGTGAACCAGGGTAGTATCAGTGCCTCTCCACTGGTAGGCAAAGCCAGCATCACATGCGTTTTGTCTTACTTCTTAATTAGGCCTCCACAGTGCTACCCGGCTATCACCTCTGTCCCTCTAGTGAGCACGCCCACGCTGCCGAGCACCTCGATCACTAACACAGGGCTATTCCCTCCGAGGTCTGCTCCAGAGCCACCACCAGGTCGGCCCAGGGCCAGCGTGCATGGCATACTGGCACAAAGGGTTGAGGCCCAGAGGGGTGCAGCCACCCTTGGGGGACTCTTCCACAACTCAAGTCCGGCTTTCCTCCCTGCCCCCACTGAGCAATGAAACAGCAATGCCCAAGGCGTCCAACGGCTCCCAACCAACCTTCTTCCTCTGGCTTCTCCGGGAACATACTGACCTCAGAGTAGCCCTTCCCAGATGGCGACGCTGTAAAGAGTCAGAGCTCAGAGGTGACCACCCACCAGAAGCTTCCAGCCCCTCCCTCATCACTGAAGCCAATCTTCCATCAACTGTCTCTTCTTTCGAGAGAGAAATGAGAGTGGCCACCTCCGGAGGGAGAGGGACCGGTCAGTTGAGACCTGAGGTTGAAGCCTGGCCGTGCCACCAGACTGCTGTGTTTGCTTGGGCAAGTGGCCCCGTGCCTCTGGGCATCAGGTGGCTCCCCTTGCAGGGAGGGGGGTGGCCCCACTGAGCCATCCATTTCCTCTTTCTTTCCAGGCCTCTTGATAACCAGAAGCCACACAGTTCTGGGGCACGGAGAAAGCTTAGGGCACTAACAGTAAATTCCTCCCTTTCTGCAAACATAACAAACCAACAATGAAAATGGCAAGATCTCTATTGAGTAAGTTCTTCCTCTGTGCCAGGCACCACCCTAGGCATAATTCTGTTTACTTACACAATTTCACACCATCTTCACAGGAATGCTAAGCGGTGGATATTCTTATTGCTCCCATTTTAAAGATAGAAAATAAATCCTCAAAAAAAATTCTGTTTCATCTGCAGACATGCAGCTGGAGATGGACAGAAGCAAGATTTGAAACTGGGCGATTTATCTGCAGAACAAGAACATTCTAGAACATCATTCTTCTCCACTGGTCTGACCAGTTCAGTTTTTCCTTCCCCATTGAACGTGTCTAAAATTCGACCGCATACTTGGACACGAAGGAAACAAATTTTCAATGTAAAATTAAAGATTTTGTAGATCACATTCTCTGTAATCCAAAAATTTTAATTTTTTTTTTTTTTTAATTTCTGAGAGAGAGAGAGAGACAGCGTTAGCAGGAGAGGGCCAGGGAGAGAGGGATATGCAGAATCTGAAACAGACTCCAGGCTCTGAGCTAGCTGTCAGCACAGAGCCTGACATGGGGCTCGAACCCACGAACTGTGAGATCATGACCTGAGCCGAAGTCGGACGCTTAACCGACTGAGCCACCCAGGCACCCTGGTAGTCCAAAATTTTTAAATAAAAAAAATAATAAGGTTGAAAGTATTCTTAAGTGCTTGGGAATTAATAAACAGAGTTCTAGATAACCCACAGATCAAAAGAAATACTCAAACGAAAACTAAACACCAGCTAGACACAGATGAAAAGAGGAATGTTTTATTTCAAAACCTAAGGGGTCCCCAAAAAAACCTCAACTCAGGGGGAAATTATGGCCTGAAATGCCTTTCTTATTAAAGGAGAAAGACTAAAAATAAAGGAGCTGAATATACATAAGGAATGTGAAAAATAAGTCAACAAAAAAGGAAAGTACGAAATGGGAACTGATCAATAGCTGAAATTAATAACCCAGAAAATAAGAGAAAGGGATAAAAAAAAAAAATACACCAAACAGGTGCTTTGAAACCAGAGTTGGCGGGAGGGAGAGGTCAATGGTATCTTGGGGCAGATGACGGCCCCCTGCTCCCTGAGGGCCTCCCTGGAGCCCCACTGGTCAGTAACACAGGCTCCTGGTGCTCGGGGTCACGCCCCCCAGCAGGTAGCTTCCTTCCACCGCCAGCGCACCGCAGTGTCTGGCGATGTGACTGCCCATCCGAGACTCCTCGGCCTGGAGTTGGGAGCAGAAATAAAGCTCCTCCGTCTGGGCTTATTAGGCAAAAGAGGCAGTTTTGTGTTTTCAGCAATGAAAGCTGCTGCGGTTTTGTTTTCTCTCTGTTGCCAGGAGTCAAGAGGAAGTCTGTGGTTAGACGTCTTCGGGTGGAGATGCACACAAACACGGCGGCTGGAGATGAGCTCCTCGCGTTCAGCCTGCCCAGGCCCAGCCCAGTGGAAGGAGGCTAAGGAAACAGAGCGCATGGAGCAGGGGGAGGTGGGGGGGAGATACCCTGGAGCTGCCCAGACCTGCAGCCGCACACACCCTTATTCTAGTCCCCGGCACACCTCTGTTTCTGATTCTCACAGTGGGATCCTGTAGATTCATTTTTTGTCTTTAAAGGATGAGGCAACCTAGTGTGTTGCCTTCACTCTGTCCAGAGACTGAGTTCCAAAGATCCCCGTGAGCTCAGTGCCCATCTCAGGAGGTGTTTGTTGCCGAGCCGTGGCAAGCGCCTCTGGCCGCCACCCACTGAGGGTCCCAGTCTCCCCTTCTTTTCCATCCAAGCCCTGGATTTGTTGCGGGCGGTAGCGTGCCTGGCCGCAAAGTGCTCACACCCCCAGCCTCCTGCGCATCTAGAGCCGGGCCATTTGATTGCACTTCTGGCCAATGAGCGATTGCATTTGTAAGAAGACTTCCCCATTCCTAATATGGACGCCAATCCTTGCTCTGTGTCCCTTGTCCTGCCTGGACCTGGAATGCCACCCTGGAGGTGTGGCACCCACCTTGTGTTTATAAGGTAGCAGCAGGTGGATGAAAGTAGAGCAGAAGAACAGAAAGAGGCCAGGCCCCCCGCGGCATAATTACATCACCTTCTGCCCTGCCCTGTGCTGCCCACCCTGGGCTCCTTGTGTCCAGGGAAAAATAACGCTTCAGCTGTTAAAACCACTGCAGCTGGTGTCTGTTACTTGCAGCTGAATGTAGTCCTACTTGAAACAAGAACTTTAGCCTTTGTAGGGTTTTCAAAATGTTTTCACCCTGTCTTCTTATCGGGTCCTCAGAGAAATTCTTCAAAGGAGGATCAATATCTTTCTTCCCATTCTCAAAGGAGGAAACTGGGGTTCCACGGATGTGAAACGGGTCAAAGAGTCAGAGTCTGAACTCCAGGACTCTGTGCCCTAGTCCATCGCTTCCCCCCCACCCAAAAATAATTGCCTATAAGCAGTTCAGGGCTCTCTTCATCCTCTCTCTACCTTGCCCCACACAATCTTACACACAAAAGGTAGAAATTCCTCGGGAATCAAGGAGCATGTGAATTGGTCCCACCTTCTAGTGCCAGGAATAGACACGCTCTTTTATTATAAAATCCATCGCTTCCAGTCAAAGAGTCTGGGTTCAAGTCTTGGGATTTCCCCCTTAACTTGCGATGTGTTCCTGAGTGGGGAAAAAGAAAAAATCTCTGAAAATCTCCCTGCTCATCTGTACAGTGAGAATGGCAGCCCTCCTCCTCCAGAGGCTGTGATCATAAATTCAGAGATATATGATAATATATGATGTATGACAATTAGCTCAGAGATAGTAATCTCGAAGCACTCAGGATGTCACAGAGAACACTTTGCTCATGATAAAGCACTGATGCCCTTATTACGGGGCTGTTATCGTGATGATTTTGGTCTGTCTAGAGGCTGTGACTCCTCCCTCGGCTCAGCCCTCCTTGTGGCTGACATGTAAATTACAGATATGCTTCACGCGCCTTCGTGACTACGCGTCACCATTTGTCGACCTCATGGGGGCTGTGAACGTTGATCTTATGAGCAAATGCCTTTAAGAAAGGGCAATGTTAGTGTTATAAAACTTACTTGCTCATTAAGCCAGGCTGTTGGAGTCCATAAGGTGTTTCCTTTCTTAGTGACCCAAACTTATCCATTCATCCGCTTTCCAAAACAAGAAATAGACTCTAGGCTGGAGACTCTCGGGGTTGCCTGGCACTTAAAAACCATCTGGTCCAGCCCTCCCCCCTGCACCAAGCCCTCCCCCGGTGCCAAGCCCTCCCCGTTCTGGGCTGGTATCTCATCTTCAGGCCCCCGCCTCCAAACTCCCCGATGGGCATCTAACCTCCACGTGCTCACCTTAGAGATCAGAGGTTCACTGCCTCCTGGGGGCAGTCCACTTCTCCTCTGAACATCGTCTGCTAGAACTCTCTTCCTCAAACAGACACTCCCTGGCAGACACAAAGATGTGTTCTTGGCAAACTTCGAATACTGTGCACACTTGACTGTGTGGGATGGTGACTGGCAGAGTCAGTGGGGGATGAGGAAGCCCACGTGAGGTGTTACCAAACAGGAAGTGCCATCTGTGCTGGAGGATGACAGTGAGGGAAAGCGTCAATCAGCTGCCCTGGGTGGCTCCAGAGACACCTTCTTCCTTCATCACATTAAAGGACTCAAGAATAGCAATTACTCAGTTAATTCCGACTCTCTGACTATTTGCGGGGCCAGGCCAGGCCATGTGGCGGTGACAAGATTGAAATCTCTGTCTTGAAATGGAAGTTTATTTCCTGCTCCGATCAGGTGCCCTGTGAGTTAGAAGACCCTCCCCCTTCTGGCACGCCGTCTGGAACACGGGGCGTCCAAAATCACTGTGGCAAACAGGGAAGGAGGAGGCGCGTCAACTCGTAATTGCCTTGGTCTCAGCCCATTGGTCGGAACAAGTCGTGCGGCCCCAAGCTAGCTGCAGGGGAGGGGAGGGAGTGTAGCCCAGCACATGGGATCTCTGGTGAGGGCTGTCTCTCCAGCCTGCCTTCCCCCCTCCCACCCCGTACATCTCAGGAGACGCCATTAAAGAGATGAGAGTCAACCCTGTGGAGAAGAGGGGCCTGTGGCAATGGAAATGAACCATTCAAGGTGATGGGGAACCTTTGGGGAAGGGCTCCTTCCTGCTGCTGTTCACTGCGAGTAGCCATCACATGGCAATCTGAGGTGGGATCTGTATGCGTGGGTGGCCAGTCTCTTCCACCCACCGCGACCATGTGCTGACACATTGAGAACAACCTTTGCCTGCGGAGTGCTCCCAGCTTCCCCATCATCCCCCCCACCGCCATATTTGCCCCCACCAGCCCACTCTCCAAAAATGCCCCCACCACCCCAGACTCTTGGTCTGCTCTGTTTCTTCTCCTTCAGCTCCCTCAGACCTCCATCTTGGCCAGCCCAGTTCCTCGGAGAATAAGAAGGGACAGAGAGCACTGGAGACACCCAGGAAGTGAGGGAGCAGCCTGGCTTGCTAAATCAGTTTCTGAATCCACCCCACCCTTTAGTAGGGAGGAATTTGGGTCGGCAGTAAAGTGGAAAGACAACGAAGAAGAATGTAGAGGGGGGAGGGAGGGAGGGACAAGAAGAAAAAGGAGACACGGGTACGAAGTCCTTTGCATATAATGGGGATGCAGAGAGTTGAGAGTCATGACGTGTCAGATTGATTGGATGCCTGGAGGGCTTGGGGTGCCTTGGAAGACTGAAAGCTTCTAAAGAAGATCTGAAGCACAAGATAATAAGATAGAAAAGGAAACAGGGACCTCATTCTTTTTCCTCTCTTTGAGAGCTGTGCATGAAGATGGAAAGCTCTCTTTCACTTGCTGGACGGTCCTTCTTTGGATGTCACTTAATGGAGAAACCGGGTCAGCAGGAATCCCCACGTGTACTCAGGTTACGTGAATAAAAACTGCCCCTTCCCTTGATTAAGGTTTCCAGGCCTGAGCTCCACTTCCTGGATGCAGACTGACTTGGGAGTTACCTCCTCCCTCCTCCGCTTATTGCACCTCCACTCGTGGACGCTACAGCGACATTCACTTTGCTGGCTGCCACCTCCCCCCGTTGACTCATTCGAGACTTCCTGTCAACTAAAAACACAGCATCTTTCATTTATGCTGTTGACCCAGGTATCCCACATCCTGTGTGTGTCTGGTGGGTCTTCTGAACCCCAAGCAAAGGTCTCTCTTGCCTTTCATCTTGGTATGCATTCATTTGAGCCCAGGGTTCATTTCAGCCTGGCTGAGGCCTTTTCAAATTCTGCCTCTCACCTTCCCTGAAAGGCCCAGCCTTCCCATTTTCCCACGTGCCCCTCGGGGACAAGGCGGTTCAGCCCCACGGGTGAGTCAATGTGTCGGGCTTTGGAGTCAGACCTATCTGGGTTCCAAACCGTATTACATCAATGGCTGTGGGAATCTGGGCAAGTCACTCACCTCTCCTGTTCTGTAAAAGGGGTAACACAACCTATCTTACAGGGATGCCATGAGTAGTAATTCCATTCTAGTCATTGGTAAGTGTTGAATAGGATGTGGCTAAAGACAGCATCCATTGGCATACCCCATCTAGTCTGCCCAGCTGAGCTCAGGTAGCTAGATTCATCCATTCCTCTTGCACATGTGGGTATGCTGTGGGAAACAACACAAATTCTGCATAAATTTTACAAATAAAACTTAAGATTTCTGAGATGTTTCCTATCTACCACTAGCGTAAGATCCTCAAACCTCCGAATCCAAAGTCACTATTCTCTACCCTTTGAAAGTCGCCCGCTAGACAGGCTATGTGGATGCACAGAGACCAAATGGAACCTCTTGACTCCCTTAGGACTCCAAGGAAGAAATCCAGCTCTCCAGGGGCTCCTGGGTGGTCCAGTTGGTTAAGCATCTGACTTCTGCTCAGGTTGAGATCTCACAGTTCATGAGTTTGAGCCTCTCATTGGGCTCTGTGCTGACAGCTCGGGGCCTGAAGCCTGCTTCAGATTCTGTGTCTCCCTCTCCCTCTGCCCCTCCCCTGCTGTGCTCTCTCTGTCTCTCAAAAATATATCCAGTTTCAAGAGCTGCCTCTTTCCCTGAAGTAGCTCTCTCCCCAGCTCCAGGAGCTCTCCGGACACTCCAAAGAAGCAACCTCAGCAGCTGGCCCACTCCCCACCACAAGCGACAGTCTAAATTGTAGCTACTCTGACCTTGATCTACGGCCCCACTCCTAGGCTGGCAATGCAGAGAAAAGCACGGGGCTTGGAGAAAGACAAGCCTAAGTTCAAATTCTGCTCTCTTTCACCAGCTAACAGTCTCGGGCAAGTCACCCACCCCTCTGCGATCAGATTGGCAGGACTGCAAATTGGGATAACAGGACAGTCCTCACTGGCGGTTGGGGAAGTTACGATGAAGGACTGGCTTCTCATATGTCCTCAACCGCCATCCCCCACCACCTCCCTCTCCGCCTCGATTCCTCCAAAATGTTAGGTTCTCTTTCCTCCTCATTTGTGCCCCGCAGGGCACAGCACTCATGAGCATGGGCTGTGCCTAAGGCTCCTCCACCTCATCCCCCTGCCCTCCCTTCGGCTGTTTCATTGATCTAAGACATGCAACTCAACCTCTCTGTGCCTCAGTTTCCCCTCTGGAAACTAGGGTGGTCATGAAAATTAAATCAGATCCTGTACATGGAGGCTTCACTCAAGGCTTGGCACCCAGGAAAGCCACCATGATGAGTTCCCACAGAAGATGTGAGGTGTCAGGAACCTGCCGAAGGTCCCCGATGCAAGACCACACAGCACGAAGACCGTACCCTGGTCCATTACAGAACGCAGTCTGTATGTGACCGTGGAGGGTCCTCCAGGGACATCTGTGGTGTTGACTCTGGAGTTCATAGGCTGGGAGCCTGGAGTCCAGGAGAAAAGGATGTCAAGGGAGAGGCTGGGGTGCTAAAGCTTTCCCCCACACATGGCAAACTGCCCGATGCCAGCAAGCATGCCCAAGGAGAACACACACACACACACACACACACACACACACACACACACACACTACAGAAGCCACATCCCCAACACCACCAGCTGCAAGGCTCCATCCCAGGCCCCAGGACTGCTACAATCAGAGCTTCGAATCAGTAGTCCCATCCATATACCTGCCTGGCCCCCAGCCTCTTTTGGGTGCTGTGATGGACACATGGAAGTATACTCTTCAATGCCATGTTCACTGAGCACCTGCTATGTGCCAGGGCCTATACAAGGCACTGTGACTATAGAGGCCAATAGCTCAGGGTCACTGGACTCATGTATGAGACTTGCTCATGGCACAGCACAGAATACAGACCAAAAGATGAATCCAAGAAACTCTTACCAGTACAGGGAACATAAGGTGAGTCCTCAAGTCCCTTAGAGTCCTCAACCGTCGTCATCACGGGGACAGAGTGGAGAAAAGGTTTTCCAGGCAAGAGAAACAGCTTGGGTTCTGCGTGGAGGTACGAGATACCCGGGTCTATCTGGAGCTGAGTGATGGGGAGGGCAGGCAGTGATGAGAGACAAGGCTGGGGACCTAAGCTAAACATTTTGGCCTTGTCTTATATCAATGGACAGACACTGAAGGGTGCCAATAAAGAGCACACGGAAAAAGAGTTTTGAATTAGATGCCTAGGAAGACTTCCTGGAAGAGATGGCTTTTGAGCAGGCCCTTAAGCAATAGCCAGAACCTCGAGAGGTGGCGATGGAAAGGAAAGCCTTCCAGCAATTAGTCAGTGAGTGAGCCAGGGCATGGAACAGCAGGCACAGGCCAATCTGGGAAAAGCCAGACCAGTAAGAGATAGTGGGGAGATGTTGCAAGAGAGGCCAGTGAGGCTGCATGGAAGGGCCATGGAAGGTCAGGGAAGGGAGAGAGCACCTTGGGCTGGGAAGTGTCAGAGGAAGTCTTATGAAGAGAATGAATCAGTCAGTGAGTCAGTCAATCCATGAGTGGGCCTTGATTTGAACCACCAAGTTTAATAGGTCTGTGTGAGCAAGGGAGCCACCCCCAGGCAGGCTGCCTCTGCCCGCCCCCACCCTGGGTGCCCTGCTTCTGTCCTTTTAACCACACCTTCACCAAACCCAGCCCTCTGGAGTTCCGCCTCTTTGGCACCCCACAAGGAACCTCAAGGTTAATCTTTTGAGCTCATCAAAATCCTAGAGTCCATACAACCTAAGCCCTTAATTGATATTTGAGAACTTTGAAGCCCAGAGATACGAAATGACTCATCCAAGGTCACATAGTGACACCTTGCAGGGTCAGAGCCAGAGGTTTCTGGCACTAGGAACCTCAAGTGCCCTTCCTCTTAAACATCAGCCATGAGGGGTTCAAGGATGTCTCCAACCCAAAGACATGTCTTTTAGCATAGAAACTTCTTTCTTAGAAGAAAGAAGAAATATGCTCATTAGGACCCAAAGGAATGCATCTAGGATAGTGATGCTTTAAGCCACATGACCAGTTCTGAAGAAATACCTGACTTTTGCAGTACCAAAGCTAGCAGGTGGGTAACCAACCTCCTTCCCCAGATCAGAAGCTGGCCTGAGCCCCAAGTGCAAGGCAAGGAGGGGTGAAGCACTGAGAATTTCACCTGCTTTGTTTCAGTTTCCATAGAAACCTCATGGGAAAGGCAATATGAACCTCATCTTCAAAAGCACTGTTTCAGGAAGCCAAGAGGTGGCCCCAAAGGCATGAAGGTGACAGAATCAGGGTCTGCCCCCTGGCCATTCCTGTCTGCCGCCTGCCTCCCCCCCACCCCCACCGCCGCTACCCCAGCAAGAGGACACCATCCCTGTAGGCTCGCTCCTTACTCTTCCTTCACGGCCTGGGCACCCTCACCGGGCACATCTGTCCTCCGCCAGATCAGTAACAGCCCATCAGGAAACCTCTGTTTAATAAACCATCCGTGTTAAATTATGGAAGGGAGGGGCGCCTGGGTGGCTTAGTCAGTTAAGCGTCCGACTTTCGTTTAGGTCATGGTCTCGCGGTTCATGGGTTCGAGCCCCGCGTCGGGCTCTGTGCTGACTGCCAGCTCAGAGCCTGGAGCCTATTTCAGTCTGTGACTCCCTCTCTCTCTGACCCTCCCCTGCTCGCGCTTGTCTCTCTCTCTCTCTCTCTCTCTCCTAGAAATAAAAAAAAAATTAAAAAAAAAAAAATAATAAATAAATTATGGAAGGGATAGGAAAGTGCCATGAAGATTCACGTCAACAGGAGTAGGGAGGAGGGGGACGACAAAAGAATATTAATTGCATGTCCACGAGCTAGACATTCTCTGGGGTGTGACTGTGTGGTTTTACAGCAACCTCATACTAAGCCGTGTCCTCTCACTATACAGAGGCTCAGAGGGGTTTATTGACTTCCAGGGACAAACAGCCATGGAGTGGCGTCCAGCTCAGGTCAAGGTGACTCTTTTCATTGGTGCTGTGCTGCTCCCAGAGAAGTCAGAATGGGGGAGATGGAGGCAGGGTCAGCCAGAGGGAAGGAGGAGGTGGGCAGGGGAGAAGCCAGGGGGCTGAGGTTGGGTGTGGGAAGACTGGTGAGCCGGATTCTTAGGAGTACCTCAATCTCCCTCATGAGCTTCACTTTCCTCCTGACAATTTCTACCTGCTGGAGCATGAAGCTGATCCATTGAAGGCAGGGAAGCTAGTAGCAAAGAAGAAAATGAGCAACCTCCATTCTCCCTGTGTCCATTTCAGGGGCTTGGGCTTTAATGTATAAATCTGAAGGGATATAATTCAGTCTATAGCACCAACCAAGGAAGGAATTTAATAATGACATCAGAAAAGGCCTTCAGCATTTAGGATTCCTCTCTAGCAAACCTATCAAAGGCTTTGTCTTCTTTATTCTACCTGGGAACCCCTTAAAGAGATGTATTGCTTTCTGAAGACTTCCTGCAGAAGAAGGCCCTATGAGGGATCGGAGAGGCATGGACCACCTGTTTTCTGTGGGGAGAACACTGCCTGAGAGTCCCAGACTTCTTGGGTACTTCCACTGCTGTGAGCCCTTACACCCATCCCCTCTCCGGGCTTTGATTCTGCTCTCTGCAACATGAGTGGGGAGAGGACATGGATGATTCCTAAGAACCCCTCCCCCGCCCCTCGCCAACTCTTACGTTATCTACCCACAAGGAAAAAGCAGATTCACAGAATCCAAAGTAAATCAAGAGTCAAGCTAATGAAGAACTCCAGCTTTATGGTGAGCTGCTGAGATACCTCAGACGGATGACCTAATCTCTGAATTTCTCTTTCTTCATCTGGACATTGGAGTTGAAACATCACCTCCTTTGTAGGGTTTCCAGAATCACTGGGATAGATCTCATTAAGGGGCTCCGATTCTCCACCCTCCTTGTACCTGCTCCCTTTGCCTGTGACTTCGTAATACTTCTCACAACAAAGGCATGGAGTCTATCCCCCTCTTTGATTCAGAGTTAGGCCATGTCATCTTTCCACTAATGGGATATTAGCAAATGTAAGGCAAGCAGAAGCTTAGGAGAGCACTTGAATGATAGGTTTCCTTGCTTTTTCACTTCCCTATCACCACAAGACTATGCTTGAGCTAACCTGGTGGAGGACAAGAAACCTGTGGAGTGGAGCTGAGCTGCCTCAGTTGTCCCAGATGAAGCCGGGCAAGATCAACCAATGGCCAACTTATCCCCACACCTTTCAGGAGCTCAGTCGAGGACAGGAAGGAGCTCCCAGCTGACTCCTTAAATTAAGAAGCTAAAAAAACGTTTATTGTTTTCAGCCACTGAGTTTGGGTCGTTTGTTACACAGTATTGGAACTCGATAGCTGACACAAACACAAGATAGCCTGAGATCGGTGCCCGAAGTGTGTTTATTTCCTCCCACATTCCACTCACCGCCCTCCCTTCAGACACAGACATAATTCTCAGAGATAGCTGGGACACATCAATCGTGATCGTGGTGAGTGTTGAGCTGCAATCTCATTGTTACTCCCGCTTCAGATTGATTACAGACGCTGACTGCTCAATTTTGATTAAATACTAAATCATAAGCTGCTTACAAATGCCTGAAAAAAGCTGACATTTATGAAGTCCAATAAACTACTTGTAAGAACAGGAGTCCTGGATTGGGAGAAAAAAATAAAATCTTCATCCAAACAAACATCGGTTGACAGCAGACAGATGGTCAGAATCCCTTACTTGTAAACTAGAAAAATTAAGATTTGGCAAGGGTTGTCTGAAAATAACTAGCAAACATCAAAGTTTCCCCTTTCTATGCTGGTGTTTTTCTGGGCCCAGCTTCAATATTTTCACAGGCTACTGCACAGAAAAGGTGTTGCAGGCCTCCGCGTTGCTGGCAAGGAAAGGCTAAGAAATACCAGCAACGATTTATAGGAAGCAGGGTTGCCAACATCCCAAAGAGTGAGCGTTTAACAGCCAGCAACTGCACATTCCCATAAATCCCCAAAACTCAGCATCAGGCCTTCCCTTAATCTGCTGAGGTGTGAGAGAAAGGGAAGGCAGAATTTTCTAACTCGATTTTCCACTCGGATCAGCTTTCACAGGGTGGCTGTGAGTTAATCTTATGGGGCCTTCAGCGATCTTAATAGAAATGGAATCCAGCCTTAAAGCCAGAGGGCAAGGCTCTCCCCACCTTTGTTAAATCGAGGAATGCGGGTGCTAAGAGGGGCTTTGGCTCAGGCTCAGACAGGCCCTATAGGTCCCAGGGAAACACAGGCTTTGGCTGCCCTGGTTCTCATTTTTTCCTGGCCTCTCCATGACCTCCGAAGGGCTCCGAGAGTGAGCTTGTGTGCCGTTGAGGTGGGTTTGTGTGCTCACATGGCTGTACACAAGGATGAACATACCTCCAAAGATGGCCCCTGTGCCGCCTCTCGATGGGATTCCCCCTGATGTCCCAGATACGCAGCTTGCACACAAGACCATGACCTCATGGACCACAGAATCGGGGCCTCTGCTAGGAGACGAGTATCTCCTGGTGGAAAGATTGCACACATTAGGCCTGGGAACCATCTCTGCCTCCTTCTGGCTTAATGGGCAAGACCTCCCGTCGTGTTGAGTCTCAGGTTCTCCACCCTCCAACTAGGGGAAGCCATGTGCACTTTTCAGGGTTATTGAAGGTCAATATGGACGCAATGTGAAAGAGACAAACCCATAAGCAGATCGTTGCAAGTATGATGAGTGTAACGACCAAGTTATGCCCAGGCCATTATAGGACCATAGAGGACACCTGGTCTGTCAGGAAGTAATTCCTGAGCTGTCTTAAAGGTTGAATAAGAGTTGACCAGCCGAAAAGGAAAGGAAAAAACATTCCAGAAAAAGAAGATGAGGTGAGCAAATTATTGACAACCAGCTTCTGGCTGAAGCCTCATGTAATGGGTGTTCGATGGGTATTCTCTTTGAACCCCTTCATGACCTCACAGCCTACTGAAGAGTCCATTCTAATTAAGAAAGCTCAGGCTGTTGGAAAATCCTTTCTTATAGTCTCTATATGGCTTCCACTTATTGCCTTATTCCCTACTAGGTATTTATTGAAGGCAGCTCTTGTGTCATTACCTCTTTGGGTAATGGGGTCTAGCCTTATCAGGCATTGCTTGCATCAGGAAGCAGAGTCTGCACCATGTTTCCTTACTTATGTCATGGCCCAACATTCCAGAAGAAGAGGGGTCAGAGCCCCAGAGATGCTCCATGAACTCACCTGGAAAATAAGTGACCCTGGAATTGGAGTTGAACTTTAGGGTAGAGGGCCCAGCTCAGGGTAAAAGGTCTGGCCCAGCTCTGCTTCCAAGGGCCCAACACAATAGGAAGCCCCAATCAGCACACAGAGTCCATGGCTTCTGTGGAGGGAGGGAGGGTAAGGGAGGGTGGCTCACCCTGACATCTAGGGTCCAGGGCTGGGCTACGAGGAGACCCCAGGCATTCTCCCCTCAGTGAGCAGTGGGTGGGCCAGCCATGTATGGACTCAACACACGGCAAGCATTAGGAGGCCAGCCTGGCCCCAAGGAGGACTCTCTTAAGGGTGTCATAGCTACTACTTCCCCTCAGAGATGCAGGAAGCAAACCCGTGTGACTTAAGGAGTGTTGGAAACAATGCCCGGCCCTAAACCATCTCCCCACCCAGCTGCCACAGACTGGACTCCACTGGCCACCATCCCTTTTGTGCAATACAACAACAGATTTCTCTCCCCAGCAGAGCCGGCTCAACACCTCAGATTCCTCCTTCAGACAATGGAAATTACTAGTGCCTCACCCAGTGTGCTCAACACCTATGACAATAGGTGTTGTATGAGCGAATCAATATAAAAGCACTTAGAACGGCGCCTGGTGCAGAGCGCTATGTATGTGTTCACATTCTTCTTCTTCTTCCAAGTACTCAATAAGGGAACATAGCAAACGATGTATATAAAATAAAATTGCACAGTGTTTGCTTATGTACCTGGTACACGGAGAACACGGTGAAGGATATAGCTCCGTAGAAAGACAAGGTCTGTCCTCACCGCGCGTGACGCTTGCCTCATTCCAACTCGATGTTCCCTGGAATCAACCACCTCTTCGCTTCCCCGAGAGTCGCTCATTGTCACTGAAAGCTCAGAGGAGAGGAAGGAGCCAAGCTTGGTGCCAGGTGACTCCCCTTCAGACCCCGGCTCCGCCCAGGCTCTCCGGGTTCCATGCCTCCCGGGATCCTCCCGTGTGACGTGATGACTGACGGCCACGGCCACAGTATTTAAACACATCCTGCGATTCACCTTCCAAATCCCTCAGCAACATTTCCTAATTAATCACCCTGTGTACTGCATTCTAAATTAATTAAATTAAAAGTCATTAAATCCAGGAAATTGAAATTAGTCTAATTAGATTAGAGGCACATCCAGTGGCTGTGGTGAGGGGTGCCATGTAAATTGGCCAATTTCAGTGGAGAAGAGATAAAGTCAGATTACAGACAGGCTGTTAAGAGAGAGAGGCAAGCCTTACAAAGAATGAGTCAAGGTCAAGGCAATAATGTTATCGATGAGAATAACGGCAGTGGTAGCCCGCTGCCCTGTGCCGAGCCTGCCTACTTAGTCCCCACAAAACCCCTCTGAAGTAGGTGCCCAGTTTGACAGATGGGAAATGGAGGCTCTGCAGTGTGAAGGGCCATGGCGGAAGCCCCTGTGGTTTGACCTCGGAGGTCCTGCTCGCGCTCTCCCGCCAGCCTCTCGGATCACATGCAGAAAGGACTCTGTGGGCTGGACAAAGGATAATGTTGGACGGGGAACCCTCGCACACCAACCAGCACGGTCCGCCACAGTCCAGTGCGGCGCTCCCTCTCAGACTTCTGTCCTCCCCTGATGCCCACGATGGATAACGTTCACATGCCCACCCCATTCAAGGGTGGTCCAGGCCAAATCACGGCTGCTGAGGACTGGGAGGTGTCCAAGATTTACCCCACTCGCAAGCTAAGAAGTTAGCGCACAGTACTGCCAAGGTTCCTGGGCCAGAGACAAAAGACTTCATTCCTCGCAGAAATAGTCAGAGCCAGAAGAGCAGCAATTCTTGCCTCGGATCCCCCAGCCCCAAGTCCCATAAGGCAACACGGAAGGGCCAAACAATGCCTGCTCATTCAGTGGGTCATATTATAGGAGAGAAACCCCAAGCTTAGGGAAGGTGAATCTTTATAAATTCTTTTTTTAATGTTTTATTTATTTTTGAGAAAGAGAGAGACAGAGAGCGAGCAGGGGAGGGGCAGAGAGAGAGGGAGACACAGAATCCAAAGCAGGCTCCAGGCTCCGAGCTGTCAGCCCAGAGCCCGATGCGGGGCTCGAACTCGTGAACTGCGAGATCATGGCCTGAGCTGAAGTCAGATGCGCTCAATCGACTAAGCCACCCAGGCGCCCCAGGGAAGGTGAATCTTGTATAAGGAACAGTGAGACTGCTGGCCCTGTTCTCCGGAGAGGGACACTCTCCTCTAAGGCTATTTGCTATCCCACATACCTGAAAACATAGCCCGGAATAAAAGCAGGCGGTACATCTGCTCACAAGACAGACAGAAACTCCAAAGGCCTGCAGAGGACCTTCTCCCAACCATATCCACCCCTTGTTTTTAGTCTCAGCTTCTGGCCAATTTTCCCCTGAGCATAACACCCCACCAGCCACTGTGATTAAGCTGACCAACAGGGAGAAGGACCAAATCTGTTCGGTCCAAGTCATGCAGCATTTAACTGAGGCATCTACCAACGGGACTTCAAGCAGCAAGATGAGACCGACCTGCAGTACTGACCTTGGCCATGCCCTCCCCAGAGCCCTGGGCCCAGCCGTCTGTACAAAGGCCATGTTAATCAAGGTCTACCTGAGAATGTCGGGGGGATTCTGCCTTATGGTTCTGTATTGACCTTTCCGCTTGGCTCAAGGCAGTGATCCAAATAGACAGAGTGTGTTAGGGACTGCACAGGCTCCATCTTGACCTCCCAGGAAAAAGGGTGGGGCAGTTCCATCATTCAAAACAACCCTGGCTCAACCCTCAGCTCTCAGTGAGCAGAGATTGACATGAGTGCCTTCTGGGGCCTGGGGCAAGATGAGGTCAGTGAAAGCCGGGGACAGATATCGTGTTGCCTTTTCTAAATGGGGGATCCCCATGATAGGGATCACTAACCAGAGGTACACACACAGGTAATAAGTCAGTTGTCTATTGAGGAGGCTCCTGAGGTCATCGGGGGGGCTCAGTGATGTACCGGTGGTATCTGGTACCTGAAGGTCTGTTACGATGACTCCTAAGCTGTAGATCACTGTGTGTTCAGGAGGGACACAAGTTAATGTCTGGCTCCCACACGAGTACAGTCCCAGGGGTGCATAGGGAGCCCCTAGGAAGAAGATATTCTTTACAACTGTTGGGATCCCCCAAGTGGGGACTTCATCAGTCAGGGGACACAGGTTGACAGCGCCTCCCATGGCCCCTCAGTGGGTCATAAGCCATGGGGTTCCCAATTCAGCTGCCATCAGTCTTGTCTAGTTCTTGATTCGGGGGAGATTGCTAAGGGCAGACTGTCCACTTCCTCAGCTGGGTGACATTCACTTGCCCCGTGCAATGACCAAGCAACAGCTGTGAGAATGGGGTAGGGCAGACGTCCAGAGGTGCTGACGGTATTTTGTGTGGGGGCCGCAGGAGCTGGGGCCGCTCCTGCCTTTCCTATAGACTTCTCAGCGAGGTTAAGGGGAGTGAGGACCAAATGAAGGTCCGAGCTGCCTGGTGGAGGACGGCACATCTGGCAGTCCATTAAATTTAAGGCACTTCAACAGTTTGGGAGAGCTGCACAAATGCTCTGAGAGGGAGCCTGCAGGGGTGGCCCCGCAAGACCAATGTCCTCAGCTTCCCAGAAGCTGACCTCTGAGCACATATCTAAGATATTTCCTCCCCGGGGGCTGGGTGTTAGCCTCCAACCGCTGTCATCTCAGTGGCTAGAACATCACCCTTTCCCCGATAATCTTCTACTCATGCTCTGTCCAGAAGGTTCAGGTACAAGAGTGGCAGAAGCATTTTCATAAAACGTGTAGAGACCCGTTATATGCCCCAGTCTGGCCCACGAGGGCCGCCGTAGGAGGACTTGGTGAGCTATGTACTCGTCCATCTGGTCACCGACCTGATGCTCCAAGATCATGGCAAGCCAGCAAGAGAACCCAGGTGACCAAGCCAAAGCTAAATTTGAGCCCCCGCAGGCCCCCTTTGGCTGCTGGGAGTTGCTGGTGGGAAGGAAAGATACATCCCACCTGGGAATGGTCCAGATGGAATCCTGAGGTGCCCCGACTAGATCTGAATAATCTCCCACCCTGACTGGTACTCGGGAAGCAGCCAAAGGGAGAGGCTTCCTTTCTGGGTCAGCAGCATCCAAGCTGCCTGAAGCTTGGGGGACCAGGGGAGGCACAGTCAGCCAGGAAAGGAGCGGGGAGGGAGGGAGAGAGACGGAAGGAGAGACCCAGCCAGGGCAGAGCCGCACACAACCATTGCGTCCCCTGTATTCCCACTGACGACACTGACGTTCAGCTTACTTTCCCGTCTGCCCGCAATAGCGGGAAGAATTCACTTTATGGACTCAAAGGTCCCTCCTGATCGCTTCGGCAGCACAGAGGGCACATTTGCCCTAAAGATGAAAGCCTCTGCCTCTATCAGGAGAGGAGCCATTCGCAGTTTGGAGAAGACACTCTTCCCGTCGTCTGCCCATCACGAGGTCAGGCCCCTCTCCGGTCCTCCTCCCTGGCATCTGGCATCCCGCCAGCACGCCGCCCATTAGACCACAGCTCTACCCGGGGCCCTAGACGGCACCGGCCAGCTTCCCAGGGGGCTGCTGAAATGGGATGCAAAGGTACATTCTAGACTCTCCAGAGATAAGTATCCATGGCGCAACCTTCAGGGAGGCTCGATGGTATTAATTTTTACAGCAGAGTTGGTGAGAATGAAGCCACCGGAAAAACAAAATATGAGGCTACCCTTCCCGGCAAGCCCTGCACTGCCGATGCTGTGGAATAAGGCGGCTTGGCGTGGGCGTTAAGGGTTGCTGCCCCTCGTAGGCCCTTCTTGGGCAAAACGGGGCCACATCCCACCTGCCTCGTCTCCCCTAAGATGCCCCGCGTGGTGCGGGTGTGCCGGCGACTAGAACAAGGGCTCCCAGTTAGTAACGAAAGCCCGCGTGGGTGCCCGTCTTTGAAGATGCCAATGGGACGTGATGGGGAGCAGGTGGAAGCAGGCGGGGGGGGGGGGGGAAGGCCTCGTCCCCATCAGCTCCTAACCCACAATTAGCCCGACCTTTTCATCAGAAATTATACCAACTGCATCTTCCACTGCTGCTTTGCCTAATTTGCTTCCCTGCTGGGGGGGAAACAAGTCCTAGAGAGGAATAAAAGCAGCTGGTCTCTCTCGACCATCAAAGGCAGAACTGGGGGCTGCCTGGTGGTTTCCAAGGCGGTTCCAAATTAACTTCAAATTACCGAGAGCCGACCCCCGCCCTGCCTCTCTCATGCGCTCTCTCTCGCTCTCTCTCTCGCTCTCTCTCTCCCTTTAGCCTGACTTTGTTCACAGAGCAGAGCTGTTCCCGGCCTCCCTGTGCTCTGCTTTGAAGCCAGCCCATGTGGCTTTCCCCTTTCCGCCTCCACTCCCCCCGGGCAGCGGCGCCCACCCGCTCCCGAGGAGCTCGAACACGCAGCGAGAGCGAGCATTTGCTTTTTCCCAGAAGTTCCAAGGTGGGGACGTGCCTTCCAGCCAAAAGACTGTGTCTGGTGTGTGGTTGCGGCCAGGTAGGGTGCCTCCCACCCCCTCCCCCCCCACCACCACCACCACCACCAGAGCCTGCCAGGGCTCAGCGAGTCACTCCTGAGTGCTCCCAGCGAGGGGAGGAAGGAAAGGGGAGGAGGAAGAGGCAGAAGTGGGCTAGAGACTTGGGGCTGATGCGCCAAGCTCCCAGCGATACTGGAGTCATGTCCAAGGCCACTCCGCGGATGTCCTCTCTCCCGCCTCTGCCCCATGGAGCTCGCTCGCTCGCTCACCTCCCTGGGAGTTCAGACATAGTGCCTGCCCAGCCTCTCGATTCCGGACGCACCCAGCCGTCTCTTAGGAGCCCCATGTGCATGAGAGCCCCAGACAGCCTGACGCAGCTCCCATCGAGCATGGTCCCAGGCCCCACTTCCTCTGCCCTGTCTCCTCTCCTAAAAGTAAGCTCCGTGACAGAAGGAACCGTGTGACACTCCTGTGGCCCCGAGGCCTCGCCCAAGTCCTCCCATGCCTTAGTCATAGAACCAAAGGCCTGCTCGTAAATCAGACAATGGTTTCCTTCCAATGTTGCAAGAGTTTGCTGTTCCCCTTTCTTTTTTTAATTTATTTGAAATGTTTTATTTATTTGTGAGAGAGAGAGAGACAGCATGAGCAGAGGAAGGTCAGAGAGAGAGGGAGACACAGAATCCGAGGCAGGCTCCAGGCTCTGAGCTGGCTGTTAGCACAGAGCCCGATGCGGGGCTCGAACCCACGAGCCGCAAGATCATGATCTGAGCCGATTCCAGACACTCAAACGACTGAGCCCCCCAGGCGCCCCACACCGCTGTCCCCCTTTCATGCCCGAAGAATGTTTCCAACCTCATTTCTGCTCCTACTTGCCCCAAGCCCGTAGGCAGAGTATCCAAATTGCCCCCCTGCAGCTGGACCAAACATCTGGGCCGTTTCCGGTGCAGTTAAAGATTCAGTGGTGAAGGGGCTTCTTTTCCACTTGCTCACGGACTCACTTGGAGAAGCAAAGCCAAGCTCTCGAAGATCCCAAGTTCCTCCCACTCAGCAGTGAGTCCGGCTTTGCCACAGCCGGGCCAGGGAGGTCCCAGATCTCTGGGATCCCGAAAGAGACCACAAGAGAACTTTCTTCCAAGGGAGACACCCCACCACCAGGTCGGGTTGCACAAAGGAAGCTTCAGTCAGTCGCACATCGCCCCCCAGGCTGCAAGAAGGGTGGCCTGGCCCTTTAAAACCGGGCTAGACTGATGTCTCCAAGTCAGAATTTAACTAGGATGGTCAGGGGACGCCTCACCAGGGAGGTGACACTGGAGCTGGGGTTTGAATGACAAGGCCATGCTGTGGCAGGTTCTGGGCAAGGTCATTACAGGCATGGGGAAGAGCTAGTATAAAGGCTCTGGGGCAGGAATGAGCTGGGTATGTGGAAGGAATCAAGTGAAAGCCAGTGAGACTAGAATATGCTGGGCTCGGGGAAAACAGACATTGAGAAGGGCGCAGAGACCCACTGTGTGGGTCCTCGCATCCCGTGGTGGGGAGTTTAGACTTTCAGGTCGACAGGAGGCAGTTAAAGGGCTCTACACAGGGGAGCACTGGCTGTGGACGAAGAACGGGTGATGGGGCGGCCAGGGTGGGACCCAGAAGGCCTGTTAGGAAGCTGTTCCACTCGACTGGGGGAGACTTGATGGCTTGGCCCAGAAGGATGGGGCTGGAGGGAAGCGAGCAGTGTAGCCCGTCCATCCTACTGACAGGTAGGGGTGTGGGGAGGGGGAGAAAGAAGGCCCAGGGGTGACTCCTGGGTTGAGCCGTGGACTCAGAGGTCAGTGCTGTTAACCGGGATCGGGAATACTTGAGGATGTCTACGGACGAGGCTTCTAGCTCACTGTAGGTGATCAACAGGTGGTAGCAATTGTCACCTCGTCGCTACTGTAGTGGCTCCCATGATGCTTTGCCCGGATCCCCTCTCGGGGTCAACACTCCAAATCTCCAGCTGATGGGAAGCCCACAGCCCACCCCTCATCAGGACCTGCCTCAGACCACAGGGGTCTGCTCTCTTACGGGGGCCTGTGGCCAATGACAAGCCGATGCAGGGACTCAAGGCCCAGCCTTCTTACTTCAGTGAGAGGCCGTTGTGAAGGCCCACCCACTCCAGAGCCCCGCAGAGGATCCTGGGGTCTGCTTTCCCCCTCGGCCTGGCCAGCCCCCCCACCTCTTTATGTGTGCCTGCGTGCTCCCCAGCCTCTCACGCAACCCTCTCAGAGTCTGGTTCCAGAAAGCCTAATCTCAGACAACCAGCATTACCATCATTATCATTATTACTAGATCATTTCTACGGTCCCATCCAATTCGAAAACTATTACGAGGAATTCTGAAATAGCCTCTCAAACTTCTCTAACGCCTGCTCCCTGAAGACTCCCAGCCCCCACATCTTGGTTCCCCACCAACACACGGTCCCTCAGAAAGAGCTTCCTGTCCTAGATTTGCTGAGAAGATGTTTCTATTTTCTATGCCTCTGTCGGTAGAAGCACACTTGTATATCCAGACCCTGGGTCCTACGCTGAGACGGGACAGGTACCTAGTGAGCTATAAACAAGATACCCCAGGGATCCTGGGGGCCTCTTGATAACCCACCCTCACCCCCAGCCCCCACGGAGGGGTGGGGGACATGAGGACGACGGGATAGCCCCCTTTCCTGTTCAGGCCAACTGCCTCCACGTGTACATTTCACAAGACCACTAGACACCCCGTACAACGAAGCGCACCTTGATGAGAAGGGGGTTGGGAGCTAAAATCCAGCCCAGATTTTCCTACCCGGCCATACACCCTGGTACGGTTTGGCTTCTTCCGGGCCGTGCCTTTTTCTGCTCACCAAACCATGTGCCCTGACACAGGGCCGGGTCTGCCCAGAGCAGGTGTTTGTGTCTAATTTGCACAGCGGCTGCAAGTAAACAGAAGCAGGGTGTCCGGGCTATTATACACTTGTCTCTCCGCTCCAGACCCACGCTTCGAGTCCACTCAGTGTTGCTGGGGCCGGAACTCTGCAAACCACTTCCCCTTTGCTGGCTGCCCCCTCCTGTGCTCCCCGCCACCTCACTGTCAACTGCAGGGGTGGGGGTGGGAGGGGGGTAAGAGGTATCAAGGCAGGCGGAGGGACTTGGTCTATCCCATGGGCTTCCTCTTCCAGGTAGTCTCACCCTAGCAGCCGAAGATCATTTCAGATCACCTCCTTTCTGTCAAGAGTCTCAGAACCAGCCACAGTGTGTCCCCCTCAGGGACAGTGGCAGCAGTCAGCCAGCGGCCCCTGCTCTGCGTCTGAAGCCCCAGCTCTGCGGATTCTCCTCCATGCTCTGGGTGCAAATGACCCCCATCTCTGTCTTTGTTCCCCCCGCTCAGGGCAGCCGCTGCCTCTGTGTGTGTCCTCAAAGGCCACTCTGTGCCCTTCCCATTCTGCAATCCTTGTATCATGGGTCATCAATGGTAAGATCCCCAATACAGTCACTTACGTGGGCTCTGTTTCCTGGCCGGTTGCCCTGGAGGGCGTAGGTCGCACAATCCGATGCCCCATTTGGTTTCAGGTACTCGTTTATTCAGTCAACAAACATTTGTTCGTACGGTAACCCCTGCGTGGTATACATATGATGAAGGATTTCATTTCATCCACACACAGAGATGTAAATACTGTTTACATCTCTGGGATACGTCTAGAACTTAACCAGGAAGCCATGCAGGAGGAGGTTGGCTACGAGTCATGCACTCTGGGAACGGGAGGGTATCACATGGGAAAGACCACTTTCCACATCACCTTCTGAGGTTTTTTTAGAAACAAGTGACTTACTACTCTTCTGTTTGAAGGCAGGGGGGAGGCTCTGCAGGTACCCAGATGTTTTTATTCTCCACGACTTCTCTCTGCTCAGCCCAGGCTGACACCACCAACTGGCCCTTCCCCGTATCTGGGTTTTCCCTTCTCATCGGGAGAGTCAGAGGAACATTCTGGGAAGATCGGAAGTGGACGGCAGAATCCCCGATGGGGGCAGCAGCCCCCCGGACCGCACGACTGCATTAAGCTAAGAGAGGCAAGGGGGAGGTGCCTTTGTAATGTCACATGCATGGGGTCGAAAACCAGACACAAAGAAAGTTCGAGTTGGAAGGGACCTTCGGGCTGGTAGAGGACACTTTGGTTGCAGCCCTGTGTGCAGCCTGAAACCTCTTCTCTCCCACCCCTCACATCGTGTCCATGCTGTCTGAGCAGAACTGACCTCACCCCCAGCTCCAGGGGTGGGCCTGATCACTCCAAACCAGCAGAGGCATCCCTGAGCCCCCTGCCATGGGCTTGGTTCTGGTAACTTAAGACTTAAACCTATCAGCTGGAAATCCCGGACTTGGGCTTGATGACTATCAGAAGTGGCACTTTCTCGAGGTGTGGGGCTGGAAATATTTAATAATCTCCAGGTCAGGCTCTGACCCACTGGACCCAGCGTAGGCTCGGTGAGAACAAAACTGGATCTAAGCAACCTGTTTGCTAACTGTGCTTAATGCCTTTAAATAGCCCCGCCTCCAGTGTCCCTCGTTGTGAAACATGTGGCTACCGTTGCTGCTGGCAGCCCTTTTGTGATCATGAGGCTGGCTACCCCAAAGATGAAAAAGGATACCCAAAAGAGGGCTGAATTAAGATCCCTGGTCAGACTACGCCAAGGACCACAGTCATTTGGTGTTTAATCCTACTCGTGTGAGGTTTCTATACCTCATGACTGATGGTTTGGGTGGGTTGGCTGGCTGGTTGGCTTTTGCATCTTCTCATCTGTTTCCTTGCTTCATCCGTGGTTAAACTGAGGTCCAGAGCAAGGAAATGCCTTGCTCAGACTCTTGCAGCACCCGGACCTCAATCTTTTGTTTGTCAACCAGCGTGCTTGTAATAAACCATAAAACCTCTTTTACCACAATGTCAGCGGCAGCAATGGGGACTCAATGAATGTTTGTTGAATGACTTAATTACTGAACATGAATTGAATCAGCGGGACGTGCTGGCACGGGTACTGGATCTGCAAGGGTTTGGAGTGTGAGACGGATGACACGGAGGGGGACAATGAGGAGAAACTCCCATGAGTTTATTCTATTTCGGTCACATGAACACATTTGCAGTACAAAAGGCTTCATTAAACTCTAGGCTTTCCGTGGCTAAAGCTCTGCTTGCCACAATGTCCAGAAACAATAAATATCCAAAACACAGAGGGCTTTTAGAAGTTTATTATAAAAATACTGAAAAGGCTCTCCTCAGATCTTCTCAGTCCAGATCCGATCCGGGACTTGCAGTTGTGCAGAGGGGCGCTACTGAGTCACGGTATTCTTCCCTAACTCTCAGAATAAGAGGGTTTGAAAGGCTGTTACAGTGCAATTAGAAAACATAGTTGTTCTAACCTCTGAATTCACATGGATTTAAGAAGCACCTACTTTGTTCCCAGTGGCTGAGAGTGCAGCACGGAATGTCAGAGAACCTTGGCTTCAAGTCTGCCTGTCTCTTAGGAGCTTTGTGGTGTCGGGCAGGACGACTGATTCTGCCCAGAACAGACTCCAGAATGTCAAGAGCCCCAAAGCGCAAACTCGTGATCGGTCTCAGGCATTGGCCTTTCTTGGAATTGCCGGTCCCGTCGCCGCATCTGCGTTTAGAACTCTCTTAGTGAATTTGGACCTGCCGCGGATGCTTTGCTTGGTTTTACCTACATGCCTTTCCCGTATCTCCAGCACCAAGGTTTGGAAATAGAGTTGGCATCTGGCCTAACCCCTTGGTGGTGTGTGTGTGATGTCCCAGCTGTCAGCTGGACCTCCCCGGCCCCCTTAAGATCTAGCTCAGTGTCATGAGTCCTTGAGTTACGAGTGTGCAAGGTCTCCCCTAGACCCCCCCTCCGCTCCCAGATCACAGGCCCTCTCTCCCACCGCCCCTCTGCTTCCTGCTGCTGTAGACGCCACCTCCGGGAAGGCCAGCCTCTTCCCCAGGCCCGTACAAAGCAGCAGATGGGACAGATGTCCTAATATGACTCCAATGGTCTGAGCACACTGCATGACAACATCCCAGGGCCACATTCATGCTCCTCTTTGTTTTTTCATTTAAAAAAGTGGCAAAGTGGTACAGAGCGACCCTCTGACTCCACCTCCCACCTTACATTTCCAGTGGGCTCTGTCCCCCCAGAGAATATCCAGCATCTCACCATCTTCCAATGACTCTGTCTCTCCTTTTCTTTCTATTTGTTGTTGGTTTTGGGTTTTTTTTTATTTTTTTGGTCTTCTTTTTTTCCTATCCCGCGTCTGCCTTCTCAGAAGCAAAAGTTAATTTTTTTCCATATTCAGGGCGCCTGGGTGGCTCAGTCTGTTAAACATCCGACTTCAGCTCAGGTCATGATCTCACACTTTGTGGGTTCGAGCCCCACGTCAGGCTCTGTGCTGACAGCTCAGAGCCTGGAATCTGCTTCGATTCTGTCTCCCCCTCTCTCTGCCCCTCCCCCACTCACACTCTGTGTCTCTCTGTCTCTCAATAATAAATAAACATCAAAATTTTTTTTTTAAATTTTCCGTTTTCGCCAGAAGGCCAGCCTGTCATTTGAGGGTCCAGCTGATAGCTTTGCCTTCAGAGTCTCTCTCGGTCCAGTGGCTTCTCGGGAAATTTCTCAGACAGTGCTTAGTCCCTGTGGGATTTCAGTGTCTGCTGTGAGGGCAGTAAGTGCTTTACCTCATTATATTTGTGGACAAATTTATGTATGTATATAAATATTTTACATAGAGCCACAAAACCATGCATCTTGATGTCTTCGTATGGAGGCAAACTGCACATCAGCAGTGCCTTGGGGACAGTGACTTAAATGACACGCTAATATGCAGGTCTTCATAAAACTCTAAAAAGACTTGCCTTCTCCTCTCCAGTTACCCTTCTTACCTTCCCCTTTACTTTTCCACAGATTTCCAGACCAGCTGCGCCACACACGACGTAAGGGATCTGTCAACAGTTGTCATCAGAAAAAGTCACAAGGACAGCTGTGCCAGCCTCCCCGTGTATTCCCGGAGGCAGAGAGGCCATGTCTCCCAGGGGCCATGAGGACTCGCCTCACCCCGGCCTGTGACTGGTGGGGTTTTTTCCTGGATAAGTCGGTCGAGGCAGGGACATTCAAAAAAATTTTTTTAATGTTTTATTTATTTCCAGGAGAGAGAGAGACAGCGTGAGCAGGGGAGGGTCAGAGAGAGAGGGAGTCACAGACTCTGAAACAGGCTCCAGGCTCTGAGCTGGCAGTCAGCACAGAGCCCGACGCGGGGCTCGAACTCACGAACCGCGAGATCATGACCTAAGCGAAAGTCAGACGCTTAACCAACTAAGCCACCCAGGCGCCCCAAGGCGGGGACGTTAAATAAGTCAAGCGGATGTGTCCATGAGGCACTGAAGAAGGGTTCCTGTACTCCACATGCTGCTGACACACGTCCCTGCCGGGATCTGTCGGCCTCAGCCCTGTTGACACCTGGGCCAGATTTGGGCTGCCCTGTGTATCCCAGGGTGTTTAGCAGCATCCCTGGCCCTACCACGTGACATTAGTAGCACGCGTTCTCCCCCAGCTGAAGAGGCCACAAATGTCCCTAGGCATGGCCAAACGTCCCCCAGGAAGCAGAATTGGCCCTTCGTTGGGAACCAGGGGTCCATGTGACACATACTGTGTAGACAGAAATGTACATATACATGCAAACAATTAAACATTTATATGTCCTTATTTTACGCTGGCATCTGGCATAAACTTTTCATTCAATCAGCATATGCACAAAACAGAAATGTAACATATTTGCTTCCTTTTCTCTTAAAAATTAATGTCATCTGTGATAATAGTGACATTTGTGGTGATTAAGTAAATATAAGCATCTTATAGCTTTCTGTAAAGTTGGCATTTACCTTACCCAGCCACAAGAAGTGGTCTTGGAGAGCCTTAGTTTATTTCCCATGGTCTTTCTATGGTGACTCCTGGCTCCTTGAGCTCTGAGAACCCAGATGGGCAAATGCAGGCTCCAAGACCATCTACGTGTGTCTCTCTCCAGCCACAACATCCAAGAGATCCCTGTGCAAATGAGCTCAAAGAGAAAAGAAGACAAGTTGAAGTCCAATAAATCCCCATTGCACAAAGTTACTTTCTAGATCCTCCCAAATTCAGTATATTAGTCAGGATGGGCATGGCTATGGTGCAGTAACAAATACCCATTTAACAGATGTGGAAAGTGAGACTTACAAAAAATGAAGTGATTTCTCTACACTGTGTGATTATTTTTTAATTTTTTAATGTTTTTAATTTATTTTTGAGAGACAGAGAGAGACAGAGTGCAAGCAGGGAGGAGGGGAAGAGAGAGAGGGAGACACAGAATCTAAAGCAGGCTCCAGGCTCTGAGCTGCCAACACAGAGCCCGATGTGGGGCTTGAACTCACAAACTCATGACCTGAGCTGAAGTCAGACACTTAGCTGACTGAACCACCCAGGTGCCCCTGTACACTATGCTATTTTTTTTTTTTTGCTGTCATTATGCATTGCTGTTTTATTGATTTTACATTCTTTTTTCTTTTTTCTTTTTCTTTTTTTTTTTTTTTACAAATAGTTTATTGTCAAATTAGTTTCTACATAACACTCAGTGCTCATCCCCAAAGTGCCCTCCTACATGCCCATCCCCCCTCCCCCCCACATCCATCAGTCCTCAGTTTTTGTCAGCATTCAAGAGTCTCTCATGGTTTGCCTCTCTACCTTTCCCCCACCATTTCCGCCCTTCTTCTCCCCCTTGGTCCTCCGTCAAGTTCCTGTACACTATGCTATTATTAAGTGGCAGAACTGGGATTAGAATTGGGGTACCCTGACTCCAAAATTGGCTCTTCCTGGTCCCCTGCAAGGACTTTGGAAGGGCCTCAGGGAGCTGAGAGTATCTCTGATGCCACAGCAGGATGATGGAGCTTCCCAGACCCCTGCGCCTTTCTTTAAAGGTACCTTTGCCTCAGGAAAGATTCTGGTTGTTATATCAGGATTGAGAGATGGGAAGAGAAAAGAAACAGTCAACTCTTTGCATTTCAAAGTACCTGTTTGGTACTCAGAGCAGAGACAAGTTCTTGAAAGCTAACGCTTTTGATTTGCAGGAACTGCTCTTTAAGTTCTAAATGCCTAATTTTTAGCATCAGAAGCAAAGCTCCGAAGGAAATGGGACATACAATGGAGACTGAAAGCAGAATAGAGGCAGCTGGGCTGCCGTAAGGTCAGAGGTTATCTATGGATAGACGAGACGAGTGGGGATGGATGGGAGGCAGAGAGGAGAGCAAGGCTCACGTCCACAAGGAAGGGAACAACTGTCCAGAGACCAGACTACATGGCAAATCACAGTAGACACCAGGGGAAACAGATGGTGACAAGTGTGCCTTACCAGCGCAAGGATGCAGTGATGGATGGCAGGGGGGGTGGAGAACAACATGGCCAGCAAATATCCAGAGACTCCTGATTGGACCAGCCGGTGTCACATGCCCAAACCCCCTGAACCAATCACTGGCCAGAGGAGGGCCTGCTCTGATTGGACAAGGCTTGCCGGTTGTCCATCCACCCCAAGGGCTGTGGTTGAGCCTCAACAAGACCTTGTGGATCAAAGTGAGGAAAGACAGAACCCTCCATAAAATCAGGGGCTGTTATTAGAGGGAGAAACCGGTCCTAGAGAGACGAACAAGTTTCCACAGAAGAAGGTATTTGGGGAAAAGTCTCAGGGGGATGCAATGATTACGGTTGTTCAGCAAACCTTCGTTCTCAGCCTCCTCGCCGGGCTCACGGTATTCCTAAGGGAAACAGGTCCTTACTCCAGTTTCCACTGGAGCATTGAGATATAACGTGGGGAAAGGTATCTATTTGTCAGATTTGCCCAGAGGAGAGGTTGCTTTCCTCCACGAGCCGACTTCCCTTTTTTAAAAAGCCGGATGAGGACAGACTTATCTTGGGTGAACGTGGCTTTGACACCAACCTGCCAGAACTTCACAGAGAAAGACTTTGGTTGGGAGACCAGGACCGGAGGCCTGTAGCAGTCACGGTCTGATCTCAGGGGGACCCAGCTGTGTGACCCCAAGAGGAAAGAGAAGGGGTGGTGGGGCAGAGCCCGCATCCTTGGGCTCATGCTCACTGGTCACCTAGCCCGTGTCCTAACCCCTGAGGCTCAGAGAGATGAGCAAAATTGCCCAAGGATGCATCAGTGTTTCTAGAACCGTGATTGAAATCCAGAGTTAGGAGGCACTCTTTCCACAGCTGCTATTGCCTAGGGCGTCATCAGCCCCTGAACCTCAACCCTACTCAATTTTGTGGAATGCTCTAGGGAGCACGCAGATGAGGAAAAGGAAGCTATGGCGGCTGCCCAGGGTCACACAGCTGAGTAATAGAGCCAGGCTGTCCCCGGGAGAACCCAGTGCTTCTCCTGCATGGCTTGGTGCTCTTCTGCCCCCCATAGCTTGCCCAGCATTCTCCCTGCGCTGCCTCCTCAGTGGGCCAGCCATCTAGGGTACACGTCTGGAGGGAGACATGAAGCCACAAGCCAGCTGTTGACATTTACATGTCCCCATCACAGCGCCAGCGCCCAGGGCATCTGCACACCATCAGAATGTACTTCTTCGTGGAAGAATGAACCTGGTCTGCGTCCTCCAGACCCAAAATGTGTCCTGTCAATCAGCACCATCAGCATCACCTGGCCCACTCTCAGGTCTCTCCCAGAATCGGGGTCTTCATTTTGACAAGATCCCCAGGGGGTGGGGGGGAGTCTTCCAAATAGTTAAATTTGAGAAGCACTGGCCGGCACACCCTGTGCTGAGCACTGGGACTTTTCTCAGCCTCGGAGGTTTCCAATTCACAGACTGTTCCTGCACTTTGCTGCTGCCATAAATACCCCGACTGCTGCCCCCAGCGAGTTTACACTTGACGGTTCCCTGTGTGCATGAAGATGCTACTCACACCCCAGCTTCCAAGGAGGAGGGTTAGAAAAGCCATGGTCCTTTGTTGGCATCAAGGGCCAGAAAAGGAAATTCACGGAGGCATCTTGGATATTCTTGCTTCTGTTCCTGCCTCATCTCCTGACACATGCTGCCCGCATGCCTTTGCCCTTAAATACCATGTGTGTAAACAAAACCACGTGTGAACGCATCAAAGGACGTCAGGGCCCAGCATCTGATCTTTAGGAAAGCCTGCCCTCTGAGACAAAGACATTCACTGTGATTCTCTTCCTTCACTGCAATTTCTTTTTAAAAAAACAAACAAACAAACTTCCGTTCCCATTTTTTGGTCAATGGCAAGAGCCTGGTTTCTCTTCTCTTTCCTCCTTCTCGACTGACCTTCGAACCACTGACACACACACGGTATGGAGAAGAGCAGGGATCAGCCCTCTCAAATCTTGGTGAAAGAGAAGAAAGGAAAGAGGGAAGCTTCGATCTTCTCGCTATTTAGAACAAAACCCGCAAGGGTTGGAATACTTCCGAATTCGGCGACAAGGGAGCCTTCCATCCCCACGGCGAGTCCAGACGTGCACAGACATAGGTTGACATCACGCGGTGGGGGTAGGCCGGTGAGGTGCGTGGGAGGACACGGGCCGCCGGACCATGTGCGATCCTCAAGGAATTAAAATTTGAACCAAAACCGAGTACAGGGCCCCCTCGTCATGGCTTTGGTTTTTTGTTGACGGGATTTAACATAAAATACTGCTGACCCAGCTGAAATCTTCAAAATGTGAAGTCGACATCAGATCCCCGTGCACCATATTTTTGACTTGCAAATGCCTTCCAAGAATAGCTGGAGTGTCCTTATTAAGCCCGGCTTGTGATGCATCCGTACTTCGCGCCGTCTGCTCCGGCACTGTATAATTCATGGACTTGCCTTACGAAGTTCGGGAGCGATCAAGACCGTGACCAGCCCGTGAACTCAGGCCGACACTTCTATTCTTTTAAAAGGAGCCCAGATCAAGCAGACACCTGACCTAGCTCTCAGCCCCAGCCAGCACGGGTCCTGAGCAGTCCTCAGTTAGCCAAGTCCCGAGTCCGTCCACGGGATTCAGCAAGGGGAGACTTGCTCCCAACTTACGCCGGATCTTGACTTGCCATCCTTTGTGATGATGGGCAGCCGGTGGGCTGAAGACCAGCCGGTGGGCTCTAGATGGTATTTGGAGCTGAAATTCGTGAATTTCAAGAAGAAAGGGCAAGCCCAGTCACGATAATCGTCACCATAGTTACGGTACGCAAGCTCTTCCAGCCTATGAGGACCTGGACCCATCTTCTCCTTGAAGCCCCACAGCAACGTAGGACTTTCTGTCCCATTGGACAGAGGAAGAAACATTTCAGGTCCAGAGGCTGGCCCAAAGCCACACAGGTAGTGGCAAGAAAGGTCTGGATTCAAACATAGGTCCAGAGCCGGTGTTCTTAGTCTGTGCTCCTCAACGCAGACGCAGAACCCGCTGGGCTCATGGCGGCCACTGGCCCCTGGGAAGAAACTAACAGGAATGTTTCTTACATATTAAAATCTCATTTAAAAAAATCGATATTCGTACGTTTTCATTGTGTACCTAACATAGTATTACATTTGAAGGTGCATAATGAATAAACAAATACATATGCGTTTATTGGTAACTGGGAGTTTTTTCCCCTTAGACGTTGAAATATTTAGAGCTCCTTCCTGCACTGACACCTGCCCAGAGGCTCCGGAAACAAACTCCAGGCAGCCTTGCTGGCCCCTGGCCCCTCAGGATGCTTTCTAAGAGCCTCAGCTGAGACCCCATGAGCATCACAAAGACACCTACAAGCTTAACTTCTCCAACCTGCCCACCCCCCACCCCCAGCAAATAAAGAAACTGCTGGATGTGAAATCCAAAGGCCACTTCTAATTGGCACAGTGACACCTGACCACCCAGGGCACCTGCCTGGGCCTCCGCTCCTGATCTCTTGGTCTTAATCCTAGGGATTTCTTATAGGGATCTTGCCCCCTTAGGAGCTGTGGTCTTCAGTCGGGAGCCAGAAGGTTCCATTCCCAGGCGGAAATGTGCCCCCTTTGCGCACCGTTGCATAAGCCTGAGCCACACCATGACCACGAGACGCGCTCCTGCTACTGTCCTTCCGCCAGTGGTTCACCTCGCCTATGAGGCTTCCCGCGTCTGGGTCTCAGGAACCTTCCCTCGGGCAGGGCGTGGGCTTGGTCCTGCTGTGGCTGGTGCAGGGGATCTACCAAACCGGGGAGCACGCACACCCCTGAATGGTCCGAAGGGCTCTCTGAATGAATCTCACATTCCTTTGCTCTTGCTATCATTTAGCCAGCGTGGCCGGAGGACGGGGTCTCCTCCTTTCTGTAGCAGGGGCCTACAGAGCTGGGCACTTGGGGCCAGGCCCTGGGGTCGCAGCACAGATGAAAAAGCCATGGTCTCTGTGCCGAGGCTTCCAAAGTTGTGGGGTGGCGGGGAGACAGAAAGGAGCAAGCAACAATCCAGGAAGACTAATTCCCACTGGAGATCATAAGAGGGGACCACCCTCCTGGGGAACAGAAGTCCCGAAGGAGCTGGGTGGTCATGATGCAAAAAGATCTCTTGTGTAAAGGTGAGTCTCAGGGTGGGGGGAAGGGGGTTAATACACATGGAGATATAGAAGCTGCAGCTTAGCGCAGAACCTCGGACCCCCTCCTCACCTCTCTCCAGGCAACAATTCAGCACAAAGAAGAAAGCCCACGGTTACCAGCACTCATGCCTCGGACAGCCCCAAACTCCCCTTGGAGAGGCCGGGTGGGTTTGAGCACCCAGGGGAGCCCATGCCGCCTAAGACCAAGGACTGGGGGGCCCGGCCAGAAGTCTAGATGGTGCAGACAGCCCCCACCCATCATACCTCCGGAGCGGCTCTGCCTCTCTCCCCCAGCCCCCTCCTCTGCTGTGGAGGAGCACCCCCGTAGCCACCACGCCAGTGATTGAGACATGACAGGCCTCTGTCTACGGCAAGTGCCCATGCCTGTGCTCTCCTTCCCTTAGCAACCGCCCACCACTCCTCCCCCAGCTGTAAGGCCAGGAGTCGGTCTCCAGGGCCCCCGTGTGCCCATAGCTAGATGTGGCACCCCCCGACACACACACACACACACACACAGAGGGCACAGGAGAGGCGGGCCTCCCCCAGGATGGGGGGCCAGGTCTTAGGGGGAGTGGGGGGCACCCGGGGATCCCATGAGCAGATGAGAACGGTGCCTGGTCTACACCGTACCCCCACTCTGTGTCTGGCTGAGCGACTGACACTCGTAGCACATCACCACCCCCCCCCCCGACTTCACACAGCGAGCCGGAAACTCAGGGTTACGACCACCACCACGTCATAGATGAGGAAACTGAGACTCTGAGAGAAGAAATGAGAACCCGAGATCCCTGTGCTCAGAAGTGACAGAGGAGCCATTGGAGCCCCGCCTGCCTGCTCCGGGGCACATGCACCCTCTGCCTTCTCAGAGTCTGGAGTCTTCGGTGACTGCCGCCTGGGCCGGGCCCCGGGGCTGCTGCAGGGCACACACACCAGGACAGGATCTCGAGGGCCGAGTCGCGGAGACCAGACAGCACCCGGAATCAATTCTAGAATAGCGAACTAAGGGGGTGACGACGGGAGAAAGGCACGTTGAACTTGAGAGCATGACAGCCCTGGCTTTGAGCCTGAGCTTTCCGAACCTCGGCCTCCTCATCTATAAAATGAGCCCCCCATCCAACTTGACAATAAACTATGAAAGAAAGGGAAAAAATAAAAATAAAATGAGTAGGGTGGCCCAGAGGACCCGTGAGCATCTGCACCGTACCCCACCATGAGTGGGTGCCTCACGAATGTTTCCTTGCTTCCTTCTTTTCTTTCTCGGTCCTTCGAACTAAGTTCATTAAGATTCTGGAGCAGGAAGCACTCCCCGTGGGCTTCCTGGAGTCGCTGACACATGGGCCCCCCGCTAGATCTGGGGCATCTGATCTCAGTCGAGACAAAGGGGTAATTATTCACCCAGCAAGTCACTGTTCTGGGCCTCAGCTTCCTCATCAGCCGAACTGAGATAATTATACTACTTTATTTTATTTTTTTTTAATTTTTTAAATGTTTTATTTATTTCTGAGAGAGAGAGAGAGACAGACAGACCCATGAGCAGGGGAGAGTCAGAGAGAGAGGGAGACACAGAATCTGAAACAGCCTCCAGGCTCTGAGCTGGCTGTCAGCACAGAGCCTGACGTGGGGCTCGAACCCACAAACTGTGGGATCGTGACCTGAGCCGAAGTCGGATGCTTAACCGACTGAGCCACCCAGGCGCCCCAATTATGCTACTTTATAAATAATCATGCACATGAAGGTACCAGCAGAGCCTCCTAGGAGAGAACTGGGAGCCCAGAGGTTGACCCTGGGCAGACCTCCTTTCCTCATTCTTCTATAAAATAAGAAGGGTGGGGCGCCTGGGTGGCTCAGTCGGTTGAGCGTCCGACTTCAGCTCAGGTCATGATCTCACAGTTCATGAGTTCCAGCCCTCCGTCTGTGTCTCCCTCTCTTTCTCTGCTCCTCCCCTGCTCCCACACTAATTCTCCCTGTCTCTCAAAAATAAGTAAATGTCAAAAAAAAATTAAAAGATAAATAAAGAAGAGTGTGAAGTCACTGGGTAAGTCGCATAACCTCGCTGGGACTCCTGCTTCCTCAGGACTCGTATGGCCTGATTGCAGCTCTTGAAGATTTCCTCTTGAGTTTAAAGCTCCCTGAGGCCTCCCTGTGAAGCGAGGACCTGCCTGCCCCCCCAACACACATGGCATCAAAGATGCTGCAGCCCTGGGGAACGGCGCTCAGGTCCGAGGAGGGAAAGGAAATGCTTCTGGGCTGTATCCTGTTCCCAGATGGCCCTTGAGATGAAACAAACAGACAAAAAAGGGGCAAAAGAGCAGAGAAGAAGAAATTTGCCTTGAAAAAGAAATCACAGGACATACACTCTACCAGCTGGCTGATGGCTGATGGCAGCCCTGTCCCCTACAGAGGGAACTAAGGGCACTTCCTGCCTGGGTGAGGGGCAGGGCCGGCCAGGATGTCGGTGGAGGCAAGCCCCGGGCAAAGCAGGGTGCTCTGACCACACGCCAGGTCCCACAGAGGGGAGCAAACGCCTACTTCTGACTAACGGTGAAGAGCTGGTGACAGATGACAAAGCCAGGTGAGGAACCACAAATGGGCCCCGGGCCCCAAGGCAGAGAACATCTCCCTGCTCTTAGGTTTCCCACTTCCGGGACGCATTATCCTCTGTGACCCACGCACACCCACACCCTCACTCAGGGGTGACCGAAATCCCCGTCCTTCCTAGACAGGGGTCTACAATGCACGTACCTTCAGTGGAACTTTGGGGTGGGGTGGTTTGCCCAGGCTCAGGGCTTGGGGTGCTCAGCGTGCAGTCCCTGACACTAGCCAGAGGGCTCCTCAGAGCAAGGGGGCTGGAGAACTGCAGTGGAATTTCCCTGGCCTCTAGAATGGAGCTCGGCTTTGCAGGAAGCTCCGTCCAGTGTCCTTCCCCGCGGTCCCTTCCATGGGGACCTTCATGTGGAGGAGGGGAAAGTAGAGGAGGGGTGGGCAGGGGCCAGCCGATAGGGCCTCCACCTCCCAGCCTGACCCCATCTCTCTCTGTCTCCCCCTTTCTTCCTTTCCACCTCCCTTCCATAGACATTAAGCAAGCACCTAACACACACAGCCTGTCTCAGTGACCACACGCACGTGGCACATGAAACACAGCTGTCTGGTGCTCCGACTCCACACTCCTGCAGGCTCTCCAGCAGCAGAGGGACCCGGAGGCCATGAGCAGAAAGAGCTCCTCAGCCTGTGAGCCTCACCACCAGCCCCATTTCACAGATGCGGTCGTCACAGATGTGGTCAGGGAAGGGGTTCAAGGGCGCCCCTCTGGAGACCAAGCCTTGCGCCTTCCAGGCCCGAGAGGCCCCAGTGAGGGCGCATGGACTTCATGCAGTGGGTGGCCCTGGGGCGCCTGCTGTGCACGCAGCACCATGCGGACTGCGGGGGTCAGGCCTGATCTGGGGGCAGGGGGTGCAAACACACCCTGAGCTGACGCACGCAGAGGGCTGCTGCTGCACGCGGTGGGTGTGAGATGGAAGCCCAGCCTCCCTTGCCTGAGGGGCTGCCCTAGCCCGACTTGAGGGACCCCCAGTGACCTTGCACATGGTGGAGGGCACGAGGGTACCTTTGGTCCCTCCCCTCCGTGATCTGCTTGTTGACATGCACCCGGGAGCTGATGGAGCGGTGGGGTGGGGGTAGCAGGCTGCTCCCTGCTTCTAAATCCTGGCTATTGAGTTGACAGAGTGAAAGAGGTGGGGAGGCTGTGACCCAAGACACTTGTCTGAGCCACAGGGCTCTCACAGTCTGCCCCTGCCTGGCTGCCCTCCCTCCTCCGGCACCCTCACTTCTGCCCCCCTGGGCCAGCGTAATGGAACGATAGCGGTAGAATTCCAGGTCAGCAGGACAGAAGAGGGAGTTCGGGATACAGTGAGTCTTGAGGCGCGGGGGCGGGGGGCGGCGGGGGAGAGGGGTTCAGTTGGTTGAGCGTCTGACTCTTGATTTCAGCTCAGGTCATGATCTTGCCATTGTGAGATGAGGCGGAGTATGGAGCCCACTTGGGATTCTCTCTCTCTCTCTCTCTCTCTCTCTCTTTCTCCCTTTCTCTCTCTGCCCCTCCCCTGCTCACGTGCTCTCTCTCTCTCTCTCAAAATACGTACACTTATAAAAAGAAAGAGCGATGGCAGCCCAAGGGCATTGACAGCAATAATGGTGAGCAGCCGGGTGCTGAGGCCCAGAGAGGTGCCCCACCTCACCCAGAGTCACACAGCAAGAAGGGGCGGCCCTCGGCAGGGAGCCCAGGTCTCCACAGTCATGTCAGACTTCGTGGACTCTTCCGAGTGGGTGGCCCCCTGCTGGCTCCGCTCCCGGACTGGATGTCCAGGCCTGGTGTACCCGCAGCTTGGAGCCTGGGAGCAGGGGAAGGGGGAGGGGGGGGAAGTTGGTGCCGAGGAGAAAACAGAAAGACCAGCTGATTCATATTTCTAAATGTCATGTTATCCCAGGAGCCTTCTCACTTTGCCACCACCTTCATCCACCCCCCACCCCCTGCTTGCCATCTTGAAGAAGGGCTGCAGAGTGGCTGGGGGAGGCAGGGGTGCCGTGAGACCGTGGTCTGGAGGCCTGCGTCTCCGCCCTGCCCCCTGGATGAGTGGAGGGGAGGGCGCGGCCCAGGAAGCCTGGGTTCGAAATCAGGCCTCGGAAAGGGCAGCTGTGGGACAGTAAGTCCGGCTGAGCGTCCTTTGTGTGCAAGACACAGAGGGGCCGCGATTCCCCAGACCCACCGCCGATCAGATTGGCCCCAAAAGGAAACAAAACAAAACAGATTCTTGGGCCGCACCCCTAGAGGTTCCGATTCAGTAAGTCCGAGATGAGTATATAACCCCTACTCCCTATCCCTGTAACCCCTATCCCCTACCCCCTGTAACCCCCTGGCCAGCCTGGTGGTTCAGGTGCAACCTGGCCACAGAGGGGTGCTTGGAAAGCTTCCAGCGACGTGCGTCAGTTCAGACCCTCATTTGTCTTCAGTACTTATTTCCCTCCTCCGGAAGGCCCTCCCTGATTTACCCACCCCATCTGCCACCCTCTGCTCATCGCTCCTGGCCCTGCCTGCTCGCCCACACTCATCTATTGCTCGCAAAAGACATTTAGTCATGCGTGCATGTGTATGTGTGCGTGCGTGCATGTGAGTGTCCTCTGTGAGTTCAGCAGGGTGAGCCTCCCACGCAGCTTAGAGGAAGGTGTTCAGCCCTGGAGCCAGGGCGAAGCGGCCCTCTGCGGCCCGAGGTGGGGTTGGGTGACCCCGGGGTAAGCGCCTTCACCTCTCCAAGCCTCCAGCTCCACATTTCTTAGATGAGCCTAAACAGCCGTGACCTCCAGGGGCCGCCGTGAGCTCCCCTTGGCTGAAGTGTGCAAGCACTTAGCACCGCGTTTGGTGGGAGGGGGCGGTCAGAGGGCCCCTGATTTCCCGGGTTGCCTTGGGAGATCTGCCACCCGGTGTGTGCCTGCAGGCGGAGGACTGGGCAGAGACACAGGGGCTGCTGACAGAGGTGGACAGGGTTAAGGGGGTCGGCAAGGGCCGTGAGGCTCTGTGACAGCAGGCCGTGCTAGTGGCCCAGACCTAAAGAGGCTGGGGCAGACGGCCTTGCCGGAGCCCTGCGGGAGAGCTGGAGACGTGGAAGAGGGGCCACCCGGCCAGAGCGCAGTCACAGAGGGAGGCTGTCATTCCCAGAGCCCCAGCTTCACGGCAGGGAGAAGCAAGGGAGAAAAAGACCAACCTTTGTCCTCCCTCCTACCCTTCTCGTTCTGGTACCTTCCATTGCCAAGCCAGAGGCACAGGCAGCCCCTAGAGGTGCCCCTCCTGGGGCTCAGAGAAGGGCAGAGAGAGTTTCGCAAGTTGCAGGGTGGGTAGGAGGCAAGCAGCACCCAGCTCGTCCACACCCCCACCCACCTTCTCCACCCTGCAGGGTCCGGGGGACAGGGTGTCAGCCCCGTCCCTGCCACAAACCCCCAGGAGGATGGCAGGAAGTCCCCTCCCCGCTCCGGACCCTCCGGCCTCCTCATCTGTAAACCTGTAAACCAGAGGGGCTAAACTGAGCCATCCTTTTCCTGTCCTGCCCTGAGGCTTTCCTCCCCTGCCCTTTTCTCGAAGAGAGCCCTGCTCGACAGGAAAACAGGCTTGGAAGAGAAGGGAGCTTAGCAAATGGAAAATTAATTCTGGGCGGTAAAGAGCAGAGGCTGTTGTTTGTGATGTATAACTTACTCTTTGTGTCAAACTGTGTACTGTGAATATCAGTGCGATGGCAAGAAAACCGAGATCTATTGCTTGGAGTTGAATCTGTTCTCTGCGTTGGAGCAGGGGGGGTGGGGGGAGGGAGGGGGAGGAAGCCTACAACTTTAATCACAGGCCCAACTCGAGGTGTCAAGCTGCTCTCGGGTGTGTTAGTAAAATGATGTTGTATTACAGGCTTCCCAGACAGCGCCCCACACTGCAGCTTTATCTGCCGAGCCGTAAATTAGCACACCTACTTTACGCTCTTCAGGTAAAACCAGTAATTTAGCTGAAACACACACACGCACGCACACGGAGGGTGCGGGAGAGTGGGGGGGGAGCTGGGGGGTGGGAGGGGGCTGCTCCCCTCCAGCAGGGAATAGCTACAAATGTGCAAACCGGGATGAAATGACACCTCGGCTGCACCTCCTGTCATTAGTGCGTGGGCTCCTGGTGCAAGCCCCCGAGCCGGCCCACCTTCCCTTCTACCTGCCTCGGTGCCTCCCACCCCCCCCACCACCCCTTTTTGCCATGAACCGTAAATTACATGCTGACACCTTTAATTTGTGCAAAGTATGCCTGGCTGCGCCTGGCATCAGCAGCCGGCTGCTATAATAAGGTCAATCTATATTCATTGTCGCAGAACTTGATGTGCCAGATAACACAGGGAGGTAGCGCTGTGGTGGCTTCTCTGGGCTGGGGGGGGACGGACGGGGGGGAGCGGGGGTGCCCACTGCCGCTGAGCGCCGCCTGGCACCAGTTGGTTCATCACTTATGCATGGCATGAGCGATGTTATGATTTAGCTAATCACCATCAGTTATTCATCCTACGGCTGCCTGGAGACGGCCGCTGTGCGCGTCTGCCCGCCAGTACCAGGGAGGGGGGCCCCCACCCACGAACACCACGGGGAGGCCACGCAGTGGGTCTGACTGTCCTTTCTGGGCAGCAGTCCCTGACAGCTCACGGTTCAGGATTATAGACCCACTAGCCTGGTTGAAGGCGAGGCTAGTGGGAGGCACCATGGACAGGGGCACGAACTAGAATGTCCTCTGCATCTTTGGGGCCCAGTCAGGGTGGGGGGTCTCTGCTATGTGTCACACAGCATGAGCCCAGGCACGGCACTCACAGGGTTCTGGGTTTGAATCGCCCAGCTCAGCCTCTTGCAAGCTGTGAGAGCTTTGTCGAGTCGCTGAACTTCTCTCCAGGCTGGACGGAGCGGTAACTCCAGTCCCAACAGGAAGAGTGTAACATGAATACAGCTCCTGGTGTGCGTCCGCACATAGCAGGCGCTCGGTCAACGGCAGCTCCCGTTATCAGAGCCCTAATGGGTCCATCACATGTGTCGTTGGATGAATGTGCGCTTTCAAGTGGGGAATTCAGACCAATGCATAAGCCCATTTTGAGACAGACCCCACTTGCATGGGATTCTGGGGAGACACTTCCCAGATCCTGAAACACTGAAGCCAAAGAAGATTCGATCCATGGCTGGGGAGGGGTCACGAGGGCGGAAGTGAACCCACAAACAGGCAGGAGGCAACAGATAAATCATTAGCGGTTCCAGCTGATGGAGGCGAAGGGACATGAGGGGAGCCAGCCACCCCCACCTGCTAGCGATGGGAACGGAAGGCAGAAAGGAGCCCGACAGGTCCAAGGCGGAGCAGGCAGTGAGCTGCGGTCCCAGCTGGCCTTCTGCCTTCAGGGGTCGGCCTGCTGCCCCTCAGGACAAATGACCGTCGGTCTCCCGGGGGCTGCCTGTGGGATGACGGGGACCCTCTCCGCTCTACGTGATGCTTACTTAGGGGTTCACGACATGAGTGTCCCACTTTGTCCCAAGCCATGGGAGTAGTGGGAGGCACAAGATTGAATTCAAAGGCCTTTGGCGGATCCCCAGTTTTCTTATTTGCACAGTGGAGCCAATAGCATCTGCCTCTCAGGGCGGACAAGATCAAGTGAGCCCAACTGCACACCCGGGAGGGCCAGATGAGGACCCCTTTTCCCTCCGATCAACAGGCGTAGCGTCTAAAGATGGAGGTCACCCAAATGTGGTGACACCCAAGCCTCAAGCTAAACAGTCTGTGATCTAGAAACATGCTAGCTCATTCTACAGCCACATCTTTATCCTTGCTCTTTTCTCCCCGGGGAAGGACCTTCCTTCTCGCTCCCTGACAGGTCCTAGTCACATCCTGCTTCCTCCAAAAAGCCTTTTGACCCTCCTCAGTATCAGGAAGGGCTGCCCCTGCCCACAGCCCCACGCTTCCTGACGCCAGGTCCCTCGGTGATCTGGCCCCCGATAAGAAAGGTGTCCTGTGATAGATGAGCCATTATTTGCAGGCTACGCAGCCTTAGGCCTCTGTGGGCCTCCCCTACTCATCTGCAAACGGACAGGCAAAGGTGGCTTCTGGTGCCCTTGGCAGCCCCAGGCATCACGGAGGGGGGCGGGGTTGGGGTCAGTGGGCTTCTCCCTGGAAACCAGCGCGCTGTTGGGTTGAATTCCCCCCTCCTGACAGGACTGGGGGGGAAATGCAAAATTCTCTCCCACGTGGGCTGGTGCATTGACGGCCCTCCCCAGGGCCAAGAGGAATCACCCATGCCCACCGCCGCACCTCGGGCTAGCACCCTCCCCCACCCCCACCCGCAGGCCAGCACAGGGCCGCGCCTCCACCAGTCTCCCCGCACCTCACGATTACCCACGCACCTGTGCCGAGAGCGCCTGCCAAGATCCGGCGCTGCCAGTGTTCAATCGCCCTCGAAATGCGTTGCGTCTCGTACCAGGAAAACTTGGACAGAGCGGAGGGCGGGGCCTGCCCGGGGAAGCGGGGCCATCAGCCCCCCACCGCCACCCGGAGGCGCTCCCCGCCCATCCGCCCCCCTGCGGGACCGAGGGCTGCGGGTCCAGGCCTGGGGCTGGGCGCACACCCACACCAACACCGTGCTCATCGCAGAGCATCCTTAGCGACCGCTAGCGAGTGACTGACGGCGCGGGGCAGGTGCTTTCCTTCACTGAGCGGGATCCCAGCCTCACGCAGACGGAGGTACCCAGCGCCCCCCTCCTCAGCGCCGGGGCCGCAGGGCCCATCGTCGCCCCCATTTCCACAGCGTCCTTTCTGAACTTGCTGCCCTGATGGATGCCGGCAGGTCCCCACACACACCCCTTCCCCGCCCGCTCCCAGGGGAGACTGTTTTCTCTTCCGGATCCCACACTGTCCGGGCCGGAGGTGAGGAAGGTGTCCTCTTCTTCCAGCCAGCCCCTCCAAACCCCCAGCCCCTCTGAAATGTATGCCGAGTGACTTTACCCGCCACCACTATCCTAGTGGCAGGGCCACCCACTGTCCTCTGGGTCACTCCCCTCATTCATCGCAGGCTTAACCAGCACCCTTTCCCGCTCCAAGCCTCATGTCCACGTTGAGGCTCCATCCAACACTGGGGTCTCTCCGTTTGCCACCTGGCTGGCTCCAACCACCTGACCCAGCCACCCAGCCGCGGCCATGGGCATCGCACCCTGACCTCATCATCTCCACAGTCTCCACCGCACGCACCCCAGCGGGTCATCATCACCACCTGCTAACCTTCCAGGTCACACTTCCCGGCCCCAGTGAGCCCTGCGGCCACCAACCGCCGCCGTCACAGGATCAGTACCCGTCTGCTGACCTGTGTCCACCCCTCACAAATCCTTCGCCTCTCTTCCTTCTTCACACTTGGGAGCCACGCCCAGCCTCGGCTCCATCCAACCGCACACCCACCTGACGCCTGCGCCAGTGCGAACACAGCTGGAAGAAAAGCAAACGGACTTTCCTCTTGGCCTCAAATCTCAATCATTAGCGCCGCGCAGCCACCTTGGCAGGCGCGACCCCGTTCTCCCAACCCAATGTCTTGTCCTTTCTCCTCTCCGCATGCCCCTCACCACCCCCACCCTCCGTGGCCTCATGCTTTGCTCAGAAGATGGCTGCAGTGGGAGAGAACTTCCTCCTCCTCCCACCGGGAAACTAACACCCGCTCTCTGCATCCTCCTTCCCAATGAGCAGACAAGGCCGCCTGTTCCGCCCGGGGCCTGGACCCCACCTCTCTCACCTGCCCCAAGACCCGATGTCTCCTCTTTCCGCACCACCACGTTGGCCCTGTCCACCGGGTCACCCCCAGCGGGATGCGCACGCCCTGAGATGTCCTATAATAAACACCAAGCTCTGTTCATCGCCCCACCTCTCCCCTGCTCCCATTCTGGTTTTCCTGCCCCTCTTCACCGCGGAACGTGCTAACGAATGGTCTGCAGCTCCTGTCTCCATTTCTCACCCGGCATTCGGTGCCCACAGCTAGAGCGTCCCCTGTGTGCTCCTGGCTGGGAACTGATGGGCTGTGGAATGTGGCTAGCAGCCTAGAGCAAGAGGAAGGGCAGTTCGGGGGCAACGAAAAGACCCTAACTGTGATGGGTTCTGGGTACAGAGGAGGCACAGCCAGCTGTGTGTGCAGATAAGCCCGTCTGACAGCTGTGGGAGGTGCATCTGAGTAGGGCGAGAATAGAGTCCAGCTCTGACACTCCAGGCAAAGGGGGTGAGGACTGACCTTGGAAAGAGGACTGAAGAAAGGCCAGCCTTAGAAACAGTGAGGAGGCAAGCCCGGCGAGGCAGGAGGGCAAAGTGGAGTAGCTAAGTGGTGGCTTAGGTAGCTGGGGAGACGGGGCAGTGGGCGGGGCTGTAATGACCCCCACATTGGACATGTTGAGTTTAAGGTCACTGTGGGACCTTCTGGGGAGAAATGCACCAGACGGGCAGCTGGATACACAAGTGTGAAGCTCAGGGTGGGACCCGGGACTAGATATAGAACCTGGGGAGCCATCTGCAGGGAGAGGCAGTGACGACAATGGCGTGAAGATCAGGGAGCCGCCGGGAAAGGTCAAGTTGAGGAAGAAGAGCAGCGACTCAAGAACAGACCCGCGGAGACTGCCCACCTTTGAAGGTCAGTGGAGGGAAAGGACCTACCAAAAGACAGACAAAGAAAGGAATCAGGGAAAACCAGGGCAGAGTGGTATCCCAGATGCCAAGGAAGAAGGTTCAGGAAGGACAGGTAGGGGTCATGGGGTCAGCAGCAGCAGCAGGTCTGGCCTTCACTGCCTTGGCTGTCTGGGGGTCCCCGGTGACCTTTGCCCAAAGCAATTCCATCCAATCGGGGGGAAGGAGGGAGTCATAGTGCTCTAGGCTGAGAAATATAGAGTCAGCTCAGTTAGTTAGTTAATAAGTGTTTTTGTTATAGTTGTTATACCTTCTTCTTCCAGAAAGGAGCAACTCCTCAACTGTAAAATACAATAAATACAACAAATCAGAAGATACAGCATAAAGGATTAGAACAGGGGCAGACATACTAAGCTGGTCAAAACAGGTCAAGTGTACTTGCCCCGATATTAACAGGTGTATAGTCAGCAGGCTGTTAAAACCGGAAACTAAAATTCCTGTGCAGATACACACACAAAAGAATTGAAAGCTGGATAGGGCGCTCAGGTGGCCCGGTAGGTTGAGTGTCCAGCATCGGCCCAGGTCATGATCTCACAGTTCGTGGGTTCGAGCCCAGTATCAGGCTCTGTGCTGACAGCTCAGAGCCTGGAGCCTGCTTCAGACTCTGTGACTCCCTCTCTCTCTCTGCTCCTCCCTGGCTCTCACTCTGTCCCTCTCTCAAAAATAAATGAACATAAAAATAAAAGAAAAAAATGGAAAGCTAGGACTTGAATTGATATCTGTACATCCCAGCAGCACTGTGTAGAAGACCACCCTCCCCCCAAAAAAACGGAAACAACCCAAGTGGCTGTCGACAAATAAACAGAGAAAAGGCATGTGGTATGTACATCCAGTGGAATATTATCCAACCCTTAAAAGGAAGGATATTCTGGCACACGCTGCAACAGAACAACCTGGCAGCCACCATGCTAAGTGAAACAAGTCAGTTGCAAAAGAGCAAATAGTATCTGATTGCTCTCATGCGAGGTACCTGGACTAGTCAAGTTCATAGAGACAGAAAGTAGGGTGGCTGTAGCCCGGGGCTGGGGGGGGGGAAGTGGGTAGCTGGTGTTTAATGGTGGCAGAGTTTCAGTTGGGGATGATGAAAAGAGTTCTAGAGATAGATGTTTGCACAGAATGAGTGTACAGAATGCCACGAAACCATACGTAAACGTGGTGAAAATGGCAAGTTTTATGTTGTGTATATTTTACCACAATAGAAAAAAAATTGTACAAAGCGAAGAAAAACATATATTACAGTGCGGGCTAATAAAATGACTAGGAGTGAGCATTTCATTATATTCTGAACTTCTCAGTAACCAAGACATAAAGGGAAACTTTTGAGTCTTGATGTTTAATGCACGGAAAAAGTGACTACTGCAAGAGATCTCAAGTCCGCCCACCCCCATCCCAGGCCAGGACTGGATGGTAGCAGGCATTTGCCTTAGAGATTCTTACAAGGGGCATTAATAGCGTAAAAGACAAGGCAGAATACTGCCGACGTCCAAAGGCATTCATTACATAAGCACTTCTGGCGGTGAGTCTTGAAGAAACGTGAGAAAAGCAGCACTAAAACTTCACTCAGGAGAAGCCTTTCTGGTGGCAATGACGTTCATAAGGTCTAGATGTGAAGATTTCCGAGACGGGACTTAGAATTCCCAAAAACCAAGCATGTTCACTTGGTGGTTGGGGCCTCGATGATTTCCAGGGGGAGGGCCCTCCAGGAGGTAGTTGGCAATTTGCTGCCGTGCTCAGTGGAGAGGCCTGCCCGGGGGAGGCGGGGGAGTCTGAACATCATCCGCACAGAGATGGTGTCCAAAGCCATGGGCACGAATACAATGGTCAGGGGGGACATGGCATCCCAGCAAATGCTGCCTCGTGGTCACCCCCATTTCTCCAGGGCCGACCGAAGCACAGAGTTAGCGCAGGAGTAAGAACTCATGCCGTCTCACTTTCTATAGGAAGCCTTGGGTCAGAATCTCACGTTGGCACTTCTGGCGTTGCGATCTTGGACAACTTACACACTTTCTTGCAACCTCAGGCTATCCATCCATAAATGGTGACCAAAATTTCACAGCGCTGCTCCGTCTCCCTGCAGGGTTGTTGAGAGCAGAAGGGTTCTGGAGAGGGCTTTTGCCTGTGCCTACCCCAGCTTCTCTTTCCCTCTTCGACATCTCCAGTAGATACCAGTCCATAGAAACAGTGGAGCCCCGATGCAAAGGTGCTCCAGAAAGCCTCCTTCCCGGCTTACTGACCCCAAGATTCGCCTATGTGGATAGTCAGGAACTGCCCCGAGCTGGGACGTCCGCTTTGATGAGCCACGTGATAGCAGAATGCCACCGGTAAGCCACTGAGGCACATGAGTAATGGTGTTTCTGTGCCTTGGAGCCAATTCCAACTATCGAGGCAACAGGGAGATCCTGCACCAAGCAGGGGAGGCTGGGAGGTTGGGCAGGCACGTGGGAAGATGCTCGTGTACTGCATATGACGAACCTGTGTACATTTCACGCGAAGAGGCCCGGAAGTCTGTTGCATGTAGAAGCCCAATCCCAACCCCCCACCCCCACCCAATCCAGTAGGTTTGGGAGGGAGAGACACGTGCTGATCAGCAGCAGGTAGGTGGAAATGGAAGACACAAAAAAATTCCCTTTCAAAGGGAATTTTGAAACCAAAAGTATTAGAGCCTTGAACAGCGCGATGGCCACTGGGCATTGAGAAAGGGGGCCAGGGAAGATCTAAGAAGACCTGGAGGTTTCCCACACATTCCAGAATTCACAGCACACCCAGCTGCCCGGGCCAGGCCCGGATGGGACCCTCACTGCGTGTGGCCCGGGGCGCTTGACCGAGGAGAGTGTGCAGAGAGCAGCCTCGCGTTAGGTTGGAGGGACAAGCCAGCAGCGCCCTCCCAGACACATCAGCTCTTAAAACCGCAGCCTGGATGGCTCTGCTCAGCAATCATGTGTTTAAAAAGCAATAAGACTAAATGCTTTTCCGTTTCCCCTTTGAGAGACCATGTATGATAAATGATAGGCAATTTCATGGTTGGAGTTTCAATTTCCGAAAATATTAGTGCTATTCCCCAAGCTCCACTTCCGAGATAAATTCTTTTTGGCAGCCTCCTCCGTTGTCTCCTAATTCCCCGATTCTGAATATATTTGGAAGTCTGGTGTAAATTTCATCAGCTCAGCCCCACCATCCACCTGTCTGGTGTGCATTGTGGAGGCTGTAACCCACCTGCCCCCTTTTCGGGTCCCTTGACATCCGCCTCAAGTCAATGGGTATTATTAAGCACCTCCTGTGTTCCCAGCCCTGTGGTGGTTGTAAGGAAGTGACAGTCAACCATACAATCAACAAGCGTTGATGGTGCCTATAGTCTCTTCAAGTTCAAAGCAACAACGTTAACTCTACACTGCCTCTCCAATACCTCATGCTCGTTTCCTACCGCCTCCAATTCACTGTTGGGGAAAACTGAGGCTGAGAGCTAACCCGGTAGAATCAGAGTGGACTAGTTAATAGACAGGGCAGGATGAGAGACAGAAGTGAACACTTAACTGAGCTCCTACAATGCGTCGGGCCCCGGGCAACCCTCTGCACAGGGGCCCAAGCTATTTCTCCTCACAAAGCTCAAGGTAGGTGTTATAATCCCCATTTTACAGGTGCAGAAACTGAGGCTCAGAAAAGCCAAGCACCTCACCCAAGGATTCTTGTTCTACTGGCCCACATGGCCTCTCCTGATGTCACGAGGCCAGATGGTGTCCCAAGAGACATTTGCAAACCATGGAAGGCGCTTGTTTAAAGAGCTCAAAGCGGCCAGGCCAGCTAGTAGGAGACTAATCTACCTTCGCCTGTTCGCTGCCATTCCTCACTACCTTCTGCCTGTCCTGACCCTCGGCTCCCTCTTCAATTTCTCAGCCTGCTGTCCTCAGCGCGTCATCACCACTTAGGCCCGTATTGTCCTTCTGTCATGTTATCATCCTCTCTCGTCAACCAAACCCTCCTTGTCATAGTACAGCTTAGATCCATGACAATCTCTCTCTGCGCCACCACTTACTCACCCTCTAAAGGGGACACACCACGCCCAGGATGACATTTCTTTCTCCTGTAATCTCACAGGTCCTGATCCAAAGACAGGGCACAGAGCAGATATTCCAAAATCGTAAGGAAAGCACTGGAGCAGAGCAAATGGAATGAACTGGAACAGAATGTAATAGAATAGAAGCAAGAAGAAAAGTATGGTATGGATAAGAATTAGCAAGGGGGAAAAAAAAGAACCAGAATAGACTAGAACAGCATGGAACAGAGTAAAAAGGGGGTGCAGACAAAACAGGCTGAACTAGACCAGGACAGGCTGGAACAGAATCGACTGGGATGGAACAGATTAGGTCAGAACAGATTGGAACATGGTGGAAAAGCCTAGAACAGGAGAGAATCGTGTTCACCAGACTAAAGCGGAATGGAACAGACTCAAGGAGGTCTGGACAGACTAGAGTGCGGTAGCCAGTAACAGGGCTATAGCCAAATATTATGTAACTAGATGAAATCAAGTTTATTCCATTCATTGAACACGTACTTATCGAGGGCTACTCTATGCTAGGTAACAAGTAGGCATGGTCCCTACCCTCACAGAACATACTGTCTGGTAAAAAGGAGCAAAAAAAAAAAAAAAAAGAGGGAGAGAGAGAGACATAAGTAAGCAGTAGTAAATACATAATTACAAATTATGAACTTCATGAAACACCATGAAAAGAATGGGCAGGTATGAATGGGCCCTAATGAAAATAACAGGATGAAAGTAATATTAATAAGAAGGAGGTCAAGAAAACTGAAACCTAAAAATGAGGAGGAGATAGAGTCATTTGAAGAACCAGGGAAAAGCATTGTAGGCAGAGGGAACAGTATGTATGGAGGCCCTGAGACAGCAAAGTGTTTGGTCCGTTCTGGGAACTGAACATTCAGTGTGAACAGAGATCAGGGTGAAAGGCATAGGGTGGTGGGAGAGGCAGGGGAGAGACGGGCAGGGGAGAGACGGGCAGGGGAGAGACGGGCAGGGGAGAGACGGACAGGGGAGAGACGGGCAGGGGCCAATGTCATGGTGGGGGGGAGGGCGCAGGGAGTTTAGATTTCATCCTAAGTCCAACAAGAAGCCTTGAAAGGGAGCCACAGGAGCTGTGGTGTTTCACACTTCCTCCTCGGCTGGTGTAGAGGGACGAATTTGGGCAGGAGGGCCATTTAGGCATCCATCGTGGTCGTCTGGGTAGCGATGGCCTGGTGCAGAGGGACAGTGGCACCAGAACGGGGGAGGCGTGGCCGACTGGAGAAGTATTCAGAAGGTAAACACAGACACAGGGTTGGCTGCCGTCTGGGATGTGAGGTTGGCAGAAAGGGGAATTGCAAGGGGCCACTGGGGCTCCTGGTTTGGTTCTTCTATTTCCTGAGATGAAGCTAAGGAGAGATGTTCTAGGGAGGAAAATCGAGTTTCCTTTCGAGAATCCTAAGGGGTTCAGATGCCTGGGTCGCGTCCAAATAAAGATGTCGAGTAGATTTGGAAATACAGGCCTGGAGCTCTGAGGACGATCCGAAACGGAGATATCAACTGAGGAGTTGTCAGCATATAAATACCGTGCGATGCCTTGGGATTAGATAAAATCATATATGCAGCAGCAACGCACAACTTCATCAAAGCGTGTTCCACGGGCTACCGGCATCAGACTCCCTCAGGGCGCCTGTTGAACATGCAAATCTCGGGGCCCCCAGGCCGCGGATATGGGTCTCTAGGGGTGGGGTTCGGAGTCCGCATGTTTGGCAATCACCCCGGGGTGTTTGGATGCTGTCTAGTGTGTGCGGAACACCGGCCTGGGGAGGGAACAGAGAGCAGAGCGTCTACCCCTGACAAACGTGGGCATTTGCACGTGAGGCAAAGGCGACAGAGAAGGAGGAGCCAGAGAAACAAGGAAGATCAGGAGCGGGTGGGCTTCTCAGAGCCCGAGAGGAGGCGGTATCGGGCCCAGGTGTCCCCTGAGCCGGACTCGGCCACGCAGGCCATGCATGCAAGATGGGGAGACGTGCACCCCTTCGGGCCATGTTGGGCCCAGCTGGCGTGGAGCAGGGCCGGAACTGAGGGGGCCGAGGGGGGGACGCTTGGACCACAAAGTCCGGAGAGCGGAAAGGAAGACGTCAAGATCTGTTATCCACATCTATGAATGTTTGAGGACAGATCAAGTTTGCACCTGTGATTTTATGCTCCCTCGTCGCAGCCCCAGAGGCTCCCAGACCATAGGAAGTAGACGTGCTGGTGGTCAGGGCGTTTCTCTGCACGTACCAAAATGGCTTCCTGAATTTTCCTACCTTCCTCCCCTCCGGGGGCAGCATCCCTCTCCCACCCCCACCCCCTGAGGCACCACCCCGATGCCCCGCCTCCCTCCCCCAGCACGTCCCAGTGGCTGCCTCTCCCCTCTTCTCCCACAATTATCAGGCTGGAGCTATGAGTAGAGGTGCCAAAGGACCCACAGCCACCTGGGTCCCCGGGCCTCACCTCCAGGAGCTAAGGTGGCTAATGGCTAAGCCTGCCATTTCTGGCACACAGCAGCTTGGAAAGGCAGCTACTGTTTGGCCAGAGGACGCTCCTGGCTTCTCACGGGACATCCTGACCCACGCTCCAAGCCCAGGGGACCCAGAGCCCGATTCTCAACAGGTTAAGGTGATGAAATGGGCGCCTCTGGAAAGACACATTCAACTTTCATATTCACGCAGCAGAAACTGAAAACCCATTGCTTTCATGACGCGAACCTCAGAGAGCGAGCCCACAGCATTTCCTTGTTGGTGAGGCTCCTGGAAACAAAACAGAGATGTTTCAACTGGGGACAAACCCCCGGGGGGGGGCTTTCCGTATCAAAGTGGCTGAGAGGTGTCTGTTTTCCAAAAGGTTAACCGGTATTGGAAGGGAGTGAGCCCTACCCTCGCTCTCCCCGCAGGTCGGAATTTGCTTCTGTCAACAAATGCACTCCTCCGGCCCATGCCCCTGAGGGGGGCCCCTGAGGGGCCCTGCACACCTCCACACCTCAGAAGACCTGAGGAGCCCCTATCATCCATCTGGAGGCCGATTCCTGGTGAGGAGCAGCCGGGAGAGACTTCACAGAAGTCCCTGAACCTCTCAAGAAGAATCTGCAGCGGCAGAGGGATTTTCCCCAGGAGAGCAAATGACAACACAGCGCCTGTTTGTTTTCGATGCAGGAAGGAGCCGGAACATCTGCTCCAAGAAGCCACTTGAAAGATAATCAGGCAGCAATGTTGGCAAAACAGCTGTGTGGCAGGCAGGGAAGGGGGCGGCCAGGAGTTGGGAGGGGAGGGGAGAAGGGAGGAGGGAAGCCTTGAGCTGGGAGCAGCGCCTTCCCAGGAACCCTGGCTGCGGGCTGGGGAAACCCCTGGCCGACCCTGGTCCCCCCCACCCGAGCTCAGGGGAGCCCTGCTGCCCGGCGGAGGGCAGCTGGCATGGGGAGCCCCCTCTGCGGAGAGCCCCGATTGCCGCATGGAGAAACGCTGGGTTTGCTTCAGACTTGCCACAGGATCCAAGTCAATTTCTAGGGTGGGACGGACAGCGTCGCATGTTTCCTACAGCTGCGATCCTGGAAAGCGGCGAGGGTTAAAGGAACCCCACCTTCACCCCTATTTTTCCAGTAAAGGCCATTGCAGTTCACTACCATCCTTTCCCCATAGGACTTAGATGAGACTCACTATACCCCCTTGTTAGCCTGAGACAGAGCAGACACAGAGCCTCCGACTTCCCAGTCTTTGTCTTACCAGTGATTACCTGCACTGTTTTGTCTCCACTGGCCGAATGGAACACAATGCTTATTGACGAAACAGTGTAAGTTTTTCTCGTTTGCCTCCACCTCCGGATTTGAAGCCTCCTCAGCCAGAACACGACCCTTCCTTCCTTAATGCCCTTCTGCTGGACTCTTATCCACCGTGCCTTCAACTCAGTTAATTCCCTCCTGACTGAAGTCTTCACTTGCTCTTCATTGACAGGACTTGAAGGTCCTCTGCATCACCTCCTTCAGTCCATATTGCTCAGTGCCTGAGTGACACCATGAGCTTAAGAGCTGAAATGAAACTCAGAAGACTCAGGATTCTGTCTGCCACTCACCTAGGGGACAAAGAAGCAAATCACTACTCAATAAGAACATATTGGGAATTGAGCTGAGTAGGGTTTGGTTTGACAAACAGTATGCCCAGGGCCAGGTAGGGTGGAGGTCCCTGAGCCCCAAAGCCTGCTCACTCTTCTTTCCAAAAAATGTTAAGGAGAAACAAAAAACAGAGACAAGGAACAGAAAACAAAAAAACAAAATTACAAACTTAAACTTTGACATGTCGGTAATTAAATTAAACGTAAATGGTCTACATACATCAGTTAAAGGACCGCGGTTGGCAGAGTGAACTAAAAATTATCACCCAACCAAATGCAGCCACGACACATTCACTTCCAATGTGACGTAGGCAGGTTGAAAGCAAAAGAAGGGAGAAAGATACGTCATGCAAGCACTAATCAAGGAAAGCAAGAGTGGCTATATTAGCGATCAGTGAAAGCAGGCTTCAGAGTAAAGAAAATTATCAGAGATGGTGAGGGATGTTGCATAGTGATAAAGACCAATCCACCAAGAAGACCTGGAAATCCTAAACGCGAATTCATCAAGCAACAACGAAGCAAAATATGTGAAGCAAAAGCTGCTAGAATTAAAAGGAGAAATAGTCATCTCCACAGTTATAATTAGAGACTTAAATACCCCTCTCTCAATAGTTTTCACATAACTAGACAGAAAACAAGCAAGGATATCAAAGAACTCCCCACATCAACCATTAGGTTCTCATCAACTTTTATAGAACATTCTACCCCACAATAGTAAATTACACATTATTTTCAAGTGCCCACAGAACATATACCCACACCAGAACAATCCTCAAGTCTAAAACAATTGAAATAGTACATGTGTTCTCTAACCACAATGGAACCAAATGAGAAATTAGTAATAGAAAGGTAACAGATCTCCAAACAATTTGAACCAACCCATGGGTCAAAGAGGAAGTCTCAAGGGAAATTTAAAAGCACATTGAACTGAATGAAAATGAAAATATAAAACACATCACAATTTGTGGAACACAGCTAATGCCATGCTGAAAGGGAAATTTATAGCACTAAGGGCACACAGTAGACAAGAGGAAAAATCTCAAATAGCTAATCGAAGCTCCCACCTCGGGACCTCAGAAAGGAAGGGCAAAATAAGCCCAAAGCAAGCAGAACAAAGGAAATAACAAAGAGTAAATATGAAGAAAATGGAAACAGGAAAATAACAAAAATGGATGAAACACAGAGCTGGTTCTTTAAAAAGATCAATAGAATTGACAAATCTCTAGAAAAACTTACAAAGGAGAAAAAAGAGAGAAAAAAACATAAGTCACCAGTATCAGAAATGAAAAGGGAGGTATCACTACAGACCTTGCAGACATCAAAACATACTAACGAGCACTACAAGTGTACACACATAAATTTGACAACTTAGATGAAAATGGACTAAGTCCTTTAACAATAGAAACTACCACAGTTAATTACACTTAATGTGTAATAGATCATTTGAATAGTCCTACAATCTGTTCTTATTTGAGAAAAGTGAATTCATGATTTAAAAAAATTCCAAAAAAGAAATCTCCAGACCCAGTGGGTTTAGAGAATTTTAGTCAATATTTAGAGAAGAATTGACACAAATTCTACATAATGTCTTCCAGAATAAAAAGAAAGAGGCGGGAACTTCCCAATTCTTTTATGAAACACTTCCAAAAAACCAAAATAGACAAAGATACAATTATCCTTTATGAATACGGATGTAAACATTGCAAACAAAATATTAGTAAAATAGAATTCAGCAGCAGGTAAAGGGAATTATACACTATGATCAAATGTGGTTTACTCCAGAGTACACACTGGTTCAGTATTTGAAAGTGAATCAGTGTAATCAACCCTATTAACAGATGAATAAGAAAAGTTACATGATCATATCATTTTTTTAAATAGTTTACTGTCAAGTTGGTTTCCATACAACACCCAGTGCTCATCCCCACAAGTGCCCTCCTCCATGCCCATCACCCCCCTCCCCCCCACACCCATCAGTCCTCAGTTTATTCTCAGCATTCAAGAGTCTCTCATGGTTTGCCTCCCTCCCTTTCCCCCACCATTTCCCCTCTTCTTCTCCCCCTTGGTCCTCCGTTAAGTTCATATCATTTGATGCAGAAAAAGGATCTGATGAAATTCAACAACAACGAAAAATAAGAATAGGGGTGCCTGGGTGGCTCAGCCAGTTAAGCATCTGACTTTGGCTCAGGTCAGGATCTCGCGGTTCATGGGTTCGAGCTCCCCATCGGTCTCTGTGTTGACAGCCAGCTCAGAGCCTGGAGCCTGTTTCAGATTCTGTATCTCTCTCTCTCTCTGACCCTCCCCTGCTCACACTGTCTCTCTCTCTCTCTCTCTCTCTCAGAAATAAATTAAAAACTTAAAATATTTGAAAAAAAAGAAAAATAAGAAAAGAGCAGTAACTTCCTCAGTCTAATGAAAAGCATTTACAAAACACCTTTGGCTAACATACCTAATGGTGAAAAATTGAGTCCTTTCCCTGTAAGACTGAGAACAGGCAAGCTTATCTGTGCTCACCACTCTTATTCGATATAGCTCTGGAAGTTTTAGCCAGCGCAATAAAACAAGAAAAAGGAAATAAAAAGATAAGAAAAACTGCCTCTCTGTGATGATCACATGATTGTCTACATAGAAAGTCTCAAGGACTCTATAAAACAAACAAACAAAAAAACCTCCTAAAACAAATCGGTGACCTAGTATCATAGGATACAAAATAAATATACAAAAACTATTGTATTTCTATATACTAGCAATGAACACATAGACACCAAAATTAGAAATACAATGCCGCTTACAACTGCCCTCCCAAAATGGGATACTTGGAGTGTAAATATAATAAAACATACACAGGAGTTATGTTCTGAAAAATCTATACAACTGTGGGCGAAAGCAATCAAAGATCTAAATAAATGGAGAAACATACAGTATTCATGAATAGGAAGGCTCACCATGGTAATATTAGCAATTCTTCCGAACTGATTACAGACTTAACATAATTCCTAATTCGAAATCAAAGCAAGACTTTTTGTAGACAATATTATTCTAAAACATATAAGGAAAGACAAAAAAAAAAAAAAACCCCACAAAAGCAGCTAAGACAATAGTTTAAAAAAAAGAATAAAGTGAAAAGAGCCCGACTTCAGATGTATATGGCCACTGTAATCAAGACTGAATAGTAATGGCAGAGGGATAGCCACACAGATCCATAGAACAGATCAGAGAACCCAGAAACAGATCCACACAAATACGCTCAATTGATCTTGATAAGAAAGCAAAAGCAGCTCAGTGCAGTAAAGGTAGCCTGTTCAAGAGCTGGTGTTAAAAGCGTCGGGACCTGGGCTTGCTGGGGCAACCTCTAGACGCTCCTGTGTGTTTCCAGAATCTAGGTAACGCGTGAAGCGAAAAGAACGTAAGAAGTCCAAGAGGATTAAGTTGCGCTACAGCATGAAACGCTAGGGACTGGGGTGCCTGGCTGTGGCTCAGTCAGTTAAGTGTCTCATTCTTTGTTTCGGCTCAGGTCATGATCTCATGGTTTGTGAGTTCGAGCCCCACATCGGGCTCCATACTGATGGTGCAAAGCCTGCTTGGGATTCTCTCTCTCCCTCTCTCTCTGCCCCTCTCCCTTTCACGCTCTCTGTCACTCTCTCAAAAATAAATAAACTTTTGGGGCGCCTGGGTGGCTTAGTCGGTTGAGCGTCCGACTTTCGCTTGGGTCATGATCTCGCGGTTCGTGGGTTCGGGCCCCGCGTCGGGCTCTGTGCTGACTGCCAGCTCGGAGCCTGGAGCCTGTTTCAGTCTGTGACTCCCTCTCTCTCTGACCCTCCCCTGCTCACGCTGTCTCTCTCTCTCTCCTAGAAATAAATTAAACATTTAAAAAAATAAAAAATAAACTTTTAAAAATTATGAAAATAAATGAATAAACTTTAAAAAATGTTAGGGATTAAAAAGTGACAAAAGTGCTTTAGGAAGGCCAGCTGGGCAGTGACATGCAGAATATATTGATGAGGGGAGAGATCACGCACCTGTCCAAGCTGTCACCCTGGCAAGGTGTCCGGCACAGAGTATGTTCTTAGTAAATAACTGATTGAGGGCTGACCCAAGAGTCAACGACTGTGGGCTCGAATCAAGGCAACGGAAGCAGGAAAGAACGTGACAGAACTAAACGTGGGGCCCTTGGAAGGGATGTGACCATGAGATCTCAGGCACTGGAGGCAGGAGAGACCTTCGGCTGCACTAAGAAGGGGGGGAGACCAGGAGTGGACAGATGACCACAGTGTGGGATCCTCTGAGCATGCAGTGCTGTTCAGCTGTCCAGTGGGTAGGTGGACATGGGGTGTTGGGCTCCAGGACGCAGCATGGGGGACCCTTCCCACCAAGGTGACCTCTGGAATAAGGCAGGCTAATGAGAAAGGTCGTGGAAGATCACACAGCCCCCTTTGCTCTCTGTGAAGGAGCAGAAGTTTCTAGTCCTGGATCCATGTCCTTCAGACACCCATACCTCCTCCTTCAGCCCCTCCAGTCCCCAGCTAACAAGCCACCCAGGAGGCCAAATACAAATGTTCCTCCCAATGACATCTGTGCCCAACTGCAGAGCTTCCTGACTCTCCTGCTTCTCTGCCCCTGGACACCCAGCCATCCGCCACCACCTTGCTCTCCCTGTGTTCTCTTCCTCCTCCATTGTCCTCCCTCCTGCCTGCTCCCTCCTCCGTCATCCCCATCTCTGTTCTCGCCTTTCAGCTTCTCTCTGCCTCTGCCCGCCTCCTCTTCTGCTCTCTCTGCGCTCACACAAACTTACGAGCACCCATGAATTCTAAGAGACCAAGAACTAACTGAGGGAGACTCGTGGAAAGGGCTCTAGCTGACTGGCGTCCGCGGGCCCCCCAAGCCACCTGCAGTGGGTGATATATTACAGAAATCCATTAAGAGGCCGTCCCGCTGACAGCCAGCTAAGGTACTGTGTCAAGGTAGCAGCCCTGGGATGATGTACGTCCCCCATATATCAGGACACCGTCGCTCGGATTGCACTTCAGCACCGCGTGTCAGGGCACCGCGGGGGCGTGATGGACGGTGGGGATCCATCACCAGCCGGCCCGCCGTTTCCAGAACAACCCTCCTACCTGGAGGTGATTTAGGGGCAGCTCTGCGATACCTCCAAGATGCACACACAGCAGAAGTGGACTCCTTCCTTTGTACCGAGAGAAGTTTAGTGAGAGAAACACTTGTAGGGTACAGCTTCAAGGTCGAGGGTTTGAGAATCAGACAGGCCTGGGTTCAAATCGTGGCTCCTCCACTTAAAAGCTACGTGACCTTGGGGCCTGTTTTCCTCCCTTCCTGTGGTCATTGCCTTGTATGTAAAGTGGAGGTAATAATACCATCCTTCTAGGATTTAAGTGAAGCTCAAATTCGATACTACAGATAAAACATGCAGCACGAGCCATGGGGCCCTGGGAACACCGCTCAGACCTGTCCGGGTGCACACAGCAGGGGCTGCAAGCCGCAGCTGCCACCAAGCCACTGCCCCTCCCTGATGGCTCCACAGCCAGTGAAGGAGGTCCTGAGGACCCCCATTCAAGTCAGCCATCCAGTCTGTGTTTCAGGATTGCCCATCAATCCTCTCGCCATTCGTTCTTTATTCAGTCACTAGGTGTTGAGCACCCACTAGGTGCCAGGCCCCATTCTGGGCACTGGGGACACAGAGTAAATGAAACAGATGAGCACACCTGCCATCACGTGTCAACATCATCAAGTCCTTCCATCCATCAGGTAAGACGTCTGTGGAGGCAGTAGGCTTGCCTTTGAGCCCGGCCTTGAGCCATTCAGACTAGATGACCGTGACTCTGACCTATGCAAAGCAAATGGTAGCATCGTGACAGCTATCAAGGGGACCCTAGCTCTTCCCTCATCTGGTCCGAAGCTACTGAAGCCCAGGCGTGGACGGTGAGTTACCTAAGGTCACACAAGGAGCATGAGATTGAGTCAAGGCTGGAAGTCAGCCATCTTGGAACTTCAAGCTCAGGCTCTTGGGTGGCTCTGTCAGTTAAGCATCTGACTCTTGATTGCGGCTCAGGTCTTGATCTCACGGTCTGTGGGTTCCAGACCCAAGTGGGCCTCCGAGCTGACAGTGCCAAGCCTGCTTGCGATTCTCTCCCTCATCTCTCTGTCCCCACCCACCCTGCTCATGCTTACATGCTCGCTCTCTCTCTCTCTCTCTCTCTCTCGCTCTCTCTCCAAATAAACTTTTTTTACAAAAGAACTTTAAAGCTTACCTTTAGATCCTAATGCACACCAGTCTAATTCCTCGTTTTATAGGTAAAGGAGCCACTTGATTCCTACCCTCAGGAAAATTCACCCTCCCTGGAGAGAAAAGATAGAAGTGCATGAAGAATTAGACCTTACATCACAGTTACATGGGGTACCTCATTCATCCTCACAGGGCCCTGAGAGGCAAGCACAGTGATCCCATTTTACAGGTGGGAAGACTGAGGGCAGGAAATTAACAGACCACATCAATTCTGCCTCTTCTCCACATCGCATACAGAGGAGTAGAAACCTGAGATCCACTTCACATACTCACGCACACATACACACACTCACGCGCGTGCACACAGCTTCAGTTTTTCACTTGTAGCACTCCACGGTAAGTGTATTCCCGTATTATTAAATACTTTTTGATACATGCCTTTAAAAATGTATTCTCCAACCGAAATGCACACTATTTGCTCAAGCCTTTATTACCATATGTCTTAATTATTTCTAATATTCAGACCTGATGAATAATGTTGTGACGAATATTCTGATACCGTCTCCACAGTTTTCTTCCCTAGAAGATCCCTAGAAATAAAACTGGTGAGTCCAAGCTATGGAAACCGTTGAAATTCTTCTACACAGACAACGAATTTATATTCCAGGTTCATCACATGGTCACTTACGTCTTTGCAACCATCTGTAGTGGCAAAAGTTTTAACCATTTGGACAGGTAAAAAAAAAAAAAAGGAATCTTATTTTGCATGTCTTTGGAAAATGGTAAAAGGAAACATTTTTTCATATGTTAGTCCTTTGTATGTCTTGTTCTGTGAATGTTCTTTGCCAATGTTTCTACTGGAATGTTAGGCCTATTTTTTTGTTTGTCCGCTTAGGCTTTGCAATGCTATTAGCCTTTTGCGCTACCTAGGTTTTTGTGAACATTTTTCTCAGTTTGTCATTTCCTTTTTTAGTTTTGTGCTTTCTTTGGGGTAGGCGATTGCTTCTGTCATTTCTTCAATTGTTTCTAAGCTTAAATAGGTGTTACCCATACACTAATTTAATTTTTTAATGTTGATTTATTTTTGAGAGAGAGAGAGACAGAGAGCAAGCAGGAGAAGGGCAGAGAGAGGGAGACCCAGAATCTGAAGCAAATTCCGGGCTCTGAGCTGTCAGCACAGAGCCTGACGCGGGGCTCCAACTCACCAACAGCAAGATCATGACCTTAGCCAAAGTCGGACGCTTTACCCACTGAGCCACCCAGGCGCTACACCCCCATGCTCATATAAATGTCCACTTATGTTTTCTTCTTTCCTTACGGTGCTTCTTTTGTCTAATGCTAAAATTACCCGAAACGTGCTTGAGAAAAAGATAAAGATCTACAATGATTATCTCCCAAATAGCCCAATTTCTCAATACCCACTGTTGACCTGACTCTTTCCTATCGATTTGTAATGCGTCCTTCTATCTCGTGTTGCTTTTGTACCCATAGTGAAGCTGGTTTTGTGCTGCCCACGCCGGCTGGTCATGAAGCCTCCGCCGCACTGTACAATTGCCGTACCTTCAAACTATGATTGAACACTGTTAAAGCGAATCACATCTCATGTTCTTAAGAATACTTTAGCTATTTTTAGTTTGTTATTCTTTCAGATTCATTTCCGAGTTGCCTTTTCAAATTACCGAAAGTTTCCGTTGAGATTCTTATTGGTTTTTTTGCCAGATCGACATATTAATTCAGGAAAGACGAATGTCTTTTCGTCGTTCCTTTTTCCCAATCAAACACTGGTCTCATTCTCCACTTCCTCAAAAATGTTCTTACCCAAAACTCATAAAGTTTTGTGGCTTTCCTCATGAGTGTTTCACGTAATTTTCATGGAGAATCATTTGGAGGCAGAGCATGTTTTTGTTTGCTTCTATCTTCAAATTGGTGACGGTGGGTAACTAAGAGATTGATTTTTGTGTATTTATCCTGTGTCTTGGGGAGGAGGCTAGACTCACAGCAACATTCCCAGGGATTATTCACAGGAAGCCGTGGTCTCTGGGGGACACTGTGGGTGTGAGGACGACCCACAGACACAGGGAGGCCTGGCCCTCCAATCCTCCAGCAAACTCTGAGGTGCTATACACACACCTTATTGTGACACTCAATCTTTGCATAAGGCCAAAAGAAACTGATGGTCGATCAGGCTATGTCTGTGTGTGAGTGGGGACCGAGGCCACACTGCTGGCCAGGAGAGCCCGTCTCCACAGTGATGCTACCTGACCCCCCTCCCCGGCTGCCCTCAAACCACACACACTGAGAACAAGGAGAGACAAGGATCGTGGAGCGCATGGGCCAGCCAGGGACTTGCCCCTGGGAAGGGCTGCAGGAGGGATCAGTTTCCACACCTTTGTGCCACCTACAGTGGAAATGTCGGGTGCCCACCTGGGCCCGGCCCTCCGCTCCCGCCCACACCCCCTTTGGACCGTGGAACGTTTGCATCTGCATTTTGCTGAAGTACACATTTATACACGCTGATGAAAGAGTCTATTGGGAGAGGAAGTGGAAAACTTGGGGCCTGATTCACACTTACCAATACTCAGAAAGTCCCCAAAACAGCCCCCACGATGGGGATCCACCCATCCACCCCCCCCCCATCTTCCCAGCTGCCTTGTGATGGACGTCCCAGTTTGCTAATGGTGGCCATGTGGAAGGCAAGCCATGTGGAACCCTGTGGAATAGCCCTTCTTACCACAGCCATGAAGGCTCATATTTCCACAGAGCCTTGGATCCCAGAAGTCAGCTACACCAGAGTTTTTCAAGTGCTTTTTTAAGCAATGGAAATCTTTTCCTAATTAGAAGCCCTCAGGAGACCCCAAGTCATTAGAACAGATATAAGGGGAGTTGCCTCCAGTTGGTTTGGGGTAAAAGGCCCTGAATGCCCTACACACACACGCACACGCACACGCTCACACACATTCTTGAAGTGTGCCACCCTTTTAAATGCCACTTGAGACATTTCTACAAAGTGCTCAGACAGTACCAGACCCAACCGTCTTTGTAAGGGTGGGTAAACTGAGGCCCAAAGGGAAGACAACTCTGGGTCAAGATCAAGCAACATCTTAATGGTAGATGTAGGGCTAGAATCCTGGCTCTGTCAGCCAGCCCAAGACTGGTGCGAGACCACAGGGCTATGCTCATGGAATTGAACTTCTGAGTCAGGGAGTGATGAAGAAGCACCCATAGGGGTCATCAGGAAGTCTACTTGGACAACGTGGGCTTGCCCCAAAGCCCGCTGCTGATCCCAACACTCATAAGAGTATGCTGGAGTCCTGAGTGACTCATGGAATCAATTAATCCACGGGAGAATGAGAAGCAGGGGCCGGGGTTCTGGCATCTACCCTTCATCTTACTTGCCAGGGACCTTGGGCCAGGAACTGTCTGACTTGAGTTTGACTCATGATCTCCGGGATCCCTTCCAGCTTCTGTACTCTGCGTACGGGCAATGCATGAAGCTTTATTACCTACCGCAGATAGGGGAACCCCTCTAAGGGGCAAAAGGTCTCTGTTTGGGGAGATACCTTAAAGAGCAGATGGGGAGGTCTGAAGGCATGAGTGTGTGTCCACTCCAAGGTCTCTAAGACAAAGGCCAACCTACCCTGCAGGAAATGAAGAAAGAAACTAAGGGCTGCTTAAAATGAAGAAAGGAGAAAGGGGAGAGAATCACAGAAAGGGGGCTTGGGGCTCAGAAGGTGGGTGGAGGCTATAGCTACCTGGAGTGGCAGGGTGGACAGAGGAGCATCTTAGGAATGGAAACACCTGATGTTCAACTTGAAGTTGTTTGCATCGCTGTGATGTAAATCCTTCCTTCATTCCCACCCCCGTCCCACCCTGTAGCTTCAAATAAATCTGCCTCACCCACGACTGCTTTGTGCAAGCGAGCTGCTCCATGGAAAATGAGAAGTGGCTGAGCCCGCCACCTGGGTCCATGTGCTATGAAATGAAGACGGGAGGCGTGAAGAGCCTGAGACGGCAGGAGCCAGTAGACTCTGTGTCCTAAGAGTCTCAGACACCTCCGGGTCCCTGCAGCTCCACGGAGAAGGAATTTTGGGGGTCAAAGTCACTCTTACCTGAATCTCAAGAGGCAGAGAAGCCCCCACATAACACGTAGGCTGATTTCAATCATAGGAAATATTTATGTTGTATCTAGTATGTGTTCAGCCTGAACACACAGCTCGGGGCTGTGGGAACTCCCAGAAGCGAGAGGCAGTGATGGTTACATTTTCCTGGGTCTGATCAAGACCCTGGGAGCCTGTTAAAGACGGAGGCTTCCAAGCCTAATGCCATAGACTTTGACAGACCCTGGGATATGGTGGTGACATGACCCAGTCCTCAAGGAACCTACGATATCACTGACGACTTGCGTAACAGGATTCATCTCCAGGCCTCTGGCCTTCCTCTGGCCACCACCAGTCCCTGTTGGCCATGAGTCTTCAGGCCCAGCAGAGGGTAACCGATCTCAACTGAGTGCCACAATTCGCTGCCTCTATTGGCACAGCTGTCCTTCTCTGCCAAGGCTAGTGCTCAGGAATGTTGTCCCTTCTAGATGGAAAACTAGACTTGAGCTCTAAAGCCCATGGTCTCACGCCCCCAGTGTCCAGGTCTATTTCCAAGACTTGACTCGCTTCCTGCCTGGACTAGTGATCCCACCTGTCTTTCCCTGCCTCAGTTGGCCCCTTTGGAATACCCCTGGCTAGCTTGCCCCACATCCCTGCTTCTAGGACCTCTGACACACAGTTTAGTTGCGGGCGATAAGGCAAAGAATGTCAGAAGACGGTGAGAAGCATTTGTCTCACACAGCCACGCATTGTTTGGGACGCTGGAGCCAGACAACGACCGGAGAGTCAAAAGTATACACCCAGGAAGTCAGCCCAACGAAAGGGGGAGGGTTCTGTAGGCTGGGGTGGGGGCAGCTTCTGAGAAGGATATCAAATGGAATCAAGATGGGAAAATAAAGGGGTGGGTGGGAATCCGAGTTCCACTTGTTCATTTATTCATTCATCCCTGCAATGGACACGTGCCGAGGCCCTTCTGGATAGGGATACAAGCACCAGCGAACTCAACCTTTTTCTTAAGGACCATACCGTCTAGCAGGGGATGGAATGGGTCCTTGAAGGCCAACAAGATTCTGAGCCTCAAAAGTTGATGGAAAGGTGTTCCAGGCAGGGCGAACAGATCGAGCAAAAACAGGGAAGCAAATGGAAGAGTCAGGGGGTTGATCAACCTGGGTTGAATCGAAGTATATGGAAATATGTTCTAATTTGACAGATCTTTCCTGTGCTCTGAGCCAGGCCTGGGCCAGGTGCTGGGGACTTCCGGTGAATAAAGCAATCTCTGCCCTTAGTTGCCAGAACTTCTATTATCATTCTAGAAAGTACAAGGGAGCCATGGGCAGCACCCGCCCCCCCTCCCCACAAGGCATTCCAAGCAGTCAGCATGGGCTGCGGCCGACCCAGGCAGCCTCACCTCCCAGCCCATGGGCAGGACTGCCATGCTATAGGGAGTCAAGTCCCTGGCTCCACCTGAGGGAAGTAGAGCCTTAAGGCAACAGCCCAAGGGCCAGCACTCTCTTTTTTTTTTTAAATATAATTTATTGTCCAATTAGTTTCCATACAACACCCAGTGCTCATCCCAACAAGTGCCCTCCTCCATGCCCATCAGCCCCCTTCCTCTCTCCCCCACCCCCCCGTCAGCCCTCAGTTTGTTCTCAGTCTTTACAAGTCTCTTATGGTTTGCCTCCCTCCCTCTCTGTAACTTTTTCCCCCTCCCCTTCCCCCATGGTCTTCTGTTAAGTTTCTCAAGATCCACATATGAGTGAAAACAAATGGTACCTGTCTTTCTCTGTCTGACTTATTTCACTCAGCATCACACCCTCCAGTTCCATCCACGTTGCTGCAAATGGCCAGATTTCATTCTTTCTCATTGCCATGTGGTATATAAACCACATCGTCTTATCCATTCGTCAGTTGATGGACACTTAGGCTCTTTCCATGATTTGGCTGTTGTGGAGAGTGCTGCTATGAACATTGGGGTACATGTGCCCCTGTGCATCAGCACTCCTGTATCCCTTGGGTAAATTCCTAGCAGTGCTATTGCTGGGTCGTAGAGCAGGTGCTCTTGAAGGCACGCTGCCCTAAGTGTGCAAATGCAAAGCCCCGCCAAAGGCAAGGCAGGATATAATCCCAAAGGGTACTGCATTCCCCTATAAAACAGCCCTGGTCGTTGCAGGCCGTGGGGAAAGCCCTCTCTCGGATTCATGCAGTGAAGGCTTCTCAGCTCAGGGTCGGAGAATCCTGGGCGGTTTACTTTCTGGTTTGTTGCCCATCTTTTTGTTGCTATAGTCAGTGAGGTCTGAGAAGCCGAGGGGGTTCTAGAAGGTGTAGCTTTCCGCCTAGAAGGCAGGCAAGAAGGAAGCTGTGAACTTGAAGAACTCACCTGGGAGTGGGGAAGTCTGGCCCCAGCTCTGCTCCAACAAGCTGTGTGACTTTGGGCAAGTCCCTTCCCCTCTCTGGGCTCACTCCTCAATTGTCCACTTTCCTCCCCATCCCGCGCCAGTGTCCATAACTCTAAGAATAAATAATTATTACTTTTAAGGAAGAATTGTTCCTTTTGAAAGAAGTAGCTGGGGAAAGAGTAGACAAATCCTGGGGCTGTAGCCAAAGGAGTTTCCAAGAGCAGGTCCTGAAATTTTGCCAACGTAACCAGAGGCTGTTAGAAAATGGCCCTATGGGGGCGCCTGGGTAGCTCAGTCGGTTAAGCGTCCGACTTCGGCTCAGGTCATGATCTCACGGTTCGTGGGTTCGAGCCCCGCATCGGGCTCTGTGCTGACAGCTCAGAGCCTGGAGCCTGCTTCAGAGTCTGTGTCTCCCTCTCACTCTCACCCTCCCCTGCTCACACTCTTTCTCACTCAAAACTAACATTAAAAAAAGAAAGAAAGAAAAGAAAATGGCCCTATGACAGGAGGAACTTCCAAGGGTGGTTCTCGAAACAAACTGCATGGGGTGGAGTGCACATTTTGTTAAGCTTGGGGGTAGAGCTGGCTTTCTCACGCCCACCAACACAGCCTGTGAGCTGAGGGCCCCCCAAGGGCCCAGGGAGTCGCTAAAGGAGGGAAGATCAGAGCAGGACCCCTGTATCCATATGTATGCATATATCCAGCTTATATCATGAAGGCATATATATCATATATCATATAAACCTATAACCAGCTTGCCTTCAATTTGGGAAGGGACAAGCAAGAGGGTCCCTGGACATCCTCTATGTCTCTTTGCCGGTAGAGGGCCTGAGTAAAGCTCCTTGGGGGGGTTCCCCAGGGTCATTTACAGCTCGTGGAGCAGAGCCTCCCCCGCGGGCTCACCTGCCTCTGTTGCGAGTCCAGCGTGCACTGACACTTACTGAGCCTGAGGACCCGCCTCCTCAGCCCCAAACCCATGGTGTGAATTGGACTTTTCTCGAAACAAAATGTTCCCAAGGTCTGGACGAAGGTCAGGAATGCTTGCTTTTGAAACATCTCTCCCTTGCCTTGTTTTATGTCCCCGCCAGAGCACAAAGCCTTGATCTTCCTGCTCAGAGGAGGTCTGGGTGATGGCCAAGCCTGGTGGTGATGACCTGTCAGACCAAGGGGGCCCCGCCTCCACGAGTGAGTAATAGCAAGGTCTCTTCCCCATGGTAAATGTAGAGTTCGGGACAAGGGAGTCCAGAGGTACATGGCATGGAACTCAGCTGGCTGTGAGGATGGAAGGTCAAGGAGCGGGAGGGACTAGAAAGGAGAGGGGAAGAGAAGGAAGGGGGAAGAAGAAGGAGGAGAGAGGAGAGGAAAGGAAGGGGGGGGAGAAGGGAGTGGGAGGAAAGACAAGGAAGCAGAGAGGGAGATGGAGCCCTTTCATTTCCCCAAGGCTCAGTTTCATCACCTATAAAATGGGAATACTGTCCCCCTACATCAGGCTTGTGAGAAGCAGAAAGCATAACTTCTGTGAAAACCCCCATCCAAAGCTGGCATTCTGATAACTCCAGAACATCAAAGAAGGGAGGGAACTGAGGGGGACCCCACAGCTCATGACAGGCAGAGCCAAGACTGGAGGCCAGGGGAGTCCAAGCCCAAAGTCAGCACTTGCCACACTCAACTGCTGCACCCCAACCTTCCTGGAGATCATGTCGCCGAGTCTACGACTTAGTCACATGGTCTTTCCAGACACCTCTGTGCCTTCCACCTCAGGATGCTCAGAATGCCCCACAGCCCCTGAGTGATAACCCAGGGAAAAACCAGCTCGTGCTGGGACTCACCAGAGGAAATGACCTGGGGAAAGACTGGAGGAAGAGTCAGTGAGGTTGGTGGGGGGCGCACCCGTGAGGCTCAGGTTCCTCCTCAGGGTGATGCCACCTAATGTCAGGGAACACAGAAGCTGTCCAGCCTTCCTCACCTGCCCCACCCGAGGACACGCCAGCTCCCACATGGTTTTCTTTTCCTGGAAACCTTCTCGGTGCCCCCACAGGAGCCCCAAGGCCTCCCTCCTGTCATCAGCCAACAGGCAGCCGTCGGACACTCCGGTCACCTGCTGGGCTGGGAGGTAGGGAGCCTAGGGCTCAGCTCTGGGGAAGCTGGGAGGTAGGATCGGGCTTTGGAGTCTGTCCGTCTGTAGTCCTAGTGTATCTGAATATATGCATGAGGAAGCAAGAGGTTTCCAACCAAGGTAGAAGTTAACCTGACTTGTATAATTCCCAAGGCACAACTTTAGTTACTTTTGAATGTGTGGTCCAGAAGACTAGAAGTTTCCTTTCCCTTCACTAAACAAAGAGATCATCGTGAGCTAGAAGCTTCCTGGCCTGGGGGGGATGAGAGTATGTCTGTTGAGGTGCCTCCATGTCCCAGGCACTGGGTCATGGATCCATTCGACCTCAAACCATCCATGGGAGAGGCAGGACTTTGTCCCTTGCAGGTGACCAAACTGAAACTCCAAGAGAATCAATGAGTTGACCAAGGACATGCCAGATTCCAGAGTAAGGTTGCTTATTATATTGAATGCTGGGGCCTCATCCCATAACACTCCTTATGGATTTTCCCCACTGAAGAAAGAACCAATTTCTTGGCTCTCCACCAAAGATCATGGTGCTTCTAAAATCTCCTGGATCCAAAGTCCTCAACTAGCTCTGCATTTGATTTGTTTTCACGGCCCCATTGAGGAGCAAAGGTTGAAGTCAATCATCGGGGAGGAAGAAATTCTCAATGTATTTCTTAACGTTTATCAGAATCGATGTGCCAATTAGCAGCCAAGCATCAGCCCGGGCCCTTGCCAGGCAGCCAGCCTGGGCGGGTTGGACAAGACAGGAAACAGAAGAGAACAACATGTGACAGTTTTTAATCAAGGACACAGAAACATACCTCCACCGCTGCATGACACCAGGCAGGGGTTTTCACCTCTCTGGGGCTTCACTTCCTCATCTGCAAAATGGGGACAGTGATGCCGCCTTCTTAGAGTTCCTGTGACGATGGCATGAAGACGTCACAAGAAGCTGTTTAACAGAACAAGCTCTTAATAAATGCTACTTAATATCGGTGTTGTTACATGGGAGCTTGGGAACTAATATGTATTTATTTAATTTTTATTTTTATTTAATGTTAATTAATTTTTTTTGAGAGAGAGAGCGAGACAGAGTGTGGCCAGGGGAGGGGCAGAGAAAGAGGGAGAAACAGACTCCAAAGCGCGCTGTCAGCGCAGAGCCTGACGCGGGGCTCGAACTCACGGAGTGTGAGATCCTGACCTGAACCGAAGCTGGATGCTTAATCGACTGAGCCCCCCAGGTGCCCCTAATACATATTTCTGAAACAGCTCCTAGGTATCCATAGGACAACTTTGAGTCCTCAACGGAGTTAGTCCTCTCTTATTATCTTCATTTTGTAGATGTGAAAACTGAGGTCTGGGGACTCGTCACGCAATCATTCACTGGCAACGTGAAGATCTGAAGCGAGGTCTGTTTGGTATTGGGACAGGTAAGAACAGATCAAAGCAAGCAAATGGGTACTTCTGTTGGCCCTGAGGGACCCGAACGTCTCCAGGATGCCCTGGACCAGGCTGCACAGCTGGACACTCTCCGGTGATGGATGTGGCCTTGATCTGTGCTGGCCGACAGGGCAGGGCCTCTGAAAGGTGGCTCGTGGGACCAAGGAACAGAATTTTTAATTTCGTTTCATTTCCATTAATGTAAATAGCCACGCACGGCTAGTGGCTGCCTTATTGGACAGCTCAAGTCTAGACCACAGCTCTGGAACCCTCTTTAACCTTGCATCTAAGCCTCCTCCTTGCCCGATCCAAGTCTCCCTGATGGTGACTTGCTTGCCGCTGGCCCTGTGCTCCCAACTCACATCCCATGTCAGTCCTTGTCTCTGGTCCCTTGGTGTTGGTGACACCCCCTGCCCCCTCCTGATTGTGAGCCCAGCACCTCCTGACTGTGACCGTCAGCTTCTCTCTGCTAACTCCTGTGCTCATGTTTCCTGAACTCCCCGAGCCAGGCCTGAAACCCTCAAAATCTTCACCCTTTTTTAAAAAACATTTTTAATGTTTATATATTTTTCAGAGAGACAGAACATGAGCAGGGGAGGGGCAGAGAGAGAGGGAGACCCAAAACGCAGGGGGGGCCAGGGATGAATACTAAGGTAAGGGTGAAGATTTGGGGAGCACCCGAATGGCTCAGTTGGTTAAGCTTCCGACATCGGGTCAGGTTGTAATCTCATGGTTCATGGGTTCGAGCCCCGCATTGGGCTCTGTGCTGACAGCTCAGAGCCGGGAGCCTGCTTGGGATTCTGTGTTTCCCTCACTCTGCCCCTCCCCCACTCATGCTCTGTCTGTCTCCCTTTCTCAAAAATAAATAAATATTTTAAAAAGTTTTTTAAAAAGGTGGATGGACAAATTCTGACTATATTTCTCAGAGGAAGGTAGGAAGGAAGGAAGCGTGGGAAAGAGGGATGGAGGAAGGAAAAGTGCTTTGGCTGAAATTTTGCCAGGATACCACAATAACAAAAAGACTGTGGCATCATTTGCTCATACTTGTTTATTTTCTGAGTGTCAGGATGACTCTACTTTGATCTGCAGCAGTTTTTTGGAAAGGATTTTATATTATCCTTTCTTCACAGGTCATTGATAACAATAATTACCTAAGTAGAACTAAAATTTCAGGGTCAGGTACAATGGCTGACTTGTTTGCATTTTTCTCCGCCATCCCAGTGAATCCACATGGCTCGAAAGCCTGATGTGGAGAACACCCAGAAGGTTCCAGTGACCCGTTAGAGGCATTACCTATTAAACTACTGCTTTGTGGGAATCATTAACAAGTGACATTAACAAAATCCAAAGTATCCATATATTTGCACGGGACAGTAAAACACATTCACATGTTTTTCTGCAGAATGTTATCTGTTCATTTTATTTTTGACAATTCCTGCCCTGGTATCCAATGCAGAGAAGTCTTTCTCCAAATCAACACCAATTAAAAACTATTAAAGGACTCTCTGTGACAACAATGTTTAACAGAATTAACACCACTCTCTGCAGAAACAAGGCAGCAAAAGTTGCAAAACTTACCAATGTTTTCGCGAGTGCCCAATCCTGACGGTGGCACTGAACGTGTGCTCCTAATTTCCAAATCCGTCTGTGTGGACTGAACGTATCTTGGTGCTGACATGTCTTACTTTAGAGCATAAGTTTTGAAGTTTATTTTAATGGTTCCTTTTTTTTATATCAGGAACGATCGTATTTAGTAATTAATATAGTTTCTTATTTTATTGTTATGTGGGGAAGGTGCCGCACTAAATTTCTACCTGGAAACGGTTTTTACTGATGATGCCATCACATTGAAAGAGAATCTAGAATGGTTCTAACTGGGTGGTGAAGAGCAAAAACGAAGCTATTATTGTTGTTCAGAAGGGCAGACGGGGGAAATCGAGGGCTCTATCTGCTCTGTGCCCCAGACCATGCATGCATTTTACTACGTTATTGATTTTTATCTTCTCAACGATTTTGAAAGGCAAAAATGTTTATCATCTTCTTTTTACAAGTGAGGGGGCCTTCACTCAAGGAGGTGAAGTAACTTGCTCAAGGTCACATAATGTGGCCAGACTTCAACCTGAGTCTATTGGACTCCAAAACCTTCATAAGGTCAAAGAAGGCTCTTTCCCAGGAACCCAGGATCATGGGATGTTTCCTGCCTGCCTAATGACTGTCTGAAATGGTGGAGCCAGGGGCCACTGAGGCAGAACGTGGCCTTCTGACATGATCCAAGGACACATTTGGCATCAGTCCAATCCCCTGGCGCAGCTCCAAGCACTGCCCCATTTGAATTGAAGGCTCTCACAACATTAGCTCTCCCATTAGGCTTGCGAATTAGGCACTCAAAGGAGAGACTTGGGTGTGAGTCTCAGATCTGTTATACGTAGACCTTGGGCTAAGCACCAAAACCCACTGCACCTGTAAAAAAAAAAAAATTTTTTTTTAAGTGGGTGGCGGGGGTTGGAAATAATCTATCCAACATCAAAAGGCTGTCTAGAGGAATAAATTAAATGACCCGTGAAAAATCCTTGGGAAAAAAAGCATAGACACAGAAGGTGCTTAACGAATGGGGGCTGCGTTGAAATTAAGCCTACAGTGAAGGGGCCCCATCCCAGGTTCAGAGCACTGCCTTAGATCCCTCTGCTGTTCAAAGCGCGGGTCAGAGGCCAACAGCATCGACGTCACCTTGAGATTGTTAGAAATGCAGAATACGGTACAGCCAACTGATCTTTGACAAAGCAGGAAAGAATATCCAATGGAAAAAAGACAGCCTTTTTAACAGATGGTGTTGGGAGAACTGGACAGCAACATGCAGAAGAATGAAACTAGATCATTTTCTCACACCATGCACAAAAATCAACTCAAAATGGATAAAGGACCTGAACGTGAGACAGGAAACTATCAACACCCTAGAGGAGAAAGCAGGAAACAACCTCCTTGACCTCCACCGCAGCAACTTCTTACTTGACACATCCCCAAAAGCAAGGGAATCGAGAGCAAAAATAAACTGTTGGGACCTCATCAAGATTAAAAGCTTCTGCACAGCCAAGGAAACAACCCAGAAAATTAATAGGCAACCAACGGAATGGGAAAAGATAGTTGCAAATGACATATCAGATAAAGGGTTAATATCCAGAATCTATAAGGAACTCACCAAACTCCACGCCCGAAAAACAAACAACCCAGTGAAGAAATGGGCAGAAGACATGAACAGACACTTCTCCAAAGAGGACATCCAGATGGCCAACAGACACATGAAACGATGCTCAGCATCCCTCCTCATCAGGGAAATACAAATCAAAACCACACTGAGATACCACCTCACGCCAGTCAGAGTGGCTAAAATGAGCAAATCAGAGAACTCTAGATGCTGGCGAGGATGTGGAGAAACGGGCACCCTCCTGCACTGTTGGTGGGAATGTAAACTGGTACAGCCCCTCTGGAAAACAGTGTGGAGGTTCCTCAGGAAACTAACAATAGAACTCCCTTATGACCCAGCAATAGCACTGCTAGGAATTTACCCAAGGGATACAGAAATGCTGAGGCATAGGAGCACATGTACCCCAATGTTCATAGCAGCACTCTCCACAATAGCTAAAACATGGAAAGAGCCTAAGTGTCCATCAACAGACGAATGGATCAAGAAGATGTGGTTTATCTATACCATGGAATACTACATGGCAATGAGAAACAATGAAATCTGGCCATGTGTAGCAACATGGATGGACCTTGAGGGTGTTATGCTGAGCGAAATAAGTCAGGCAGAGAAGGACAAATACCATATGTTTGCACGTATAGGAGGATTAGGAGGAACTTGACGGAGGACCAAGGGGGAGAAGAAGGGCGGAAATGGTGGGGGAAAGGGAGAGAGGCAAACCATGAAAGACTCTTGAATGCTGACAAAAACTGAGGACTGATGGATGTGGGGGGGAGGGGGGGATGGGCACTGAGTGTTATGTAGAAACTAATTTGACAATAAACTATTTGTAAAAAAAAAAAAAAAAAAAAAAAAGAAATGCAGAATACGGGCTGTACCCCAGGCCTCCTGATTTAGAATATGCATTTGCGACAAGATTCCAGTGTGGACATTCCAGTTTGAGAAGCACTGCCTAAGGCCTCCCAGTCTGGCTCTCTAGGTCTCCACTGTCAGACAAGGAAGTTAGCATGATTCACTTCTCAGTTATTCCTTATTAAAAAATAGAATCAAAAGGCCCTTGAAAGTCATCCAATCCCAGAACGATCAATGCATGTGACACGGGTGCTGCCATTCCCTTCCTGGTGACCAGGGCAGACATCGATAATCGATCATAATCAATCAGAGAGCTTTTTCACCAAGCTCGGAAGTAGTGACATTATACTCCAGGAGTGTGCTCTTTTTCTTAGAGTTAATACGGGTATGAAACCTACTTATGGCCCCCACCTCTTGCATGTGGTCTAAGCCCCCTTTTTTCACAGGTGGAGCTTATCTCCAGTTTAAGACTGTTTTCCCGACATTCCATTTCATTTCATATTCATAACTGAGTACATTTCATGGTTACACTGATTAAGCAGAACTTGGATGCCATCAGGGTAAAATGACGTCCCCCAAAGTAGAGAATCCCACTCCTCTGCCTCAACTCTTGTCTTTCCGTCAGGGTCCATTCCACCATCAGCATTTTAGACCAAAGGAGGAAAGACTTGAAACTTCACCAAGATCCTAGGACGCTCCCCCGACGCACCCAAAAGCCAAGGCCAAGAGATGCTAGAAAGTTTTTACAATGTTCTGGGACTTTGCACCACACTCCCGTGTGCCCTGGAAACCCAGCCCTGTCTCCCGCTGGGAGCAAGAGCTGGCATCTTTGGAAAGCCTAGCACGCCAAGCCTACCTCCTTCTGGTGGCCCTCAGCCAGGTTCCCAGCCGCCTGCCTCAAATACTATGTGCAAAGAGTTCCAAACTAGGAGTGATACTCTGAACTTAATCTTTGTTCACATGTAATAAGAGACCAATGCCTCCCCCCGCCCCCCGCAAGCCACCTTGCCAATTAGCCAGTGGGAAGCAGCCCATGTTTCTGGACAGCAAATCATTATGAACTGGGATACATGTAGGCAAATCTACCGGCTGGACCCAATTTTAAGTGAAAATTAATGGCAAATTCTTGTAACCACATTAAGGGCTGTTGTTGTTCACTCAAAATCAGTTAAACATGAAAACAGTATGAAAACCATCTTGAGTTGATGGAATATAAATCTTTGTCTGAATTATTTTTGCCAGTGCCCCAGAGAGACTGGGAGATACTGGCAGATGTGCTGTTTTACAAATATGCTCACAGGGTGGGGGTTGGGATAAGGAACCAATTCTGGTTGGGTCAAGCTCCTTGTCAACTTTTCCATTTCCTCAGTCAGAAGATAATTAAACAGTAAGCAGATGTCAGAGTCGAATTGGTTCAAGGAAACATTGCCCAATGACTTACAGAGCTTGTGATTTTTAGGGACCGTCTGCAAACAACACTTTGGTTGGCATAGGAAACAGAAAAGCAATATTTTCAAGGCCGGTCCTGAGCAGAAGTTTTTGCTCCCAGGGATGCAGAAGCTCTCCTAGCAAAGCCATCTCTCTACAGACACTCTTGATATCAAGAAGCAGGCAAGAAAATTCCTGAAACCTGCACGCACTTTGGACCTATCAGACTGGAGAGAAGCTTTAGCTTTGTTGAAGAAGAGAAGGAAAAAGGAGATAGAGAAGAGAGGATGAGGAGTCAGGAGATGAAGAAGGGAAGATGGAAATGAGGAGGTGGGCTGAAAGAAGGAGAAAAAGAATTGAAGATTCAGAGGAAGGCGGTGTCTGGCCAGGGAGGGAGCCAAATACGCTACAGTCAAAAGGGCGTGGTCTTCAGAGCCAAGTCCTTCGGTGCCATGACTTTCTACCTGTGGGACCTTGGACCATTTGGGGACCTCCCTGAATTCATTTCCTCATCTGACATTTGGACATAGTAGTCCCTGCCCTGGCTCTGTCCCTGCTGTGAGATTCAGAGTGAGAAACGGGAAGGTCTCAAAATTATAACACGCTGTACAATTGTCTTCATTTGTCATCCAAGAGCACGGGGAAATTGAGTGAAAGAGAGTAGAGACAAAGTGAGGTCTGAGGTGGGCTGAGGGAGGACCCTTCTCTGGTTTTTCGTGCCACGGTCTGTTATGGGGGGTCCCACAGTGGCGCCCCTTGGAATCCAACGTATTTCTGAATTTATTAAAACAGCTCTTTCAGATTCTGTTATGGAACCCCCTCCAGTAGTAAGTGTGTGCACGTGCACACTCACACACACACACACACACACACACAGAGTTCTCTGTGGGACTCAGGCGCTTGTCGAGGGAGTCAGGTGAAAAACAGGCTTGAAAAACCGTCACCATGCTGTGTTCTGAACTTCAATTCACTTGACACTTGGGTGAACACACTGGTAGCAGCCTCGCCCTTCATGATGAATCTCTTCCCCGGAGGACTGTCAACTGCCCCTTGCAAACTCAACCCCATTAGGGAACAAGCATGCCAGTATGGTTAATAGGCCTTCAACTCATTCTCATCAGGGAATAACATATCGGGTAGTCTGTTCCAAAGAACCCATTTACTGATGAACTATGGGTTCACACTTGCCCTGGTCTCCCCTCTGAAACTACCCGACTGTGTGGCCTGAGACCAGCATGAAGCTACTTGGGGCTTCGTCCCCCTATCTGTGAAATCAAGTCAAACCTCTTGACCCTAAGAACCTTTCTACTAGTAACTGTTGATGTTTTTTTTTATCACCATTTACACACTGGAAATCTAAGGTATGAGCTGTAATGCCCTTCCCCTGCCCTTCTAAGTTCCTCTCCGCCCTCCCTCACTCTGCTTCCCCCGGGAAGCTCACAGTGCCTGGGTCTTTTCTTCAGACTCTCTCCTTACAGATTTTCTTACAGTCTCTTCCCCTCGTTTCTCCAGGCCTCGGGGTGGGAACAGCCCTACCGTGGTGGTGTTATCTCCTGTGACTCTGCCACTCCCCGACAACACCTTGGCAAGCGGTCCTTTGTCAACAAACCCTCCTCAGTGGGGGACGTCATGGGTGGTCAGTCACAGAAGACTGAACAGGTGGTCCTCTAGGGCTTGGGGTGAATGAGGAGAAGGATCAGGAAGATCTCCCAGGGAAGAGGCAGGCCTTTGCAAGGCTGGGCCTGTCTGGAAGGACAAGGTTAGAGAGGCAACAAGAGCGTGGGAGAAGGCATTTTAGCCACAAGAGTGGTGAGGAGGCCGCCATGATGTCTGCCTGTCTGGAGGGAAAAATTTGGTAAAGGAGGAACCGGACCGAGGGTCATGGTTGGAAAAGCCAATGAAGCCTCAGTTGCACGAATCTTTAAGGTGGGACTGAAGACTGAGATTTTGTTTCTAGGGGGGATGAGAGACTTCGGATGGCTCTGCAGCAGGGGAATGGCCAATGGCACAGAGCCATCTTAAGAAGGTTGATCTAGCGTTGGGGAGCAGACAGTAGTGCAGTCACCAGTGGGGTAGCCCTGTGGGAGGGGCACTGAGGGTGATGCCAGCTGTGACTCACCCAGCCCCTACTTCTCCTACTGGGGGTGGGGGAGGGGCAGGCAGTGCGGGCCATACCCCCGAAGCAATCTCACACTCCCACCAGCCTCAAAAGAGCAGAGAGTGAAGTGCACCACATCCCGAAGATGTAAGAGAAAACACATTCTTGGAAGAGATCTCCTCTCAAAGTCGTCCGCCCACAACCCCCAGAATAAGGGGTTGGCAATCTGCTTCTCCTGGCGTCTGATTCAAAATGCTCCCGGGGCCAAGAGGACCGAAAAGAATACCTCTGCTCGTGTGTGCAAGAACAGCCCAACGGGGGACCATCTGTTTCAGGATGGGCCCAATGTGGGGGCGGAAACAGTAGCCCCCAAAGGCGTGCTATTTTGGTTTCCAGGAAAGCATCCTGTGAATATCCCCAGCCACCAACTGGAGATCTCTCTTTAGCTCTCTGCTTAGTTCCCTGCTAAATAGAACCCCCCTCCCGGGTGGTGGGGGTCACTCTCTAGAAGGTTCTCTGTCACTGACATCTCAGAGTGGACATGTTTGGGGGTGGAAGGAATCCAGGCGTCTGAATCACCTGATACAGTGCAGAGCCAGGAAGCAACAGAAAGGTTAGGGGGAGATAGAGACCCCTCAAACTCCTGCAAAAACGTCTGTTAAGAATGGGCCCTATATCTCCTCCTCGACAAGATTGTTTTTAGTCCCACAAGTGGCTAGGAAGGGACCCTTCTTCCTCAGGCTCCACAGCCTGCCCTAAGGTCCACTTCCCTGACCGTCTCCTGGTGACGTCAGGGTCATCGCGGTGTTCCAAGGGAGGCACAGTGGTTGCATGGAGGAAGAAAAGAGGGGGCTATCTCTGAGCTCTGGAACATTCTAACATTTAGAGGCCCAGTAAAAGAGACAGAGCCAGCAAAGAAGGGGGGAATCTGTGAGTTAGAAGGAAACCCAGAAAGTGAGTGTCACAAAGCCAGCAGGAACAACGGTGGGGGAGGTGGCCGAATACCTCTGATGCTCCTGGGGGGAGTGAGCGCCAAGAGGCAATTGTGGAGTCATCCATGGTCCAGACAAGAGTGCTGTCAGTGGAACCAAAACGCTAATTTCAGCATCTCACCTACCCTCTGGGATAGACTCGTTTATCTCCACTTTGTAGTTAAGGAAGCTGACGCCGAGAGAGGTAACTTGACTTCCCCAAAGCCTAGACACCCGTTAGACCGTGGCTCTATTGTCTGGGATCACAGGGTCCCAAAGGCTGTTGCAGACGCGGCTGATGGTGACATTGGTGGCATTGACGGTGATGTCAATGGTGATGTTGATATTGCCGCTGTTGGTGGTGGAGATGAAAATGGCGGCCGTGACAGTGAGGCCATTAGTGGTTGTGCTGATGGGGAAGCTGGTAATGATAATGACTGTGAGGTAAACATTGGTCTGGGGAATTGGACAGATCCAGATCTGTATCCCAGCTAGGCAGAGACACATACGCGTCCCTTGAGTCTGCGTCCCTAGCTATGAGATGGAGGTAGCACCGCCTACTTCAGAGGCAGTGGGCATAATGAGCTGTGGGAATGGCATGGGAGGGGGAGGCACTTGAAGCGCCTGGCTCCTCACCTGTCTTCAGGAAATGGCTCATTCATTTGTCCTCTGGGCAAATTTAGGGAGTGCAGTGGCCCTCACTCCATGAGCTTAGCTTCTCTCCCTAGACCCATCCCTCCCTGGACCCATCCCTCCCTGTGTAACTGCAGTCCCCAACCAGAGTCAACTCTATTCTCAAGGTCGGTCATGGCCATCTTGGGGACCATCTGCTCCCCAGGGTCGACCCTTGAGGCCCACGCCCTGCTCTGGCAATGCTACCCCCTTCCAGGACCCCCACCCTTGCATCTGCCCTATCCATGGATGAATGCCCAAGAGACCCTAAAAGGAAGAGGGTGGGAGAGGAATGAACCCTTAGTGAGCACTATTATGTGCTCAGCTCTCTGCCCTCACTCAACCGGGAAAGAGTGGGTGGAGGCTTGCATCAGGGTGTTGGATTCAGACGTGCCCGGAATTAAGCACCTCTCTTCCTTGATGTCCATTCAGATAGATAGCTTCTCCACGAGGCCCACCCTGACCGCCATCTCTACTGTACCCTCACCTGCAAGACCTTCCCTTTCACCTTCATCCTGCTCTTTTTTTTTTCCATCCCCTTTCGAACTTGCTACATATTTTTCTGTGTATTATATCCATCTGCCTTTCAGTGAGTGTAAATTCCAAAGGGCAGGGTCTAACACCTCTTTGGTTCAGCGAAGCATCCCTAACCCCGTAATGGTGCCGGTATCCAGGAAGTGTTCACTGAACGTTTCCGGCATGAAGTACCAGCTCGACCCTTAGTAACACAAACAGAAAGAGACTGCCCATAACTGACTGTGAACCAGCTCTGGGTGGCTCCGAATCTGGGCCCCTAGCAGACAACAAAGTCAAGTTTCTTCCTCATCACAGCCCTTCACTTCACCCCCAACTAGTCATTCTCCAGAACACTTTCATTTCCACATCTCCCTCTTTGATCCATCCATTTAAGCGTTCAGGGGGCCGGGCTGCTATATGAAGAAGACAGAACGTTCTCTGGACTCCAGAAGGGGCCAGGCCCAGCTCAGACACCTCATCTGACGAGAGGAACACATGCTTCAAGGTAAAGCGTAGAGGCTGGCCTGGCCCACCCCGGCCTGGCTGGAGGGAAATCCTTTTGGTTTAAATGCTCTACAATCAACTCCACGTCTAAGAGCCCCAAAGGAGGGTCCACTCTGTGTTTGCTCCGAGGGGTCCACCTACTGGGAAAATGCAGGTAAGTCAAACAAGGCTATTTGTCTTCCAAGTACAGCAAACAAAAAAACAGGACAAATTCTCCTCCAAGGCCTCCCCACTGGACCCGAGAGGCATAATTCAAGTAATGGGAAGACAAATGTTTTCCTGGAGAAAATGATAAAACTTGAGACCGGAAAAGCAAACATCGTATTTCAAAAGGACAGGACTGGGGCGGGGGGTTGCTGTGGGTTGGTGTGGTGCTGTCCCAGAAGCGGGCACAGAAGATTCCAGAAGTGGGAAGCACTTGGGCAGGCTCCTGGGTTAGAGGGATGAGCTGAGGGAAGGAGCCATTTCGCTCCAAGCTACCGGCACATTGGGTTCAAGGCCGGCTGCTCTTCGCCCCACCTCTACCACCTAGGATTGTCGCCATTATGGAGGTAGAAAGAATCCAGAAGGTGTGGTTCAGAAGAGGCCAGAGCTTAAGCTGAGAGCCAGCCATGTTTGGGCTCGAGCTCTATTATTCATTCGCTCATTCATTCATTCATTCAGCCAGTCAGTCTGTCCTTTCACATATGTGTACTGAGCACCTCCTGGGCAAGCTGGCTCTGGCTGGTGCTATGTGGTCTGAGGAAACCCGTTGTCTCCTCAGGGCCTCCACATTCTCATCTGTGAAATGGGCTGGTGCCAGATTGCTGCCGAGGCCGACAGTCCCTGGTCCCGTGTCGCTGTCAGCTCATTCCCATGTCCCATGGGAACGGCCATCTCCACAGTGTTGGTTTGGGTTCCCCCCAGAAGCAGGGTGTGAACAAGGACATGGGTACCTGCAGTATAACTGGGAGGCGACCCCAGGAAGTGAGGATGGGGCGGGGGCTGGCGGGGAGCCAGACAAGGAGGGCAGGAAAGAGGACCCTGTACACTCCTTGAGCAGGTCACCACTGCGGGCAGCTGAGATCCACGGGCCAAGGCGTCCCTCTGAGGACCTGAGTGTACAGAGCTCCCTGAGGCTGGGATGCTGGGGCACTGACCTCCCCCCCAACTTGCATCCCCCACTGGTGAACGTTACCCTGGGGGCACTTCCAGATTGCACCTGCCTGCGGCCAGGATGAAGTAAGGAAAGCCTGCAGGCAGAGAAGCAGAGACAAGCAGGCGCTGTCACTGTGTTCCCTCAACAGCCTGCGGTCACAGGACGATGCAGGTGAACCCGCGGGGAGTGCGGGTGGAAGTTCAGGAATTTGCTGGAGACGCCATTGACCCCACATTGCCACTCAGTGGCCTCCTCCCGGTGCTGGTCCCCAGTCAGGTCCCCTGCCCACCGCTCAGTCCGTTCCTCCCTGGGCACCTTTGCTGACTTATTATTTCTGCTCTCACCCCTAAGCATTGAGAACCCTGGAGTCCGGTGCCTGGCCGTTTCCTACCGCTCTCTCCTTCCCTATATGCTACAGGTCTGACTGCACAAGACTCCGATTCCCAGCCTTCGCCCCCAGATCCACGACCCAGAATCTCTGCAAATGGAGCCCACAGATGTGCCTTTTAACCGGCTCCCAAGGTAGCGCTGGCAGGCAAAATTCAGATGCCCAGAGGTACACCATATTTGAGACATACCTATCCCAAAACATTACTTGTTTAACCCAAGGTGATTCTGATGCAGCATAAAATTCAAGAATCTTGTGATACACTCTCGCCAAGTTTTTTTATCCATGCCGCTCATTTTAATTACCAACTACACCTTAGCGGCTCAGATTTCTTTCGCGCCCAGACCTCCCTGCTGACTTCCAGAAACGATGGCCCTCCGGACAGCTCAAATTCGATGTGTTCGAAATAGAGCTCACAGTTCACCACCCCGTTCCCACTCTACTCCCCAGATCTGCTCTTCCTTCTTTCCCCTTTCTCAGCTGGTACCCTCACCATCCCCTTGTTGCCCAGTGGGGCCATCCGAACGCTCCTTCTCCCCATCGCCCCCTCGTCAGCCCCCAGATTGTGCTGGCTATGTTCCCCAGGGCCCCTGGCATCCGTGTGGTGGGCTGAACACCAGCCTTCCAGATATGTTCACATCCTAGCCTAGTAACTCACATGGTAAAGGGAATTTGCAGACGTGATTAAGTTAAGGGCCTTGAGTTGGGAGAGGACCCTGCATTATCCATGGGGGGCTTGGACCTCCACGACCATCCTCATACGAGGGACGCAGGAGGCTCAGAGCCAGACAAGAGGAGACGTAATGATGGCAGCAGAGACTGGCGTGATGTGTACTAAAGAGGAAGGAAGGGGCCACGAGCCAAGGACTGAGGCAGCCTCTAGAAGCTAGAAGAAAGCAGCCCAGGAACAGATTGTCCGTGGAGCCTCCAGAAGGAAAGCCCCCAATACCGGAACCTTGATGGGAGCCCAGTGAAGCTGATTTGGGACTTCTGGCCACCAAAACTGTAAGATAAATGTGTGCTGTATGAGGCCACTAAATCTGCAGCAAGTGGTTATGGCAGCAAAAAGAACCTAGTACAGTCCACCACCTCTTCTCCTTTCATGTGGCCCCTGCCTGGCTTTCATCCCCCGTCCGCTGCAGACTTCCTCACAAGCGTCTCCTGCATCCAGGCTGGCTTCCTCCACGGCACCCCCAAAGGGGTCTCTCCTCTCCTTCACCCCTCTCCATTCTATTCCTTCAGACTGCTGCCTTCTGGTTTCACAAGCCCTTGTTCTTCTTTCTGACAAGAAGGAAACTTTTTCCCAATTCTTTTTTTTGCCAAACTCCTATTCATACAACAAAACCCAACTCTAGTATCACTTCCTCCAGAAAGTTCTCCCTGGCTGCCTCTCCATCTCGAAAGAGTTCATGAACGCCCACTCTAACCTTTATTCCTTGACCGAGTTTCCACTGTTACAAGGGACTGGGGATGTGTCAGTGCCCCTACTGGCCTCTGAGCCCTTGAAGACGGGAACAGTTTCTTACGTGCTTTTGAATCCCCAAGACCTCGGAGATACTCCATATGTGTTTGTTAAATCGGGGCGAGTAAGGGTTTCTCGAAGTTCCAGCACTTTATGATGGTATGTCGCTGTTTCGTAGGGCTCTCTCTAAATCCGCTGCTCTCTACAAAGAAGCAGAAAGACAATTATTTTCCTTTTCCATTGCTAGTTCCTGTTAATTCCATCAAGATAAATAAAAACTAATAGGCACTCATTTGTCATGTGGATTTAATAATCCAAAATTACATTTGTCTTGGCCCAGAGTGTTAATACATCTCATAATATTTGCAATTTGCTGAGAAAAATTTAGGATCCAGTGTCGTCTCTCTCCCTTAAATGAACACACACACACACACACACACACACACACACAAATACCAGCAAAAACTAGGGAAGGAAGACAGAACAAAACTGTGGACTCAGAGTCCTTCTAGAAGCCCCACCCAGACCAGGACACTGCTCCTTGTCAACAAGGTGTCCCCAGTCCTGACGGCCAAAGCTACTCAGGGAAAAGATGACAAGGCCCGTGGAAAATTGTCGTGGAAGGGACACAACTTTCTCTTTAGCTCTGTTCCTACATAATGAACCTCAAGGTCACACTCGCCTAAACAAATCCAGTCATCGAGGCACCTGGGTGGCTCAGTCCGTTAAGTGTCCCACTTCAGCTCAGGTCATGATCCCCCAGTTCATGGGTTCAAACCCCGCACGATGCTCACTGCTCTCAGCGCTGAGCCCAGTTCAGGTCCTCTGTCTCCCTCACCCTCTCTGCCCCTTCCTTCCCCACTCAAGCGCTCACTTCCAAACTAAATAAAACATGTTTTTAAAAAAGACCACAGGATGCAACAAACAAATGGATCAAGAAGATGTGGTTTATCTATACCATGGAATACGACATGGCAATGAGAAAGAATGAAATCTGGCCACGTGTAGCAACGTGGATGGACCTTGAGGGTGTTATGCTGAGCGAAATAAGTCAGGCAGAGAAGGACAGATACCATATGTTTGCACATATAGGAGGATTAGGAAGAACTTAATGAAGGACCATGGGGGAGAAGAAGGGGAAAAGTAGTGGGGCAGAGGGAGGGAGGCAAACCATGAGAGACTCTTGAATGTTAAGAACAAACTGAGGACTGATGGGTAAGGGGGGGAGGGGAAGGGAGGTGATGGGCATGGAGGAGGGCACTTATGGGGACGAGCACTGGGTGTTATATGGAAACCAGCTTGACAATAAACTATTAAAAAAATAAAAATAGGGGCGCCTGGGTGGCTTAGTCGGTTAAGCGTCCGACTTTCTCTTAGGTCATGATCTCGCGGTTCGTGGATTCAAGCCCCGCGTCGGGCTCTGTGCTGACTGCCAGCTCGGAGCCTGGAGCCTGTTTCAGTCTGTGACTCCCTCTCTCTCTGACCCTCCCCTGCTCACACTGTCTCTCTCTCTCCTAGAAATAAATAAAAATATTTTTTTAAAAAATTTTTTTAAATAAATAAAAAATAAATAAATAAAAATAAAATAAAAAAGACCACAGGATGGAAACTGACACCTCGGACATTTAATTCTAAAGCAAAAAGTATTATTTCAGAGGGAATGTGGCTAAAATGTGTAGTCTGTAGTCCATGCCCACTGATGCTTGAAGGGGTTTCAGACAATTCTAGAGAGTGCCGGGGGCAGGAAGGACCAAAGTCCCTTCTAAGGAAGTGAGACAGGAGGGACGTGGTTTAGGAAATGGAGCGGAGGGTTGGAAAGCTGCCGATCTGAGTTCAGACCCCAGCTTTGCCCGGCAACAGCCATGCTGGGCTGTCAGGGGGTTCACCTTGGCATCCCGCCACCTTACTGTTCTACAGACTCGTCTGGCACTGGGGCTCTCAGGTGCCTCTTCTGTACAGGGTCCCAGGCTAGATTCTGCCTGTGAGAAACTCATGAGATATCTCGAAGGCTAAGGAGAGAGAGGCCATTCTCCTTCCAGAGGCGGTTGGAAGGAGACCCTTGGGCAGATGGGAGATTCAAGGCCGGCCCCTGCCCCCAGCTGCTCGCAGCCTCCACGCAGCCTCCAGGGGAGTTTCAGGGGACCATCCATGTTGGCACCTTCAGGCTGACCCTCAGCAATGACTTCCTGCCCTTCACTCACTCTCTAGCCTTCCAGCAGCTGCTAAGGTGCTAATTCCCTGAATTAACACCCTTTGTACTTAGAATAACACAGAATCCTGTTCTGACAGGCACAGCAGCTCTCCAACCTCAGACAAACCAACTTCCCTCTTCAAAGGCAAAATGGGGTGATTAACACCTGTCCCAGGAAGTCCTTGTGAGAAACAGGAGAACTCCCCACAAGCAAGCGGCAATTGCCAGGCCCGCCCGCCCAGCCGCCCTGTTTCTCTGCTCTCTGACAGGCCATCCCCCGCCTTCAAAAGGCCATTTGATTTTTACGGCCGGTTCTTTGTGAGTCATCATGTCAAGGAGACCTACTTGCACGAAGCCCAGCGAACAGTTAATATTATTACTGATAATAAAAGGGAAGAGACGGAGCCGAAAGGGATGAGGCACCAGAGAAAAGAGGCTGAACGTGTGGGAGCTGGTCCCGACGCCCTGGGTGTGGGAGCCGGAGTACAGAGGACGCCCCACCGGCAAGCACAGGGCCAGAGCCCAGGTGGTTGTGGGGACCGCAGGGGCCACCTAAGGGCCTCATTTTCCCCGTGGGGCAGGAGGCCGGACATCACACTTGGCCTTCGTCAGGAGCACTGCCGATGGCCGTCTGTCTGTTTCCCAGGTTAGACTGTGTGCCCCGGGAAGGCAGGGGCCGTGTTGGTCTTGCTCAGCATTTAGCAGGTGCACAAGGTGATGGCTGCCGAGATGGGGGACTGAGGAAACAGGGGAAGCTTGAAATGGCCGTGGAGGGGACGGGAGACGGGGCGGCCAGCTCACGGGAGGATGGCCAGGTACCCCATGAACTTCCGGGGGTGTGGGCGTCCAGCACTCCTCACGTCCAGATGAAGGAGACAGACCTCTGGTTTTATCAGACAGGGTTAGGGGGAGGCAAGCAGGAACAAGGGAGAGGGCATGGGCACACGGTCAAGGTGCGGTTGCTGCTGTCTGGACAGGAGGAAACTTGTAGACAGGAGGAAAAGAGAAGGGTTGAAAGCCTCTGTGACTTGATGAGAAGAGTCCAGTACAGAGAGGGAAGGGACTGGAGGGGATTGGTGGGGCCAGGGGAGGCGGGGGGGGGGGGGGGGCTGGCTGCTGCCAGGTTGAATCCCAAAGCGTCACAAGAGAGGATGACAAGTTCCAGGGGTCCCCGACCTGGCCGATCATTGGAAAGCCAAACTGGGCTCCTGGGTCTCATTTCTGGAATCTCTGGGACCGGGGAATCTGTGTTTTATAGCTCCCCCAAGGGCACTGATGGTCAGCCAGCCCCGGGAATCCCTAACATCTAGGGCAGAGCTGAGGGCATGACAGTAGCATGCAGCAGCTGCAACAGCCGTCGTAGGAAGCGTATGAAGTGTGGGTGACAGCAATGTCACTCACGAGGCCCCCAATGTCCCCTGGGACGGTAGCAGGCCTTTGGGAAGAGGAAGACTGGGATCAGGTGCCAAACCTTGAATGACTGTGGGGGTGCGATCTCGTGGGGGTGGGGGTTGGCCACGAGGAGGCCTGCTGAAGGTCGGAGCCTCAGGCGTCCCCGGGCAGCGCCACCGGTGGGAAAGGACGGAGCTGAGGAAACAGCAGAGATGAGCCCACAGACCAGCCTCTGGAGCCTGCCCGGAGCTTCCCACCAGTCCGCCCACACTGCCGGGTCTCGTACTCTGAGCCCAGTCCCGCACACGCAGCCACGGGCCTTGAAGGAGGGGAGAACCACATCTGCCGCATCAGGACCTCAGCATCTGGTGCACAAGGGCTGGCATCCGTCCCCGTCCAGCCCCGGGACTGTTTTCCACTGCAGGAAGGATGCTGGCCAGGAGCCTTGAGGAGCTTTTAGTATATAAGGCACTTTGTAGCGTTTGTGCAGTTTGCAAGGGGGTGGGGGATGCCCACCTCTCCCCGACAAGTTGCACAGAGCTGCAGCCCCATCCTCTGCCCTGGACCTCACCCCAGCTGACACCGCGTCATGGATCACAGACAGGGAGGACCACTCTAGCAGCCTCGGGAGAGGTGGGCATGGATGGGTGGGGAACAGAGCAGGCCAGGCACCGTGACGTGGTGACAGCACCGTGATGTGGCACTTTGGGAGAAATCTCAGAAGTACTCTGGGAAGCGCAGCCGGTGGTCCTGCCCGAGAAGCTGGAGAGAAGAGGGTGTGTGTGCAAAGTGGTGGCCTCCCAGGTCCACACCATCTGGTGAGGCCCCGGGACCCCGGGATCACCTACACGCCTACATCACGATCACCTGCCCACTCATCTCAAATGCAGGTTCTCGGGCTCCGCCCTGGACCAACTGTATCAGAAACCCTGGTAGTAGTGCCAAGACGGCTACGTTTTTTAAGTAGGCTCCACCCCCAACATGGGACTCGAACTCACGGCCCTAAGATCAAGAGTCACATGCTCTACCTACTGAGCCGGCCGGCCGGCTGTTCTGTAATCTGAAATCTGTTCTGTAAACAAATTCCAGAGGGGGGCCTCAGCACTATACCAACATTTCCCACACCATACCTCGCTTTCCTGTCACATATGAAGAAAGCATCATCAGGCCCATTAAACAGACGAGGAAACCAAAGTCACTGGCCTGGGCTCTTGCAGCCACCAAGCTGCGTCAGAGTTCAAAGCCAAGGCTTTCTATTCTGCTGCCACTGATGTTTTTTCCATTACTCTCCTTTGTCAAAGAGGGAGCATGTGATTAGCAGCTTGAGAGGCGGGGTCATCGGAGACTACCGGGTTGGGGGTGGGGGCTGCCCTTGGGCTGGGCCATCAGCTGGAGGAGGGGGGAGCAGGGAGGGGAAAGGTGAAGGGCACTGAAGACAGTCATTCCTGGAGGTCTCTGACATACCTCTGCACTGTCTCCCTTAATCCCCACGACAGCCCTGTGGGCAGAACGCTCCTGTTCTCCTGCAGCAGCAAGGACAAACCAGAGCTCAGAAAGGTGAAGTCACCTTACGGGAATTCAGCTAGTGAGCGGGGAAACCGGACCAGAACTCCGTTGCCCCTGGCTTGAGAGCCAGATCCGTTTCCACTACAACTGCAACCTTGTCTTTCAACAGCAGAAGCCTCTCTTCCAAGGAAATCTGGCACAGACTCTCAGGATGCAAGAGAGGGAAGGAGGGCCTCTGGCTGGGGCCACACGCAGCACCCAGAGCCTCCCTCCCCAGCCCCGGGGCGGCCCCTGAGGCTTCTCCATCGCAGTCACAGCTGCTCATGGGGCCCCCGGCCTCCCCAGCAGCAAGAGAAATACACCTGCCCAGGAGCTGCGAAGGGGACCGGCCGGGGTCGGGACAAGGAGGCTGTGACTGGGGTGAGCCACACCCCAAGTCTCTCCCCCCAGGCGCTCCACACACAAATAGCATTTCCCCACGTGGCTCCACAAACCAGGTGGCTTCATAAGGAGTCCAATCACTGGGCCTTTGAGCCTGGGGTCCGATCATACCAAGCAGCCCCCAGCCAAGTCTCTCAAGAGTTTTGAAAGACTTCCATTGCTCTACCACACATGAGCGGGCAAAGACCTTTGGGGGGGTGGGGGTGGGGGGCGAATATATGTGGCAGTTTCTCGAATACCATCTTTCAACTCTATCTAAGGAACAGAGGCGTGAGGAAGGAGGGAAGGGGGTGGCGGGGAGGACAGACGGTGTGGGGCACGGAGAAGCGTTTGTTAGCTTCAGAAAAAGAAAACAAACAAAAAAACCAAAACTTGCGGCCTTTCGTTAGCTGCTTAAATATGCCACGGCTGCCCGCCTCTACCTGCCCGTGTCCCTCCTTCCTGACCATCAACACATTTCCTTCCTTCTCCACCTCTGAGCACGCGGGAGCCTCCCTTCCTCCTGAGATGCCACCTCCTGGGGCTGAAGCCCATGGCCGTGGCAGTCAGGACCCCGCAGCCACACAGCCGCTCAGGGATGGGCCCTGCCCCTGGTCCCAGGAGGGGCCAAGTTGCAGGAAGGGATCTGCACCTCCCGCCCTTTTGTTCTCGGAGTCAGTATCTTCATCCCGAATCCACCCCAGCCAGGGCATTTTGAGAGCCCAGACCGGAGAGGAAGGCTCCAGGCAATCCCATGTGGCCATCTTCCGGCCTTAGCGTCAGGCCCGGCAGCCCAGAGGTAGTTATAACACAGACAGCACCCCCCACCCCCTTCCCTGCCCCATGCTATAAACACTTTCTCTCCTGCCCTCCTGAAGAAGGACCCAGAGTGAGCTTGGATGGGACCCTCCAAGTGAGGCAGCCTGTCCCCAAGGACGCCTCTGTGGCCGGCGCGCCCTGTGGTCCTCCCCGGCACTGCCCTCCCTCCAGGCCCAGCCTTGGCTGACTACACAACTTGAGAGAGCACAGGACAACCCTGGGTGACAGAGAGGAGGACGCAGAGCCAGGGACAGATTGTTATAAATAGGCATGTGTGACTGAGAAGGTCACCGGCCAGAGTGAAACATGCCAGAAATTCTCCAAGAGAGAGACAGACGAAGATCATCAGAGCACTTTACCACCTGTCTGTCTCCAGGACAGGGTGAGAAGGTGGCCGCAGAACCCCCACTCCCACCCCTAGCCAGGGGCCGGAAAGGCTCTTCAATGAAAGGGGCACTTCCATATTGCACTGGTTTCTTAAAGAGCCTGGCTTTTCTTGGGGCTCACAGGACCGGCCAAGCAAGGCCCTTCCCACCCCCATCGCTTCACGCCCTCCTGCCCCTCGGCCAGGCCCAGGGCTGTGCTAGTGCATGGCGGGGAAGGGAGACACCCCCCAGGGAATATTTGGCCAGGTCTGGAGACATTTGTCACACCTGGCCAGGGGGTGCTCTTGGCATCCCGTGGGCGAAGGCCAGGGACGGCGCTCCACGCTCCACAAAGCCCAGCACCAAAGACCGTGGGGCCCCAGCTGCTGAGAGGTGAGCAACCCCGGCCCAGCCCTCTAGCGGGCGCGTCCCCTCCACCTCCAGACCCCACCTCCTTTCCCCTTCATTTCCAAGGGCCCTGTTGAGGCAGCCAGAGCACACAAGTACTCATAGCTACGCAAATAGCAACTCCTTATTTGCCGTGTTTGCTCAGCCAATATTGACTCTGCAGCCTAACACTGGTGCTATTGAGCCGGGGTTATTCTCAATATTGTTTGAGCAGCATTAGAACAGCCTGTGATAACCGGCGGCAGAACAGGAAGCTGCCTCCCTCCGAGGCACCCCTCCCCTTCCCCCAGCCGCACCCCCTCCGTGGGACGCTCGTGCAGAGACAGAGGAACCTGTGTGCTCCCGGAGTCAAGCGGACTTAATGCCCGCTCCACCGCTGAGCAAACACACCGAGGTTAGAGAGGGAGCCTGCCTTCTGGCTAAGTCAACACTCAGGGGAAGCCTGAGCAACTGAAAAAGGTTACATGTGAGGCTGTCCCCCCGGGGGCGGGGCGGGCGAATAATGATGGTGAGGCGGCCGCAGGCCATAAGCCAAACCCTCCATTGGGATATGCAAGGAAAGGCCCTCAAGGACTGGGGTTCATTGGCTCTGGGTGACAGAGCAGCGAATCCATCCAAGAGCCAAGCACCCAATAGGTGAGGGCCTCATACAGGTGCCAGATGTTGCGCCCATGAGAACCGGAAGCTTAGAAATGGGAGGGCCACTGTGGACCAGCTAATGTGGCCGCCATGTTTTCATGACGAAGACCTAAGGAAATAGCCTCCATCTTGGGTCCTTGCTGAGAGGGAGCACAGCCACTGGGCACTAGTTCAGCACTGACAACAACCCGCTCTCAGGAAAGCACTCTCCCTGCCAGCTGGGCTCCAGTCCCTTTGACGGCAGCCAACATTGAACATGTCACAGCAGAAGGCTTTCAAATGTAGTCCCCGAGAAGGACAGTGACCTTCATTCATGTCTGGGGCGAGCATGGATGTCAGGCCCTTCCTGAGAGTCATCCCGAGGGGCAGAGGGAACAAGGGACAGAAACCAGGAGCCAGGCCTGCACAAGCCACATGGGTGATGTAAGAGGAAGGCAATGTCTCCCGCATTCCAGAGAGGGAGCCCAGAGGCACAGAAACAAAACCGAGAACCCAGTGTGGAATGGAGGCTCTTGAGGCGCTCCAGGGAGGGTCACGGGCACGGCCACCTCACACGTGGTGCACCACGCGCCCAGCCACAGCCGGCGGCTCCACGGGGAGACTGGACAAGCCACAGAGCGTTCAGAGACAAGAAATCCGCACGGAGTACTTGAGGCGGCTTTTCCTTGCCCGCAGTGAAGCAAATCTAGGCTTAGCTGTACATTTGGCTCTGGGCCCGTTCCATGTCTCTAGGCCAGCATTAAACAAGTCGCCAGAACCATTGAGGGGGCATTCCAGAACTTAGCTCTGGCCAGCCCTCGTGGCCTGGGTGCACCAAAATGGTCATTTGCTGAAATTGGTCGTTAACATTTCCTACTAACTGCTCTCTCAAAAGACTTGGGAAATGAGGAGGGATCTCCCCAGAAATCAGCAGTGAGGTCGGCCCTGATGATGACCTGGACACCAAGCTCTGGAAGCTCTTCATTTTTAAAGGCACGTGCTTGGTATTTTCTGTACCTAGTTGAATATTTTTACTCAACACCAAGTCATTCCAGTTGTCTCCCACCCCCCCACCCCCACCCCGGCAGACGTGTCAGCCAACGGGCCTGCCCAGTCTGTTGTACCTTCCCTGAGGAATGCCTTCCCACCCTTACCAGGGCTCCCTGCTGCCCTGCGCCTAAACCCACCCTGTGGGAACAGAGATGGACCCCTGAATCAGGAGAGGCACCCCCATCGGCTGGCCGTTGGCCAATCAGATTCTTCTGGGAACTGAGGTCTAGATTCTTGGTGCTGATGGGAGAGATTAAGTCTGACGGAGGTGAGCATGTTTACACCTGGAAGAGGCCCATCTTCACAGACAAGAACAGAACAGACCTAGGGGCGCCTGGGTGGCTTAGTCGGTTAAGCGTCCGACTTTCGCTTGGGTCATGATCTCGCGGTTCGTGGGTTCGAGCCCCGCGTCGGGCTCTGTGCTGACTGCCAGCTCAGAGCCTGGAGCCTGTTTCAGAGTCTGTATCTCCCTCTCTCTCTGACCCTCCCCTGCTCACGCTGTCTCTCTCTCTCTCTCTCTCTCCTAGAAATAAATAAAAATATTAAAAAAAAAAAAAAAAAGAACAGAACAGACCTACTGAGAGAGGCCGAGAGTTAAAAAAAAAAAAAAAAAGCCACGAGGTCCCAGGGGAGGAGGGACACAAAGCACAGGCAAGCAGCTATCTGGGTCTCATAACTTCCCAGTAGTTCCACCTTGAGCCGCTTGTGTTCATGTGTGATCCCTGCCCTTGGATTCAACAAGACCCCTCCATAGCCTTCCAACAAATTCATCATCGTCGTCGTCATCATCACCAAGAACCAAGTTTATAGTTCTGTTTCTTGCACCAGTTATTGACCAAGACATCTGTTAAGAAGTCACCTGTTTTCTCAACTGTACTCATTTACCACGGAGTGTATCACGACTGCTTCTTCCTCACCCCTTAGATCCAACTTGACGCCTCCTTTTCCTGGTATCTCCATGTCTTCCAATGTCAGTGCTTCCTTTTAGCGTTTCACACAGTAAGAACCAGAAGCGTGGTTCAGTGATCAGCAGGGGAGTGCGCGGTGTAGACTCCATTCCGCGTGGTGCTTTGCTTGCTCAGCCTACTTCAATGGAAGCTGATACCCTGTCAGTCAATAATTAGTCACTCAACAAACATCCATCGGGCTATCTCCTAACCCCAGCAAAGATAAGTTGGAACAAACAAACTTTACAAGACCACAGAGAAAATGTAAGCACATGGTTTTTTCCATTTTCCCGTCACCACAGAGGAACGATTCTGATGTGCTACCAGCCCTAATGCAGCTAGGATCTACCAGTTACCGCCACAACCCAGTCAGAAGAAGGTGTCGGGACAAGATTCAGATTTAATTTGCTAAGTGTGGAGGGGTAAGAGCTAATCGTTGCTCATGAAAGGAAATAACGCGCCCCCCCCCCCCGGTTAATCTTGAAAAGAAATGACAATGTAGCTGGGCCAACCATAGCATCAAAACTTCCCTGAAAGGCTCACAGCTGCCCTGACCCCAAGCACAGGAGACCTGGAAGGCATCCATCCCATCCAATCTGGAGGGGGGGGTACCTTCTACTACATGATAAAGGATCTCAAGGAAGTATCTCCCATCCCCATAAGCTTTAGAACTGTCCTACTTCTCAATTTTATTATTGCTATAATAATAATATTATTATAACTACAAACATAGTAAGATTAAACTTCATAAAACCATCTAACAAATCACTCAGGCTTGTCATCAATGCAGTCAGCAGTTCTCTTTCTTTTTTAATATTACCTTCCTCAGGTATCATTTTTACATCGACACGACCCTAGAATGCATTTCAGCCTGTAATTTACTGTTCGACCTCTTATGCTGTTTTTCTTTTCTTTTTTTTTTTAATTGTTTTAAATGTTTCTGTATTTACTTTTGAGATAGAGAGAGCACAAGCAGGGAAGGGACAGACAGAGAGGGAGACACAGAATCTGAAGCAGGCTCCAGGCTCTGAGCTGTCAGCACAGAGCCCGACGTGGGGCTCCAACTCACTGACCCTGAGATCATGACCTGAGCTGAAGTCGGACGCCCAACCAACTGAGCCACCCAGGAGCCCCTCACCTGCCACTTTTCTATGTGCGAGCAGTATTTCCCAGGCTCGTGTTCCATGCATGGCCTCCAACCCCCCTCAAAGCCACACCCACTTATTACTCCATGGAATGCTTGCTTTCCCCTGCTCTGCTCCCCCAGTGAGAGGCCTCACTCCTGCTCTTGGGGTCCAGCCACACGGAGGAGGCCCCTCCCACCAGTCATGCCCACTTCCGCCAGGATGCCCCACCCATCCCATAACCCTCTCTCCCGCTGACCCCCACTGTCTTCCTGGGGACCAACATTGCCTTCTACCTCCAGGCTGTCCAGGGGCCATAGCTCCCTTTCCCATCCTTGAACATCAGACCTAACACAAAACGCAACACCCAGGGGATGTTGCAAACACTGGGTGAAAGAATGAGTGAATACGTGAGCTAATGTTTTGTGATGGACAAATGCGTAAAGGCCCCGGCTTCCTCCTTCTGCACCTGCTTCTCCTCCTCCCATGGCCACCCATCAGGGGCCTGTAACTTGCACACACAAGAAGGACCAGGCTTCAGGGATTTGGGGCTGGCTCAGCTCACGTTGCCTTGACCGAGACAAACAGCCCAGGACTTTCCCCACCGTTTCCTGTCTCCACTCCCCCCCCCACCCTTTTCCTATCCCAGCTCTAGCTTCCCTTCCCATCCCGTTCGGGCATTCCCAGTCTCTTGGTCACTTAAAACAGCATCAAGGACCTACTGCACCCCAATGCAGAGACACACCAGAGAGAAACCCTGTCCTCGGGAGCTTATGGTCAGGTGGAGCACAGACGAATATATACGATAATACAGTCCGGAAGGGAGGTTGGGGAGCCTCGCGAAGGCGCGTTTCGGGTTGTTCGCACAAGTGACTTAATGCCCTGTGCTGTGCTCAGGTCCCTTGGGGGCCGGCCACAGGGCCTGACGTTCCGGTCCTGAGGTCCATCTTCAGGGTAAGCATTGCCTTCTTCCTACATCTGCCTTCAAAGGGGAGTCCTCAGCCCCAGAGGAGACCCCATGCAGGCGCCCAGACTCGGTGGGGATCTGAAGCCCTCCCTCCTTCCTCTCTGGAACGGTTAAAGCTACAATAACGTACAAACTTTCTGGGAGCTGAGGAAGAAGTGTGAAGGTGAGAGAGACACAGTAAACGGGCCTAGAGGCTCCGAGGACTCACTTCCACAGTCAGGGTCATCTCCAATGGGGGGAACCAAGGTACTGGCTGACATATCCAGGTCTCTGCACCCCTCCCTCATCCCATGACCTCACGCCCCGAAGAATGTCAGAGGCCTCCTTCCCGGCCATCAGCAGAACTTCCGATCGGTAAGGAAACCCGGAGCCCTCTAATCTGACCTGCTCAGTTTACAGCTAGAGAAATGGAGCCCAGAGAAAAGTAAAAGGACCAAGTCTCTCTTTCCCTTTAATTTTGCATTGACTCCTGTTCTGCAGGATGACATTGGGATACGTTGATCTCCTGTGATCAAATAACTCCCATTTCTGAGAAGCTCCTCTGAGGAAATAACCCTCAGCGCGGGAAACGCTTTGGGCACAAAGGTGCCCGTGACAACGTCATTTGGACCAAGAGGGGACAGGCGAAGCCATTCCCCTCAGTAGAAACCACGTTGCCATTTATCCACTGAAAAAGTAGAATGCAGTCCAGTCTTTAAGAGATGGGAAAATTCGATTATGATATTGGAGGAGAGGAGAAGACACAAGTTTTTAGATGAGCCTCCCTATGAGAAAAGTACCAGGATAAAACCAAGGCTGAAAAGAAAAAAAACTGGTTTGTTTGTGTGTTTGGTTCGTTCCTCATGTATGTTCTAGTAGCTGTTAAAGGCAGTGAGATGTAAGAGAGTCTTCTCCAGGAGACTTTTAGGTTGGGGAAAAAATTAAGTTATACATATATTTTTTTAATTTTTTCATGTTTATTTATTTTTGAGAGAGAGAGAGAGAGACAGAGTGTAAGCAGGGAAAGGGCACAGAGAGAGGGAGACACAGAATCTGAAGCAGGCTCCAGGCTCTGTCAGCACAAAGCCCGATGCAGGACTAGAACCCACAAACCGCAAGATCATGACCTGAAGTCGGACCCTTAACTGACTGAGCCACCCAGGTGGCCCCAAGTTATATTTTTATTAAATGATGATATTGGGGACCCAATTTATAGGGAAAGGGAAGGTAGTTGCTAGCATCCTGGGCAGCTAAAGTTGCTTCTCCTAATTATTACAAAGGTCAGAGCCCCTCTTTTCCTAAATGACCCTGTGGGACCCCTAGCTAGACACCAGGGACTCACTGGGGTAGATTTACTTATTCCAAAAAATTTTACTAATGCAGGCACTGTACTGGTCGCTAAAGACACAGGAGTAAACAAGGCAGAGGGAACCCCGCCCTCTTTGAGCCCACTGTTTCATGATGGAGGCATTGAAAGGATCTGCATGCAGCTAGCATCGACTATGATAAGAGCCACAAAGAGTGTTCTATCAGTTGAGATGGGGTCTGGCTGCCAGGAATAGAAATCCAATTACAGCGATGAAAACAAGTGAGGGCTCTATCTCTTACAGAAAACAAGCCCAGATGTGGGCAGCCTAGGGCTGGAGGGATGACTCCCACGAAGCCTGCAGGGGCCCACAGTCCTGCTAGGCTTCTGGTCCGACACAAAAGGGTCCTTGATTTCCTTAACAGAAAGGCTAAGGCAGCTGCTAGAGCTCCAGCCACCGCATCTGCGTTCCAGGCGAAATGAAGGAGGGTGCGTTTCGCAAACTGCAAAGAGAAGAAATAGTTCTTTGTGGGTTTCTCAGAAACCTTGCTCGGCAACTTCCTCCCGCCCAGGAAGCCGGTAAGGGATAGTCTTTTCAACCATACCCCTTGCTTCCCTGTTAAATAGGGAGTTGAGAAAAGAAAAGGGAATCCTGCAGATCAGGAAGGAACCAGCAGTCTCGGTCCCAGAGGATGCTGCGAAAACAGAACACAGACGGGTCCAAGCAGGTCAAGGTCGGGGCTCAAGGCCATCACACTGAAGCCCGAGGCGGAAAGGATACATGAAGCCAGATAAGCAAACGGGTTGGGCAAGAATTCCAGGCAGAGGACCAGGAGCTCAACCCGAGAGAGGGCAGCTCTGATCGCAGTTTGGTGGGTCTGCAGGGAGAACACCCAAGTGGGGTCAGGAGACCTGGCTCCTGGTCGTGGCCCTGCAGACACGTCACACCCCCTTCGGAGCCTCTCCAGCTGTAAAGTGAGCAGCGTGCGTTCGGATCCCTGAAATATTTAGTAGAGCCTCTGCTAGGTTACACGGGGGCAGGGAGAGGGCACGCCACTCGAGGCCGCAGCCCCACTCGGTTTTCAGACAAGGCGCACAGAGGATTTGACGGCTGTAAGGGGAGAACCGGCCCAGGCAGAGAACACCCCCCTCCCCCTCAGGGTTCAAAGGAGTTCAGGTCCAGGCACCGGCAGCCTCTCGCGGACCCCGGGACAGCAGGCTGCAGAGCCACAGGCCCCTGCAGGGGTGGTCGGAGCTGCGGCGGTGCCTCCGCGGACCGCAACTTGGACGTGGCGCTTGACGGTGGAATGGGGACAGCCACCACTCGCGGGGCTCGTTCTGCCTGCCAGGCGCTGCGCGGCTTTGCTCGTATGCTCCCCTGCCGTCCTCCCGGTGATCATTCCCTCTCTCCGTGCGGAGTCCATTATTCCCATTTCACAGATGGGAAAGTGGAGACTCGGCGAGGTAAAGCAACTCGTCGGCACGATGATGCGGGGCGATCGCCAGCCCTGGTGCCATGGACCAGTGAGCGTCCTGGGAAAACCCCCCGGTCTCCCCTGGGCCGTGCGGCTTCAGTCAGGCCTCGCGTCACGGCACCCAGGGTCCTCCTCTGCGCCATGAGGTCACGTGGCTGTGTCCAACCCGCACATCCGGTGTCCGCCACGTGCAGGCAACTTCGGGGCGGGGGGCGATTTGTCCCTGCCAGACACTGGCCCAGGCCCCTCTGGGCTCTCCCCACCACCGCGGCCCGACTCGCAGAGGTCCAGAAAAGCCCACTCCCTGGGCCACTGCGCACGCTGCCCCCGGCTGCTCCTTTGTCCCCGCCATCCGCGCGTGCGGGGCAGGGCGGGTGCTTGCGGCCCGCGGGCCCCAGCTCCCGGGCCGGCTGTGGGGAGACACCGAAAGAGGCCCTTTGCGTTATTACTTATTCAGGTCAAAACACCTCCCTGTGTTTAAACAATTACAATCCATAATTAGTTGCCATCACAGTAGAACAAGTCCACTGTGGTTTCAAAATCACAGTGACTGCTTTATTTAGCTGAACCGACCGCAGCCGGGACACGGAGTCTTCGTCAAACAAAACATCTGCGCTTTGGTTTCCTGACCTTCTCAGAGCCGGCCTCCCTCCCAGCCCTCTGCGCACGCGCGCGCGCACACACACACACACACACACACACACACACACACACACACCCTCCAACCGGACCCCTCCCACACACCCATCCCTGATGTCTTCTGTCGCTCACCATTCCTCCCCCCTGCTTCTCCAAACCCTGTCCCTCCGTTAAAGCCCAGCTGGGGTCGCCTCCTTCAGGAAGGCTGCCCTGACTACAGCAGCCCCATTGCCTACTGGGGGCCTCTCCACTCTCATTGCTCCTCCATGCGATCGGCTCACTGGTGTGTGAGCCGAGTGTGCGAGCTGAGAAGAGAGAAGGAAGGGAAGGTAGATGGAGAAACAGGAGGGAGGAGGATGGTCCACGACACAAGGCCTTGGCCGCTGGGTCTGTGCTCTACAGAGAAAAGGAAGCCAGGACGGGCGGGAGGGAGAGACGGCAGATCTGGTCAGGGTGTCCTTCCTGCTTGGGTTTAGAGGGTCTCAGCAGAACTAAAGCTCTATATTCCTAGGGACCGGGGAGGACAGGCTGGAGATCGACTCTGAACACAGTGAGGTGAGGTTCCCTTTCCGTGATGCCGGCCTAAGAGAGTGCTTTCCTCTCAAAGGGCCCCAACTGGCTTGGCAAAGCCGAGGCTCCGGGACATTGGGGTCCCAAACGTACAGAGATGCGTTCAGTAGCTCCCTCCCCAAATGCTAGAGGAAATGCTGAGTTCTTCTTAAGAAAGCACGACCTGGTGTATTTCTGTCCAATAGGCGTTTTTAAAGAAGGGGCTAGTGACGAAGTTGGCCGCTCAGGGCCAGGAATCCTTGTTCATCTGGGTGATGGTCAGCCTGACCTGGGGAGGCTGGGGACAGGTGGCCCATCAGAAAGGGGCCCGAGAGAAGCTGGCACTCCCTCTGCCTAGGAAGTGCCCTTTCAGACCTTTCCTTTACTCCTGGCCCCGGCTCCCAGATGGACACCCCGAAAATTAAGGGTGACTTCAGGAATCAAGAAGCACAGCTTCAACGCCGTCCTGAAACCCTTCCCAGCCTCCCCGCTGAGCAGCAGCCAGGGACAGGAACTAGGATGTAATAGGAGGTGCCCTCTCAGTCTCGGGGTCGGCCGTCCCATCTTAGGGTGCTGCATTCACATCCTATTCCCAGGGGGCCCAGCTCTCAGCCCACGGACAGCCCCGCCCAAATAGGGGCACCTCTCGGTGTCTAAGCTGCCTTCTCTTATAAAGGTCAGCTTCCCTTCAACGCCAACCTTTTCTGGCTCCATAAAACATATTTAATAAGGGATGGGGGAAGGGGTTATAATTCTATCCCTTGTCCGTTTACTTTTTATTGGTTTTATTTTTTATATTTTTATGCCCGGTGGCATGAAGGCTGAAAGGAGGGGTTGGCACAGACCTAGCTCACGGCCCCCCTGACGCTTCAGGCCAGGAAGTAGGTTGCAGGGGTGGGGTGCCTTTGAGACACGAAAAGATTAGGACCCCCTCCCCCCTTCTGCCCCTCCCCCGCCCATCTTCCGCACCCACTCGCCCTGAGCCAGCAGGCGAACGTAGGTACTGGCAGGAGCTTGCCCAGGATCAAGCTACCCTTCTCCCTGAGGGGCCAGGCTAACTCGGGAACCTACCAGAACAAGAGGGCTTGCTCACCGGGACTGCCCCTACCCGAGCCAGCCGCAGCCCAGACAGCAGATGGGGCTGGCTGAGGTCCCGCTGGGGTGGCCGACAGCCGGCCAGGCTGCCTTCCAACCTTCATGTGCTTGGGCTTTAAGTCCCACCCTCTCCGTGCAGCCCCCCGCCTACTCCACCCGCCAGAGCTATTACTGTCCTCGGAGAGCCTCCAGACCTTCCACTCTGTGTCACCCAGGCTGCCCTCTGTTTCACCTCATGGGATGTTTGCTGCCTGGTGGACTCCAGCCCAGACCAGAGGCAAGGACCTGAACTGCGGACAGACCAAGGAGGAAAGCAAATCAGGCTCTACGGCGGAGCGTCGGAATGAGTCAAAAAGAGAGGAGTCCAGCAGACATCCATTCTCCCCTATCCTGCTGCCCCACTTTCATGCACTCATTCATTCGTTCGTTCATTTGTTCATTCATTCACAAAGTGTTTACCCAACACCAGCTATGTGCCAGGCACAGTGCTAGATGCTGGCACGCAGCAGTAAACAAGACGCAGTCTCTGACTTCATAGTGTTTATAGACCAGGCAAAAGGGCAGACATTAAGCAAATAATTACACAATGAATTAATTAACCACTGTTGTAACTGATGCTGTGAAACATTAATAAGGGCAGGTGTTGAGAGAGAACAATTTCCAGGAGGAGCTTACCAGTGGAAAGTCCACAGGAGTAATATTTTAGCCAAGACCTAACGACGGTCTTTAGGGGAGAGGGGGGAAGTGCAACCAGCCTGTGCAAAGGTCCTGAGGCAGGAAGGGGGTCATGGAATGTTCCAGAAATCTAGAGAGTCCATACGGTTGGAGCTCAGAGCCATTCAGGGAAGCGGGGGTATAAGGAGGCTGAAGCAGCAGCAGAACTTGCCAGGCCAGTAAAGGATCTAGTCTGGGCAGATTGGGGAGCCCGCGAAAAACTTCAGCAAAGCAAAAGCTCTATACTTTTTAACCTGACCGTGGCAATTTTTTCCTGCCCTCTCTCTTCTAAAGGACCACACACATCACGACTCGCTCTTCCTATCCAAAACTCATGCTGTAGTAGCCTCCTACATCTGCACAGCTACATGAATGATTACAGCATTTTCCCACCCACTATCTATTTTCATACTCGCAGAAACCTCATCAGGTTTTTAGCCCTCCTTTGCAAATGAAGTCATTAAGACTCGGTGAAATTAATTAACCTGCCCAGAAGTCACCTACCCAGTGTTCTGTTCAAGATCCTACAATGGCCTGATGAAAAGGCAAAGAAGAAAAATTAGCATTCAGTAGGTACAAGGATGCAAACAGGTGCGAACGTAAGTAAAGCCTAAGAAAGGAAACCTAGCAATTGAGAGTATCGCCCATTCCAAGGCATCTGAAAATATTTGGGATGAACCCACTTTTTTAACTTGCCCACTGATGGATACAGGTGTAGGCACAGGGGTCAGTATAGATACAGATTAGAGATACAAACACAGGAAACGTGTATAGAAAATTGGGAGTTGGAATAACCGACTTATCCCCATAACTCGAGGTCTTAAACTGCTCGTTTTGCATAATTGGCAAATGTTATGGTCCTATGAGCTGGCAGTGGGAGGGTTCTAAACTATCATTCAGATTCTAAAATTTCATAAACGAGTTAAGTAAAAGGTTAGCTCTTTCACTTAGAAATGCTCGCTCTTTCCATGTTTATTACTACTTCAGTTAGAAAGATAAATAACAATAACAGGAGCATGAATCCTAGATCTCAGACTCAGGCTTGGGAAAAATATCCCTTCCTTCCATTTTTCCAACGACCCAAATGCAAGGTCCTGAGCCCCGTCTGGGAAAGGGGCCCCAAGTCCAACAGGAATCCACTCTCATCATGCAAGTCCAAGAACAGAGCCAGGCTAGGCTGGCACAAAGGGAGAAAACAGAAACTACCTTCCAAGAGAAAGCCCACCTAGAACGCAGAACAGAAGTAGATTCTGGGGCAGGGGTGGGGGCCGGGCCAGCCTCGCCTTTCCCTATAAAATATTGAGTGCTGGAGTCAGGCTCAGCACTAGAAATCTGACACTCGGGCAGAATTCTGCTGCCAGAATGGCAATACAAAGCCGCAGGAAAACTGAAATTAAAAAAAAAAAAAAAAAAAAACGAATCCTCAGTCCTACAGCAAATTAGTCGTTCAGCGAATTGATCATTTGGTAAATTGGCTTTTAGCAGATTGATTTTGGGTGTCTAGGCTGCTCCCAGGAGGCTGTCCACCAGCCAGTAGAGTGCGTGGAGGCTGGCGCACGAGAACAGAGCTCCTGGAAAACAGGCCTCTCTGCTTGGCCCCCCAGGAGAGAGACCTCCAGGCACGAGGAATGCCAGGAAGAAGACGTATACCAGGGCATGCCAGGATGCCCGGCTGCCCTTCTAGCAGCCTTGGGTCTGGGTGCCTGGGAAGCCCCTCTCCTGCCGGGAGTCAGCTGTGGACGAAGATCCTCAGGGGGGCAGAGAGGGGAGCAAATTGATGCTGTTCCAGAGGCTTCGATGGGGTCTTTACCCTGAGGAAGCCTAAGATCCAGAAGTGAGAGACAACTCACCCATGAACACAATGGTTTGCAGCAGGAGGCCTCCTTACCTCCCCCACCTCCTGTTGCAAATCACTGCTGTTCCCATGAGGCTCCAGGGCTGGCACAAGGCTGGCTTCTCAGAGGGCGACCCGTTGGAACTACCCTCACATCCTAGGATATGGGACGATAAGCTTCCCTGTCCACATGGGGAAACTGAGGCTCGGAGAGTTGATGTGAGGATTCCATAAGTGAACCCTCACAAACAGATGCCTGTGTTTCTTCCAGAAAAAAAAAAAAAAACTAAAAGCCAAGGTCTCTCCTGGGATATGTATGCATAAGGTTTTTAAAAAATATATATAAATGGATTCCTACATTCTTCTCTAAACCTGACTCTTTTCATTTATTAAACCACTCCTTCCTCCTTTTTTTTTTTTTTTTTAGCAACTGTGCTACATCCCAAAGCAGGAAAGCTCCATAAAATATTTCTCCAGTCTCCCCCTGAGTGGGGCTGTAACTGTTTCTAGTTTCTGCTATTGTGTCCAGCGCACTAGCCGTTTCCAAAGAACATATCCCAAGGACTTTGTGAATTCCTCAAGCTGCTACCATTAGGACAACTCATACCATTTCCCATCTGATAAGATGAAATACTAACATAAAGCATTGGAGGTACCTTTAGGTTCTATTTTCTGGCTTTCAGTGCTTGCTTTCGTATGCCCCATGACCTCCTCCTCACTGTACCTCCAGCCCCAGCAGCTGGCTTTCTTTGTCACCACTTCACGGGTTCAAGAGTTTGATGACAGGCGGAGAACAGCTAAACCACACTGAGATGAGAGGCTGCGCCGTGAGCAGGACCCTCCCTACCCTGAATCTCTTTCTCTCACCCGAGCCTTGAGTGCCAACAATTCACATTCATCCTCCGCCAGTTTAAAAATGGCGGCATGCAATGGACCTTCAAGTCATTCATGGGTAGTTGTACCTCAGAGCTTAATCTGTAAAACCCAACGGTACCCTGCATCTTTGTAGTCTTCCGCAAGGCTGCCCAAATCTGAACATCTGCGTGGATGCCCATGGAGGGATGAGGTGCACCTGCCCTGCACTTGACTCTTACCCACCTTGACCCTCCAGATTCACTGGAGGGCAGGGGGCTGGCAGGATTGCCAAAAAAGTCACTCGTACTTGAGGGGCATCATCCAATCAGTTTCTCACCCACCTATTCTTTTCAGCCAGAGCACTCTCTCTCCAAAGCTTCCTCCTATTCTGACGTTTCATGCTTCTGAGACCCAGAATCCTTTGGGGTATGACCTCCATAAGTTGTAATGGAATCAATTCATGACGAGGAGTCACCCAATCCCGACCAGCAAGCCAGTGGCCATTCCCATCCATGGAAGGCTAAGCTGGGGATACAGTTCTCTGGCTATCACACCGAGCAGACATGGCATGGAAGGGTCCATGAGAGGAAGGAGGGAGTAGAAAGGAGCCCAGAAAGGGGGTTCGATGATTTTGGTGATGATGAGTTGATGTCTGGGGAAGAGGAAGAGGAGGAGCAGGAGTCTTTACAATATTGCAAAATTCTCTTGCAGCCCCACTTCATCTTCATGTCGCACAGAGCACGGGTACTAGGAATCCCATGATGCAGATGGAGAAGTTGAGTCCCATCAAGGTGAAGCACCTCATCCAAGGTCACCTGGACACAGATCTTGCACATCCAGGAGCCCGCTGATGGCCATGTGCTACCCTCTCCCGTGCACATCTTTGCCCACGTCAGACTTTGACTTTGACTTTGTAAAACCCAGCGTCGCTACTTTGACTACCAAGTAGCGACGGAGACAGCCTCGGGGTCCAGAGGACAGAGCAGAAGAGCAACCTTTGACCCCACTCAGTATAAGCTCCTCCCGCCCCACCCCAACGGAGAGAGGAGCGAATTGCCAGCCTCACCCAATCCCAGCAGCAGAGCCTACTGGTGGCCATCCTCCCAGCCTGGGGCCCTGAGGCCACCACCTCATCAGCCCCACCCTTTTTAGAGCAGAGACAAACACGGTCAAAGGCAGACTCTTATCACAACGTCTGCCCATTTGCTCTACCCCGAGCACTTAGTATTTTGTAATCGCAGCGTCTAGGAAGTGCTTTGTCACTATTTGCTGAATTAATGCGTGTGTGCATGAATGAGTGAAGGATTGAGGACACCTCTGGGACATCCATCACCCTTTTACTTTTCACAGCACCTCTGTATCCATTATTCCACTTTACCCTTGGGATGCCCCCTGGTGAAGGCAGTATTGGAGTCCCACTTCACAGAAGGAGAAACTAAGGCCCAGAGAGACCACTGCCTCACACAAGATACTGGCAGACCTCAGGCCAGCATCCCAGCCCTGGACTCCTACCTCAGTGCTCCTTCCTGATGATGGCTGCTGGCCTGGGTAGGCTCTCCAGTCGCCCAGTCCTCCCAGGATGAAAGCTCTGCCTCCGGAGCCCAGCAAGTTAGAGGGTCCCTGAATGCCCCGCTCACCGCCCGAGGGGCCGATGAGGCTGAAACTACAGGAAAGTCCCCAGAGAATGGGGTGCTCACCCCTCGCCCAGGGAGCACTCAAGACTTTCCAAAGGGCCTCCACATGTCTCCCGAGTTAGCTCATCATCTCCAGATCTGGATAAGACCTGGAAACCCCCATCCGGTACCTTTCTGATTGTGACTCAGTCTGAGGGCTGGGAGGCGGGAGACGTGAGGCCCTCAAACCCCAAATCTCACCGACATAACAACAAACAAGTCTCTTCTTCAATGCCACAATCGTTCGCCCAACAGACTCTCCCCACCACATGTTATAAGGAGCACTGAGCACTCTTCTGCGAGAAATTCTAGAAGGCTTTCTGACTAGGGATCCAGACACCAGGCCAGACCTCCTGCCTGGGCAGCGCCCGGAGGCCAGGAACAGCACCCAGAGAAGGCAGAGAGGGAGGCCCGGAGACTCGGGCACCATTACCTCTTCTGTTTGTCGCTGAGCCAACAACTGAGGTTCTGGGGACAGTCTTGACCTGACCTTGGTCTCTATGATCTGGAAAAGTGTAAATACCAAGGTGTGCGTCAACACTAAAGAAAAGCAAGTGCATGCAGGCCGTCCAGCCTCTCCTGACAAACGTCACATCCACCTAGTGACTCTCAGGGACCCCGGGTTCCCTGTCCTGCACCCTTTCCCCTCCCGGGAGACCCTCCTCTCCTCCCTCCTGCGCCTTCCCCAGGGCCAGGCTGCCTCCTGGGTCCTGAGCAGTGAAACCTGCTCCCAAAAGTGCAAGCTATAAAGTTGGAAGGCGCTCCGAGCTTGGCCACCCCCAACCCCTTTGTACAGAGGAGGAAACTGAGGCCCAGGGAGGGAAGGGGACACGGAGGTGATCACGCAGCTGCCCGGCTCCCAGGACAAAGCCCTCTGTGCTGATGGAGTTCTCAGACCCCACCTGCACACTGTTCCCGATAATCTAGGGAACAGTCACTGCTGGCCCCGCCCCCTCCCCCCCACCCCACCCCCACCAAAGAGAGAAAACAGGCTGCATTTCAACGTCTCAGATCAACCCAGCATGTGTAATGGCCAAAGTATAATGGTGGAATTTGTGGCCTCAAGAGCCGAAGGCCTGGGGAAGGCCTGAGATCCCACGGCTCCGTGCCAGGCTGGGTGGGCGGGTTCCCTGTAGCAGCAGCGCCCTTTACGCTCTGTCCTGACCCCCTGCTCCCCTCTCAGCCTCACTCTGGTCTGATGACAGCACCGGACACAGAGCCAGGCCCAGAGGGAAAGAGAAAGAAGAAGGCCTGCTCTTTGGAGGCCCCGGTGGGGCCCCGGGCTCTCTGAAACCTCCCGAGGGTTGAGTCTGCATCCTACAGACACTTGGCCACAACCACAGTGACAAGGCCTGAGCTCTCTCCCTGCGTGAGGCCCCAGTGCCCCTCCTGCAAGTGCTGCTCCCCGGTGGGGACAGTGGCGACAGACCTCTGGTGCCCTCTGCTGTCCTGCACGCCTGTCCCACAGCCTGAGGGACGGGGCTGCGGCCAGAAAGGGAAACCCAAGGCATGTCCCCAGGGCCCGGGTTTGCCCCACTGGGTCCGCGCCTCTGTCTACTTTCCATAAAGACCCAGAACAAAAGCCATGCTTACACCCCGGGAGGGGCAGTCAGAATACAGCAGGGTGTGCTGTGGTAACAAACAATCCCCAGAGTGAAATGGCTTGTAACAGAGAAGGTTTATGTCTCAGACTTGAGCCATCTAGGGCTCCATACTCCCTCGGCCCCCAGGGTCCAGCCTGAGGGAGCTGCGCCATCTTGAATGTGGCTATTTCCGGGCCCCATACTCCCTCTGCCCCGGGGGTCCAGGCTGAAGGAGCGAAGTCATCTGGAATGTGGCTGTTTCTGGCCAAGAGCCTGAAGGGCCACAGACCATGAAAACTCACACTCACCACTCAGTGGTCCCACCCGGCACAAGGGGTCTGCAGGTGCAACCCTACCTGGGGCCTGGCACTCGGAGAGCAAGAAATAATGAGAGAGCAGCCTTCATGCTGACCACTCCACGGCCATGCTGACATCCCACTGGGCAGACCGTCAGGGGTCCCCCCCACCCCCGGGAGTGAGGCATCTTCCTGCATCAGGCAGACGGGGGCTCTCCGGGACATCTCATCTCCAAGTTCTTTGCCCTCCCCTCCTTGACCCCTATCTGGCTGGCTCCCTGCGTTTTTCCGAACTCAGAACCTTAGGGGAGCCCTGTCATGGCCTCCCCAACTTCGACTTCCGGCGTGACCTCTCAAATTCCAGAGGCAGACTGGGGAGAGGAAGGGAGGGAGGAAGAGGGTTTCTCATCTGATTGATGCGCTTCTGTCATTTAGGACCAGGCCCAAGAGTCACAGCTCCCGTCCAGCTTACGAATGGCCCTCTCGGGACTGGCCCGTGTGCTGCCCGCGCTTCCTGGATCACCCTGGAGGTAGAGGGAAAGGCAACGGGGCGTGTTTTCTCTGCAACAAATTTCTTGGCGTTGCTTCTGAGCAGCTCTGAGGAAGACAGTTTGGGGTGGGAAATAAGGTTTGGCCTATTCCCACCAGAGACTAACTGCTTTCTTTCTTTGTCCGAATCTCTGTTTCCTCATCCATAAAGTGCGGATTTTGATCTCTGTCCTTACCCCCTCTCCCTTACTCACCCCTTTTAGCCCCTCAGGCCCCCCTCTGATGCAACCAACCCCAGGTCAGGCTCTGCACTGACAGTGTGGAGCCTGCTTGGGATTCTCTCTCCCTGACTCTCTGCCCCTCCTCCACCTCAAAATAAATAAACTTTAAATTAAAAATGTAAACAAACCAAAAAAAAAAGAACGCTTGGAGACTGAATAGCCAACGGAATAAATCTGTAATGGTGAAATATGAGGCAGTAAGAGAAACCAAAGGGGAAATATTTTAGTAGAAGGAAGGAAGGAGACACAGGGCACTCAAGATCCACCTAGATATGAATTCCGCTCTCTCTTGCTGACTTTTTCTTTTCCTCCTTTCGTGGGAGAAATGAGTCAGCCTTGTCTTGAATGACAACTCTCATTACCAGAATCCTCGGGTCATCTGGGGTGGTAAACCAGCTTTTGGGAGATGTGTGTAGGTGTGTTGCCCGCCTAGGTATGCACCCCTGCCTCCCCCCCCCACCCCTTGTTCTCTCACTTCTGCCCAAAAGTGACTCAGGCATAGTTTTGATCATGGCAAAACTCGTACAGCCCACATTTCTTGACCTCAGAGAATGAGAGGGCCGGGTTTTCCCTTGGAAAGCTCTGCCCTCCTCCTCACCCCTGCCCTGCCTCTTTAGCCCCTGGTCTGTGATCGTGGGAAGAGGACCTGGGTCAGATGTGTTTCGCCCTGTTGCTGGAGCAGAAGGCACACCCGGGAGTGATTTGCACCATCCACGTGTCCTCGCAGTAGCGGCTCCTACACGGTTTTGGTAAACAGAGCTGGTGGCACCCCCAAGTGACAGCGCTGAGTCCTCAGGCTCGCATCAGAGCCACTGCCTACCTGGCCTCCCCCCGACCTTGCTGCCCACTGCCCCGGCCCCTCCTCCTGGGACCCTCGTCTGTCCCACCGTGGTCCAGTCCCTGCGCCCCAAGCAGAGAATGCCCCTCGTTCCCACCCATCCTCACTACCCCAACCCTAAACCGGCTTTCTCACCTCCTGCGATTTGGGGCAGACCGCTTAAACTCTGCACTGTGACCTCCCTGTCACGTGAGATCAGAGAAGGCAAAATTCCCCAATTCGAAATCTTTCCTTAACTTTCCTCCCTTTTATGGGGCGTCAAAAATAACAATAGCTGAGGGCGCCTGGGTGGCTCAGTCGGTTACACATCCCACTTCGGCTCGGGTCTCGAGGTTCATGAGTTCAAGTCCTGCATCAGGCTCTGTGCTGACAGCTCAGAGCCTGGAGCTTGCCTCGGATTCTGTGTCTCCCTCTCTCTCAGCCTCTGCCCTGCTCGCTCGCTCTCCCTCTCTCTCTCTCCAAAATAAATGAATATTAAAAAAATTTTTTAAAACAATAGCTAATGTTGGTATGGCGCTTTACAGTCTATTCAACATGGCTACATTTCTTATTTCATTTAAAACCCCTGACGACCCCCTAGGAGGCAACTCTTTTACAGAGGCAGAAACTGAGGCTCAGAGGGGTTCAGTGACTTTTCTAAGGTGACACAGCTTGTTCCTTCCACCTCAGACCACGTCTCTCCCTCCCTCTCTAGCTGATGGCTGCAATCCTCTTTCTCCAGAGGGAGTACTTTTCAGGGGGAGTCGCAACAATAGCCTTAGGGTATATAAGTCCTTCCTGGGCAAGGGAACAGAGAGGGACAGAGCATCTGCACAAAATGGGGTGCCTTGGATCTGAGTGAACTGTAAGAAACAAAAACGAAACCAAACAAAAAAATCATGACTTTAAAGCGCGCCCGCGCACTCCCCTATCAGTGGCCTGGACCTCTTTGGAGCAGCAAGGCTGGTCCTAATCTGCAAGGCCAGGCTAAAAGGTGCCCTGTGCTCCCCCAGTGACGGGCCATCACCTGGGGGGGTCTCCTCCCAGGGCTCCTTCCCCGGCCTGTCACAGGTGCTGCCCAGGATCAGAGGCTAGTTGCAGCCTTTCTTCGCCTCGGTTTCTCTTTCTGTAAAATGGGAATGATCACTGTCCTGTGGCCCCTCTCTGGGAGGAATGGAGGCGAGGACAGGAGGGCATGAGCCAGTCTCTTTATAGAGGTGATACCTGAATAAAAGATAAGAAGAGTAAGAGTGGCTTCAATGCTGCCTGATAAAAGGACTCCAGAGAAGAAGTCGATTCCCTGGCAAATTCTGGAGAGTTGAATTCTCTGCATCATTAGAAGCCCCTTTGATATGAAGCCTTGTGGCTACAAATCTTCCGACTTTTGCTGAGAGAGCCCCTCTGGGACGAAGTCAGGAGGTCACTTTGCTGGTGTGCATCAAGCCGGGCCGCAGAGCCACACTGCCCACAGCCTGGACGGGGACACCTGCAGCAGACAGCGTCAGATGGGCTCCAAAGTGACATTTCCGGACAAATCCGTGAGAACCATTTGACTTAGTTTCTCTGGTTCTTTCTCAAAGGGGTCAAGTATGGAAAAACCCCAGTGATGCAGGGCTGTGATTCACTTAATCATGGCATAGAAAAGTGTACTGGCATAAAATTTGTAGGACACACTAGCAGGCTGGAAATGTATGTAAGAGTCACGGTGGCCATCTTAAGTTCAAGTTCCACAAGGGAGCAGGATGCAAACTCGGGCAGCATTCCTATGGTGCAGTCCTGACGAGGAGTCCCTCTTCTGGGAAACTCGATCTTTGTTCTTATGGCCTTCTACTGATTGGACAAGGCTCACCCATGCTGTAGAGAATAATCTGCTTTATTCCAACTCTACAGATTTAAATGTTAATCAGGTCTAATAAATATGCCCATTCCCACATCTAGACTGGCTTGACCAAACAACTGGACATAGTCTAGCCAAGTTGACTCACAAATGGAAACATCACACCAAGCCCACTCATCTTTGCGTGCCCACCCAGCACTTAAGATAAGCAACGAGGAGTCCTGAGTGTCCTTGACATGTCTTGATTTCTCTCTTATTTTTCTTACCTTCTCGTTTTTATTACCGCCATCTTCTGGGCGAAGACAGGTTCAGCGCCACCCAAGCTCACACCTCGACCGTGTCCATCAAGTGTTACAGAAAAGGAGTGATGAGCCTGAAATTGACTCCTGGCTCCTCCCACTCATTAGCCCCAGGACCCAGGGCAAGGAGTCGAATCCCTCGGAGTGTGAGTTCTGTGTCTGTGAGGAGGGGCAGGGGGTGCCCCAGTACGGGGTTTCAGGCTGACTGGGAAGATGCGCATGACGTGCCCAGCTCGGTGCCTGCCATGAAAAGAAGGACCCATCATCTTAGTAATGGTTATTTTATTGCTTCTTTGCGCACAATTAAAACTCACTAATTCAGACCTATCAGAGAGGGCAGTCAATGGCTGGAAAGTCCACATTAAAAAATAATTTAAAAATAATGTCGTTTTATTACTTTAAAACATATTACTCAATCCAGGCTAATAAAGTGTTGCATAGTGAACCCCTGGGGGCCTCATGTTAATGAGCAAATAAGAACCATTTGAGGTTAGTCTATCAATTATTGGTGTGGAAAAGGGAGTTTTTGAAAGTACTTGAAAATGCCTCCAAAGAGTGTATTATCCTCCATAGATAAAGTGTTTCCCCTGCAATCATCTTCATGCATCTTATTAATTCAACAGCTTCTCACCACCTTGAGAGTATGCTCCAGGCAACTTCGGGGTAGCGCTGACCAGACTTCTGCAAATTCTGACGCGGTGCTAACTGAACGTAAGACATTCCGTCAGGTTAGGTGAAGACCTTTATTTTATGCGCCCTCCCTTTTCTAGAAGCCTGTTTCAGGGCGGCCATCTCAGCCGGTAGCTCCTGGAGGCGGGACTGTTTCCATCAAATAGCAGGGGCTACGCTTAGGAACTTGGGCTCTGGACTGAAACAGACCTGGTTCAAATCCCACCTCTGACTCTTAAAGACAGAACAAAGTGAGGGCAGATGGGGGTGGGGCAGAGGGGGAAATGGGTGCTGGGCATGGAGGAGGGCACTTGGTGGGATGAGCACTGGGTGTTGTATGGAAGCCAATTTGACAATACATTTTTTTTTTTAACGCACCTCTGGCTCTTTTAAGCTGTGTGACTTTGGGCAAGCCACTGACCTTCTCTGGGGCAAGTTGACCTTCGTCACAGGGTAGCTGTGAGATTAAATTAGTGATATATCAAAAGCAGTTGAAATATGTGACCTAGTACCTGAACACACGCTCTTACAGGTGCCAAATCTAGAGATGAGTCAGGAGGTCATGGGCACAGTCCTAAAGAGATCCTCAGGGGTTAGGGAATACTGGAAGTATTATTCCAGGTGCTAGGCCAGTCCTCGGGTGAGGGATGAACGTGGCCTACAGACAGCCTACGATCTCAGGGGAGGAGCCCAGGAACTATCATTATTAATAGGTCCTCAGTTTCTCCCCAAAGCTCCGCTGAGACCATTTATATTTGAGGGAGGCCGGGCGAGGGCACGGTCTGTCGGTTCCTTTTAGGCCTTCTGAGCTTGAACCGGGTTCGCTCACCAGAATCACATGCGCAAAGTGAGCTCCCCCCCTGCTGAAAGGTTTTCCCTGAGTGTAGGTGCGAGGTAAGCCCCAGATTCCACGGTGCGTCCGGGTAGAGAACCATCGAGAAAGGGAAGTCTCACGGGAGCCCTGGAGGCTCATCATCCACCATTTCTTAAGCCTGGAGCTTCATCAACATCCACCAGTGAGGCTGAACTAGTGCCCCCCCCACCCAGAGTCCCAGAGGAGGGAGGCGGAACTTGCTGCGGGTCCCAGAGCTGGTAGGTGCTGTTCTAGGACCTGCTCCCTGCCCGCCAGCCTCTGAGGTGTCGTCCTCTGTTCCTGATCTCAAATTCCACAGAGGCTCCCGCTACTTCCACGGGACCCCTCGGGTGAATTTTGTCACCTGCTTTGGACAACCTGGACAACTCACCTACCTCTCCTAGGGCTTCCTCCACCCTTCCCTCAATACCAGCCACACAGGACTCCCCCGGAGGGCAGACTACAGGACTTGTCTGATTTCGTTGACCCAGGGGTGACCAGCTCAATGCCAGTGCCTGCACCGAGCACCTAATACATAGCCATGCTGATGGAATTACTAAACACTTCCAGCAGGGCCTTTGGAGAAACTTTGTACCTATTTGTAAAGGCGGCTACTGAGAGCCTGAGGGGCAGAGAGAGAGGGAGACACAGAATCTGAAGCAGGCTCCAGGCTCTGAGCTGTCAGCACAGAGCCCGACGTGGGGCTCAAACTCATGAACCACGAGATCATGACCTGAACCGAAGTCGGACGCTTAACCGCCTGAGCCACCCAGGTGCCCCCCAAAAAACATTTTTAAATTTTTTTTTAATATTTATTTATTTATCTTTGAGAGAGAGAAAGAGCACAGGTGGAGGAGGGGCAGAGAGAATCCCAAGCAGGCTCATCACTGTCCACACAGAGCCTGACACAGGCTCAAACTCACCAACTGTGTGAGATCATGACCTGAGCTGAGATCAAGAGTCAGACGCTTAACCGACCGAGCCACCCAGGCGCCCCCAACAATCATTTTTAAACTCAGTCCTCTTCCAAACATCAAAACCATTTTGTGTAAAAATCACCAAACTCAATGAATAACAATATTACAGGGGCACTAGGTATGCCGTGTGTCGTTTCTTCAGAATCCCCCTGAACTACACACGATTTCGGGAGCATTACAGACTTTCAACCCATCCAGACATTGTTTCAATCACCTCCTCCTTTTTTTTTTTTTATGACTGAATTCATGTCATTTTAGGTTGATGCAGGTGCCCCACTTGAAATTTCCTTAGAACATCTCTATTATGAGCCAGTTGCTGGCTTCACGATACTGTAACACATTGTCCAACTTCCTATAGGACAAAAAAACACAACGATTTGTACAATGGTTTATACGTGCCCAGCACCTTAAATTCTGATCCTTTGGTTATGGTCTGATATAATAATAATTTATGTAAATAATTATCCAGTAACTAACAAGAGGATTTTAATTAGACTACAACATCAGCCAAAGATAGAATTTATTGATAAAACCACTTTCTGGGCTTTGTTCTTTTTAAAACAATAAAAAAATAAGTTTCAATCCAAAACATATTATTCAAGGGGCACCTGGGTAGTATAGTCGGTTAAGCGTCCAACTTAACCTCAGCTCAGATCTTGATCTCAGGGCCGTGAGCCCAAGCCTTGCATTGGGCCCTTACTAGGCATGAAGCCTACTTAAAATGTGTGTGTGTGTGTGTGTGTGTGTGTGTATATATATAAACAAATTATTCAAATTCAGGTAACTATTTCAAGCATGAACTAAAATATGCACTTCCTAAGCAAAAACATAACATCTCACGGTTCACGCTCTTTGGTTGTTTAAAATTTTATTGTTTTAAATGTTTATTTACTTTTGAAAAGAAAGCACAAAAGGGGGAAGGGCAGACAGAGATGGGGGACAGAGGATCCGTAGCAGGCTCTGTGCTGACAGCAGTCAGCCGAATGAGGGGATTGAACTCACAAACCACGAGGCCATGACCTGAGCCAAAGTTGGTCGCTCAATCAACCGAGCCACCCAAGTGCCCTGGTTGTTTCAAATTTTTTTTTTTTTATAATTTTTTTTTTAAACGTTTTATTTATTTCTAGGAGAGAGAGACAGCGTGAGCAGGAGAGGGTCAGAGAGAGAGAGAGTCACAGACTGAAACAGGCTTCAGGCTCTGAGCTGGCAGCAAGCACAGAGCCCGACGCGGGCGGAACCCACAAACCGCGAGATCATGACCTAAGCGAAAGTCGGACGCTCAACCGACTAAGCCACCCAGGCGCCCCGGTTGTTTCAAATTTTAAACAAAACTAAACTCGAGGGCCACCTGGATGGCTCAGTTGGTTGAGCAACTGACTCGACTTCGGCTCAGATCACGATCCCAGAGTCTGGGGATCCAGCCATGCATCGGGCTCTGCACTGGGTGTGGAGCCCGTCTGAAAGTCTCTCTCTCTCTCTCTCTCTCTCTCAAACAAAAAACTAAACTAAACTCCAGTGGTTACATAGAGTGACTGCATTGCATTAAAGAACTCATGTTATGTTTTTAATCTTTACAATTGCTGTGTTGTCAGCATTCATTTGAAAATCTACTCTTTTAAGCTCGAGAACACATGTAGCCACAGGGGCTGAGGACACAGACTGTACCCAAAGAGAAAGCAAACACTTCTGCAGCCTGACAAAGTAACTCCCAAAACCAATGCATGCGGGCAGGTAACTGGGAGTTCTCCCAATTAACTTCGTTGAACAATTAAAATGTTGATTAAAGGAGAGGAGGGGTGCCTGGGTGGCTCAGTCTGTTGAGCATCCGACTCTTGATTTTGGCTCAGGTCATGATCCCAGAGTTGTGGGTTCTGGCCCTGAATCAGGCTCTGTGCTTAAGATTCTCTCTCTCTCATGGGGCTCCTGGGTGGCTTAGTCTGTTAAGCATCCGACTTTCGCTTAGGTCATGATCTCATGGTTCGTGGGTTTAAGCCCCGCGTCGGGCTCTGTGCTGACTGCCAGCTCAGAGCCTGGAGCCTGTTTCAGTCTGTCACTCCCTCTCTCTCTGACCCTCCCCTGCTCACGCTGTCTCTCTCTCTCTCTCCTAGAAATAAATAAAATTAAAAAAAAAAAAGATTCTCTCTCTCTCTCCCTCTTCTTCTCCACCATTCCTGTGCTCTCTCACTCTAAAACAAAAAATAAATAAATTTTTTACTTAATAAAAAAAGAAAGGTAATAAAACTGTCCTGGAGTGAAGCATATACGCTTATACTTACTACTACGATTCTTACGTTCCGCTCGCTTACACCTTAGGCCAAGAGAGCTTTCCCTTGGAGGAGAATTTTATCACTGACGTTGTGTACAACGGTCAGTGCCCTGTGACAATAAAAGCTAATCAAATTTCAGTCAAATTTATTGCTTCTTTTTTTAACTCCTCTGCACCTGCGTGTTCCCCACACTAGAAGCCCGTGCCCGTCGCCCGTCAGTACCCAGGACGAGACCCTAAATGCAGCCCCCGCAGGTGTCTTTCGAGCTGGCTCCCAGGACCTACTGTCCCTTCCTCCTTTGCAGACAGCGAGGAGCTCGTGTCCAACCATGACGCCCTCCTCGCTTTACACCAGGAACCAAACTTGCAGCTCGCCGCGTAGGACCTTCTGGAGTGTTTATTTCTCCCCTCGGTGTCACCCTTAAAGTCCCAGTTTCCGACTCAGGGTTGAAAAGTGCTCAAACTGACCGCCGTCGCCACCTCATGAACTGGCAGAGTTATCCTGTTTCAGTTTGGTCTTTGGATCTCGGTGGCGTTGGGCGGGCCACCAAGCCACCAGCTTACCACAGTCCCTGCCACTCCCTAAGCCTTGCTCTGGGGCCCGTCTCCTTCGTGTCTGCTTCCCACTCCATCTCTGAAAGCGTTTGGGGTTCCCGTCCGTAGCCAGCGGAGAGGGAGCCAGGTCCCACGTAGGCTGGAGAAGACGGTGCTGTGACCTGGGATGAGGGACGCGGCCAGGTCCTTTGGCACCCTCTCACGTGACCCCCGATCACTCGCTGAGGAAAGCGAGGGCACCATTTTATAACCGAGGAGTCAGAGGAGCTCAGTGCCCCATCCCAAGCCATAAGGATTCTAGGGGGCAGAACCAGGGCGGGGGAGTCCCGTGCAGGTCTGGAGGCTGCTCTGATCATGGAGTGAGGTGGGGAGCATACGGGAGTTCTCCCCAGGGGGTGGGGGACACCCCAGAAAAGAGATGGCCTTCTACTCCTCCACCCCCCCCACTTCCTGGTTCTATCCACAGCACCCGAAGAGATGCCCAGTGGGAGCCCAGGCCGTGCCTGCCCCAGGGTCACATCTCAGAGAGCTGCGCAGCCTCTCAGACGCTGTCCTCAGACAGATGTGTGCTGGCTGTCATGCTCTGCTGTTACTGTCCTGCAATTGCTCAGTTTTTAACGAGGGGCCACACCTCTGCCACCTAGACCAGCAAGCAACAGTGGCAGGCTGGCCCAACCGCCACCACCAGCCCTTCCCCCCATGCAGAGGATACCGTGCACCCAGCAAAGGCTTCTGGGAGCCACCACCCAGGGCCCCCAGCTCCCCCCTTGCAGACACTGCGCGGCCAGGGTCCTTTGGCATCACTGATCCCCTGACCTGGCTGAGCTCTGCTCTGGGCAGTCACCACAGCCACCAAAGGTTGGTCCCTGCAGCTGAGTGAATCAGCAAATATTTATGCAGCACGGTGCTAGGAACTTTGAGGGAGAATGGGAGGCTCGGCTGGCCAGTCCAGTTTTCAAGTAGTTTTAGTAAGGGGCACCTGGGTGGCTCAGTCGGTTAAGCGTCCAGCTTGGGCTCAGGTCATGATCTTGCGGCTCATGAGTTCGAGCCCCGCGTCGGGCTCTGTGCTGACAGCTCAGAGCCTGGAGCCTGCTTCAGATTCTATATCTCCCTCTCTCCTCGTCCCTCCCCTGCTCCTGCTCTGTCTCTCCCTTCTTCAAAACTAAATAAACATGAAAAAATTTTAAAATAGTTTTGGTAATAAATACCCTAAAAGAAGGGGGGAAGTAATATTTGTAAGCGTCTCTTTCTCTCCCGTCCTGGAAGTCTGGAGGTAGGCGCCATCGTGAGGCTATACAAGCACAAACTTGGAAGCCAGAGACTTCGGGCTTTGAATCCCAGCACCTCCTCTACGCGCTGTGGCACATTATGCAAACCACTCTCCTCCTCCAGCCTCAGTTTCTCCCTTACAACCCAGGAAGACTTCCCCTTCCTTGCCCATCGCACAGGGCCCTTTAAGGATGAAATGAGCTAATGTATAACAAAGAGCTTTGTTGACAGTGCAAATGTTAGGTTGTTCTTTCAATAAACATTTATTAAGCATTTACTCTGAGCCAGAGCCCGAGTGAGGCATTAGAGTGTCTCAAATGTAAACGTCCTGGGCTCACTGGGATTCAGGCTCCCCCACCCGCACCCCCAACTGAGGTGATATTCCCGTAACATAAAATTAACCATCTGAAAGGGGACAAACTGAGAAGCATTTAGCATCTTCACCGTATCATGAACCAGCACCTCCATCAAGTTTGAAACTATACAAAGACTATCGCCACTAAACGTCACCCTCTTCTTAGGGTGTATTTTCTCCTGCTCGCATTTTGTCCTTCTTGGGAGCAGATCTCCTGGGTTTGATACTCTCCTGATGCCCCTCTGGTCCCCTGCGATGCCAAACCAACCCCCGGATCCAACCTCAAGCTTCACAAACTGCAACCCACTCTCCTTGGCCAGCTCTGGGCAAACCAGAGCCCCGAGCCTGCCGTTTTTAATGACGCCAGGGCTGGGTGAGCAGGTAATCACTGTGTATTTCAGTAAATTACCTCTCATAAAGGAGCTATCATGTTTGTTCGTGTGCCCTTCTTTCCTGGAATCAGCCCGCTGTTTGCCAGCTTCGCCTCTTCCCAGCAGCCTGTGCGCTTGGCCAACGGCCGCCCTGTCGAGCTGGGCGGGGGGGGGGGGGGGGGGGGGGGAGTCAGGTGCAGGGGGGGGAAGGCAAATATTGGACTTGGCCACGCTTGCTGTCCATATCAGGAACCCGATTGGCGCTATTGATTGACAGATGTGGGGACCAACTGTTTGGAAAGCTGAGCCCCCTCGGATCGGGGTAGGTGTTTCTGCAAACAGCCATAATACTGGGCAAACAGGCCTGTTGGAAGAAGTGGTTGGCATGTTAGCAGAGCAAACCAAGCACTGAGCAAACAGCTTAAAAGAATGTGGCCACCTCCATGTAACCTCGACCGAGGTATTGATCCCACCGGAGGTGGGAGAGGGCCTGCGCGGGGAACGGAGCGATCCGAACCCCAGCAGAATGTAAATGTTATCTTTAAGCTGCGGCTCTCGGGGCCCTAGTGGGCATCTGTTTGGAATCTGGCATCTTGTAAATCTTTAAATCTAGGTCAGGGCCTCGCGTGGGGTTTAATAACAACTTTTCAGAGACCTGGGGGCCCAGGACTGATTTCGTCCTTCTTAAGTCCAACTGGGACTTTCCGTTCTTCCCAGAGTCAGCAGCCCCTGATGGAGCCTTCCTAGGTGCACGGCCTGAGCTAGAAAGCAGGCAAGTCTTCTGAACGTTAGTCAGAAGGCTACAGGGGAGAAGAAGGAAGTCAGAAATGAAGGTGTTTTCTTTGATCCCCAGGGCTGTCCAGACATGAGAGCTGGTTGGTGGGAAGGATCCCAGAGTTGGTGCCAAGCAGCCTGGGCTTGCTGCAGCTGCTGGTCCCATTTGGCCGGCCATCCATCCGTCACCTCCCTGGGCCTTAGCTTCCTGCGTCTTCCAAGTGGGGGACACAGACCCGCTGGGCATATGCAAAGGCTCAGGCCAGGAAAGCTCACTCAGGACTGGAGTACACTCTGTAGCCAGAAAACACTGCGCCCGTGTCAGGAGTCGGGCAGTGTGCTGGGCTGCCCCTCTGGGCCCAAGACCCTCTGAGGTTACCATGGAGCCATGGCGTGGACCACGGCCAAGTCTGTCGACTGGCGTTTCGGGCAAGTAATTGGACAAAAGATGCAGAGGGAAAGGACTCTGCGATGTTTGCGAATTCCTTGAGAAGTCAGAAAACCACGCTTGCTTCCCGTTGGGCATTTCTGTAAAAGAGCAGAGTGGCAAATTCTTGCTCCTCAGTGTTCCAAAGGAGGTGAGAGGGGCTGTGGATCAGAGGTCACCACTAGTCTACAACTTCTCCTCGACAAAAGCCGCAGAAAAATAAGATCTTCTCCCCTGCCCTCCCGTTCCCTTCTCCAGCCTGGCCTGGTCCCCAGAGGTAGAGGACAAGGTAGAGGCCAGGAATAGGAAGTAGGCAGCGTGGCCCTTCATCCCCAAACAAGGAGACGGGCAAACCCATGCTGAGTGCTGGCCCATTGGGAAGACGGATCCTTATCTGCACCTGAGGCCCTGAGCAGCGAGTAATACCCCAGGGTATTACTTGGCACTGCATCGACAAGTGTACAGGGAGTGTGGAAACCATCTTGGGCCTCTCTGACTTCTGGCATCCTGGTTTCACAGTGATAAGAAGAAGTTAACAAGGCTAGGGCTCAGAGAAGGACCATTCCCAATTTTAGTGGACCTTTCAACAGGCACGGGATGGAAAGATGGAAGCTAAGTGGTCAAGGGCGTGGGCTACAGTCAAGTGCATGGGATAGAATCCCAGCTCTGCCACCTGCCAGCTGCATGGCCACGGGCAAGTCACTTGAGCTCTTTGAGCTTCAACATCCCTCCCTGTAAAATGGATGCAACAATGTCCATGATTAACGTCACAGGAAAGTTACATTAATGATCATGTCCATTAAGGACCCCATTGCAAGGGACTGTTATAAGGATGAAACGGGCTACTGTGTCGTGGCCCTTCACCCATGGTCAGCCCTCAGTAAATAGTAGGGACTCAGCACTGTCCCTGTGACATGGACAGGACAGACCCTAAAACAAGCTGTCATTGCCAGCACAAGACTGTGGGCAATGTCCCTTCCCCAATGAGGAAGTCCACCAGCCTGACCCAGAAAACCTACCAGCATGGAGGTTTAACCACAAAGTAGAGAAACCCTATGTTTCTACAAGGGTGGCCGGTGAGAGCTTCTAGACTGACATCCCGTTAGACACTTCAAGGCTTTCCGCTCCTACACACTTGACCCATCCGCAGGAAGCCTCTAACGGCAAAGCTCCCTGTCACAGAGATGCTCCATTACCCTCTGTTCATAGACAGGGCAGAGGAAGCCCCAAGAAAGGGAGGGACTTGCCCAAGGGTGTAGTGTTGGCCAGACAGCGAGCCAGCCTCTGAGAACACAAGGAAATGGGCAGAGAGGAGGCTGGCTCTTCCCGGGAAGAACCACCTGACAGGTTATCAGGGAGAAGTGAAAGCCGGCCTTAAAACAGAAGGGGACGGTGGCCTTCGTCACCTCCACTCCCCAGAGAGTTATTCATTCATCAGGGCTCCTCGAATGCAACTGGAAACAAATAAGTCAATTGTACCTGTGTTGACACCCCTGCTCTCAGCAATAATTAACCCGCCCTCGATGAAATGACTGTCTCAGCCAAGTGTGTCTGAAAACCCTTTGCTTTGGGAACAGGGCAGAAAACACGAGAAGGCACTAACACAGGGCTAATCTACGTTAGTTAAAGAGAAATGAGTAGGGGGCGCCTGGGTGGCTCCATCGGTGAAGCATTCACCTCTCGATTTTGAGTGAGGTCAGGATCTCCCCGGTTGGTGGGTTCGAGCCCTGCATCCAGCTCCGTGCTGACAGCGTGGAGCTTGCTTGGGGTTCTCTCTGTCTCTCCCTCTCTCTCTGGCCCTCCCTCCCCCTCAAAATAAACAAAGTTAAAAAAAGAAAAAGAAAAAAGAAAAAAAAGAAAAGGAGAGGGAACTCTATTTCCCCGATCCACACACCTAACATCTGAATAAAAACAGATGAGTTCCCCCCACTCCCACCCGCACTTACGGAAAAGGCTCTGAGCCATGATCCTGCATTTGGCCCGAGTCCACTGCGGCTGGTGTCTGGTGCCCCACGGAGCACAGGCAGAGCCCCTCCCTCCCAGCTCTCCCCTCAGCTCCAAGGGACCGAGAAGCTCGCTGTCATGAACCAAAAAAGAGTAAAAGAGGGGAAACGTGTTCAATACACCCACTGCTGTTTTCAGGGCTCAGGGAGGGATGCCCTCGCTGGCCCAAAGGCAAGAAAATAGGGCACCTGGGCACCGCCGCCGCCTCCCCGGGTCCCTCTCCCTGTCTGGGGCAGGAGTGAGTGCCACAGCTGGTGGCCTAGGCATCCCAGGTGCAACGCGTGGGAGGTAGAAGGCCAGTGAGCATGAACTTGGTAAAGGGTTTCCTGGGGCCTCGCTCCGCGTGGCTCAGAGTGTGCCTCTCAGCCTTCCTTAATCCACAGCAGGGCCCCGGAACCCAGACACCCCTTATCAAAGCACCTGATTGCCTCATCTGCTGAGACTACCCCTCCCCCCTTCACTTCGGAAGCCTAAGGCATGAGGCAGAGAAGGGATGGCCCCCTTCCTGGGGCAGTGGCATCCCCCACACCCGTCACCCTCCCACCGTGGCTGGAGATGCAGGGCTCAGGAAGGGGGACGCTGTTCCCTCCTGCATCCCCACTCACGCCATCGCTGTGCTCATACGTACCAACTGCTTATAGGAAAGTCAATGAGACTGCGTCCCCTGACGGCGCGGTTAATTATTACAAGCCAGGAAAAGAGGGAGTCGTGGGCTGACCCCATCTACGGGGACCCGCGGTAGCTGGCCCTGTTTTGGAAACACTCAGGCTAGAGCAGTGTTTTCACCGGAGAAGCAGCAGCTAATGACAACGATCATGTGAACGGCACAGGCGACAGCAGTGTCATCGCAGATGAATCACTGGGAGTGCTGAGGCCCGTTCGGGAAGCTCCATTACCCATCCGCCCCGCAGAGGCGCCTCCACGCGGGGCCCCGATCAGCCCATGACGCTAAGATCACAGTCCCCTCCTAAACCGCTGGGTCTCCCACTTGACGTGTCCTCGGAACTTTGAACTGTGGAACAAGTAAGCAGGCACACGCACCTCGCGGGCACGTGGCCTGCACAGTCCAGGAGGCCCACGCTCGGAAGGCGCCCCCACGTGGTTTAACGCCACGCTGTCACTCTCTTGACATAACTTCCGAGCAGGGGCCCCTGGCGCTTTCATTCTGCACAGGGACCTGCAAATCGTGTCACCAGTCTTGCACCAAACTCAAAACACAAGACGATGCTAAGAGAAATGAGACTCGGGAATCTATATGTCAATCCCCTTTGCCCTCATTTGAGTCAAAAGGCCCCATTCTTTTAAAATTCAGGGCAAGAGAAAGTCCGAGCTGCAGAATTTTTTTTTTTAGGAAAGGATTTTATTATAAGAGAAAAACCCCCTTATGAGTAGGTCTGACCCAGTCCTCACCTCTCAACCAGCCAGCCCCTGCCAGAAAAGCACCTGTCTGATTTGCTGTATCTGTAACCCCAGGTCAGGGAGAGTCCCAGCTCAACTCTGAGACAGCAGAGGGGTCAGAGTCCTAGCTCTGGTTGGCTATCCCATAAAAGGAAATAGGACTGGGGAGGGCAAGGAAGGGGCGGGGGGGCAAAGTCAGCCATGCCCACCTGCTTCTCAATTGTTTGAAAATATTTGCCCAGAGAGGGCCTCTATGGCAAAAACGAATTTTTGAAACTCTGGATCAAACAAAGTTAATGTTCTGAACTGCAGGACTTGTCAGAACCTTTAAAGAGTTACAAGGAATTGTGACTCTCCCACACCGCACTTCCCAGCACTTCCCAGGCTCATTTGACTCCATTGATCTAATGAGGCAAATAATGAGTGACCCAGTCACTCAGAGGAGTGTTCTCCATCAGGCCCATAGAACTAAACTTCACCCATCTAGATCATTCCAAGGCTCTGGAAAGACCCTCACCCAACGTTCGCCTGGTATACTGATCCACCCCACAAAGTCACATTTGCAGAAGTAAGGTACTACCGTACATCCGTATTCTTAAAAAGAGCCCCTGGGGTGCCTGGGTGGTTCAGTCAGTTGAGCGTCCAACTTCAGCTCAGGTCATGATCTCATGGTCCGTGGGTTCGAGCTCCGCATCAGGCTCTGTGCTAACAGCTCAGAGCCTGGAGCCTGCTTCTGATTCTGTGTCTCCTTCTCTGCCCCTCCCCTGCTCATGCTCTGTCTCTCTCTCTCTCTCTCTCTGCCTCTCAAAAATAAATATTAAACATTAAAAATTTAAACATTAAAATTTTTTTAAAAGAAAGCCCCTAAAATTCTACAGCCTTCGGACCCCACGGAATGCACAGCCTCCTCTGTCTGCATCCATTCACAAATCTGGGGGCTCCACTCTTACCTCATGCCAAAGAGCTTAAAATGTTCACATTCTTGTTCAGTATAATTTAAAAATAACTCAAGGAATTGAGTCAGAGATGGAATAATGTCATTTGTTTAGTAGATTTTTTTTCCTTAAGAATGGTCTTTTTTTTAATGTTTACTTATTTATTTTTGAGAGAGAGAGTTAGCAGGGGAGGGGCAGAAAGAAGGAGACAGAGAATGCCAAGCAGGCTGGCACCGGGAAGCCTGACTCGGGGTTTGATCCCAGGAACTGTGAGATCATGACCTAATCGAAATCAAGGGTGGGATGCTTAACTGACTGAACCACCCAGGTACCCCAAGTAGACTTTTAATTAAACATGAATTAACAGGGCTCTCGGCCCCTGAGCACCAGGTCTATACCGCATAATGCACAGAAATGGTGTCGCACTTACCAGCCGCTACCATTTGAGGGATGCTACACTGGATTATGTTCACCGTCATTTCCACGCCAGAGGAAATGTCTATCCAACGTCTAATTCAGACTAAAGAGAGACTGGGGTGGTGGGGGAGAGTCTGGGTTATGGAAATGGAACTTGGATTATTGTCGAGAAACACCAGGTTTCCTTGAACTAGGTTAACAAGGTGTTATCTAACGAGACCTGAGGGGCTGCTTTAATTTAGGACAAGATTGTTGTACAATTAGCTTATCAACTCTGTATATGTAAATGAAGGCTTTTAAAGTCCTTGAAAACGGCTCCCGCTCTTAAGTAATTGAACTGTTTCCCCTGGATGCTCTCTTCACTCTCCCCTGCTTGGACACTTCTTCCTTTAATTAAGCATAAATGTGCAAAGCGCTGTGCCGGAGAGTTGAAATAGGAGCCAGATCTAGTCCCCGCCCTCCACCCGCCTATGGACTAATCAGAAGTCCGCAACCTTGTTCCGAAAAGGGCGGGAGAGTAAATATTTTCAGCTCTGCAGACCATTTCTGTTCCAAGAACCCAACTCCGCCCTTCTTGCACAAAAGGGGGCAGAGACTGGACTCGAATGAAGGAATGTTAATAAACCTTTATTTCCCGAAACGCGCCCCCCCCCCCCAGGGCTATAGTGTGCCGACCCCTGGTCACATGAGAGAGGGAGACAAATGTATAATGGACTAGGTGAAGGTATAACTCTAGTTCTGTGCTAGCCACGTGCAGAGGGAGGGGAAGAAGCAATTGATCCCCAAGGGGGAAGACAGGCTCATGACACCATTGCCTTTTGGTTTAGCCCTTTAGGGTTCCCCAGCTGCCTTGTTCTTACCTGATTTTCCGTGTATCATTTCTTGTATCATTCACGGGGCTGGGCTAAAATGGTTGCAAACATCCTGCCTAGAAAATTCTGAGTCGCATCCAGTCGAATAAGGTTAACGCTGTCAAGAGGACAGCAGGTGCGCTTCCCCCGCCCACCCCCACCCCCCACCAGCTTCCCATCACCATTTCTTGTGTGGGAAGTCACCTTGCCTTTGAGGGGGGTGACGCAATGTAATCTCCCGCACGCACCCACCGTACCCTCTGCCCTAACTCCTTCGTTGTTCTTCAAGATACTTTCTCTTTGCATTTCCAATATCCGAATGCCATGTAGTTTACTGCGACTTCTTTGCTCAAGGCTCAAGGCTGGGCAAAGAAAAGAACAAAAGAGGCTGCGAGCGTTGGCGGGGCCTTGGCTATCACCTGCTCTCATCGGGAGCTTCGCAGCCTCCGGGACTGTCCCCTAAACAGGCTGCGGGCCAAGGTTACTTGAGATGCAGGGCTCTGAAGATCGGATGGGCGACAAGGCACTTTCTGAAAAGGCTCCTGATAGCTTATCTTTAACTTCACCAAGAGCCAGGAAAATGATGATGCCCCAGCAATAACAGCAGGTAAACCAATTAGTCACCCAGGAAAATGGATGGAGCTGATAACAGCAAGACCTAGAGATGTTTTCCAGTTAGAGGCGTCACCAAGAGATACATCCCAGGGGGATTCACCCCTGCATCAACTCCATTAGCCCCTCCCCAAAGTCTCTCCAAATTAAATGTGCAATCTACATATTACGTCTGCTACATGTAATCTACATGTGAGTGCAGCATACTGGCCGTGCCCGGGACCCTACCACCCCCAAGCTCCTGCTCTGGTGGTGCTCTTAGAGCCCCCCCCCCCCCGCCCCAGCCTATTTCTGGCCTCCCAGTGCCCATGAATCCCCCCAACCTGCATGTGACTCCCCAGGAAGCTAGGGGAAGTCAAACCAGAGAACATGGCATCCAAAATGTAACTCTTCTCAGTATATCCAATGCCCTTAGCACCCGGAAGCACCCTGCCCCTCCCCTCCTAACCGGAACTGCAGTTTTTCTCGTCTGCAAATGAGAAACTATCTCTGAGCCGCCCTCCGGCCTCTCATCCAGCCCAGCTCCTGACTTAGGGGAGTCCCTCTGTCGTCTGAGCCTGGACAGGGTGACTGACATTCCGCAGAGAAATCTCCCTGCCTGGATTGCCCTCCTACTTCCTCTCCCCCTTCCCAGGGGTCGCCCAGCCTTTAAGCTCAGGCTCCAGGCTGCCTCTTCCAGGAAGCCTCCCCGTGTCACCCCGGCTCTTCCAGCCCCCCCTCTCAGAGCCTCCACCCTGCTCACACATAGTCAAATTTTATCATACCCTGCCCAATCTCACAGTCTCTGCACTCCACATGCGTTCATTAGCTCTACCCAGAGAGTGTTTCACTTTTAACCCCCTAAGCTCATGGCGCAAGGCTAGACAAACAGCAGGCTATATAAACTGCTGGTGATGCTATAAATTCCAAGGATATAAAAAAAAAGTGCAAGCCCGGCAGCTTCCTCTTTTAAAAGGAGACACAACCACAGTAGGAAACAATACCTGTGAGGCATCGCATAGTTGAAAAAGACTTGCCCCATTCATTATCTCCATTAATCAGCCACCCAGGGTGGTGGGCGGAATCTCTCCCACCATACAGACGTGGAAACGAGGGCCCAGGAGAGTCTTTGATTTGCCCGAGAGCAAAGCGAGTGAGCGGCAAGAGTCGCGATTTGAACTCAGGTCTTAGGACACGAAGCCCATTATATTGTTTCCCATCACATGGGTCCGTGAGCCTCAAAAGCTGAGAGAGGATTCAAGGGATGCCTGGCAGTTTTGCTACAGAGCAAACGGCAACCGTCGGGGAAAACATAATTTGTTTCCGCCGAGATGCAGGGACCAGAGAGATGGTTACGCTTCCACCAAGCCTGCAAGAAGCAGTGGGATTCAGACAAAAAGAGACGCAGGAGAGAACGGGTGCGTGAAGGGGAGCAAGCAAAAGGCATCTGAGGGAGTTGGAGGTGCGGGGGTAGCCGCTGGAGGAAGGGTAAGAAGAAGGCAGAGTCTGAGAATGATGATATAAGGCCAAACGATGAGGGAGTCTTGAACCTCAAGTGGGAGACTGTGCAGACAGTGGAAGCAGTGGAAGTGAGCCCCTCCCTCGGCCAGACCCCATGAGAGAACAGACCAGACGGGCAGGGGGAGACAATAAGAGTAAGTCAAGGTCGTTCCGAGCTCCCCAGTCAGAGCGACTGCTAAAACGTAGGTGTTGTTAATCGACACGGGGGTGGCGACAATTGCCACTGATTCGAGCCGGGAAGGAAATAGGCAGTATCACACAATGTCAAATTTAATAATATCCTGTCGCTGCGCACTATCTCATTATTCCACACATGTTCATTATCTCCCCAGATTGCGCGCTAGCTGGCGTTTGGAAACTGTGTCTTCTTTTTTAGCCTCTGAGGCTCCTCAAGGGTTGAGCAGATAGCAGGGGGGCCCAAGAAATACCAGGGGCTGTAAATTCAGTACCATAAACAGGGCCTGAACCCCAGGGTCAGTGCGGAGGTGTTTTCGAGAGACAGATATCAACGCAGAATTTTCTTGACGGTATTTTAGCGGCAGCAGCTAGATATATCCAACAAAGCCCAACTACGAAACGCTGCCCCTTGAGGGAGAGAGCGTCCTGCCACTCAAGGTATCCAAGCAGAAACCAGACAATCGTCAGAGGCTCTGCGGAAGGAATTCCTGCGTTGGGAGGGGAACCAGACAGAATCGCTCCTACAAGCCCCGCGCCCTCTCTCAGACGCTGCGGTTCTAAAATGCTGTGAATTCGATCTCCCGTTTCCTTCGCATGTCCCATTCAGAAATAGCCAGCCTGACTTAAAAAAAGAAACCTCCATGCCTCTTTCTATTTCTTTCAAGCCCTTCAAATGTCAAGTTCCAGACCACTGTTCTGCCTTGCCGGGTGGATACCAAACCCGTGAGTGCTGGGTTTAGAACAGAATGCCTGGCGTGGCCAGAGGAGGGGCCTGACTTCATGCATTCCCAACGCACGTCTATTTTTACAGCCATGAGCCACATCGCCTCTCCTCGCTGTTCACATCGATATCACACAGGGCCGCTGACACAGGGCCATCTGTCCCCGCAGACGTGTTCTTTTGGGAGGGGAGGCAGAGAGAACCGGAGAGAAATAGATATGCGTCTTTGCTCTGAGTCTGAAAATTGATTTGAGATGTGATAGCACCCAGGCTTGAGCCGGCCAGAGACGCCTTTTGCCGATCCGCATTGGGAACAGAGCATCTCATTTCTTTTTTCAACTCCTTCTGAAGTTTCGCTCAGTCTGTCAGTCCACCCACACACTTATTCATTCATTCACTCCCTCATTCATTTGCCTGAGGCGTGCCAGCTCTGGGCCCCCATATCTGTTCACTGTGCCGGACTCTTCTGGAAGCTCCTGATGCAAGAGGGCATGGAGGTGGGAAGGGGGCCCCTGAAATGGGAGGCCCTGCACTGAGGCAGTAGATGAGGCCAGACACTGGAGCCAGTGAAGGAAGGATATCTTGAGTGCTGGCGCAAAACCAAAGGAATGGCCAGCAAAGTTGAGGCGCGAGGTCAATGCCACTATGGACCCCCAGAACCTGGCCTGAGCCAGCTCTTCTGGAAGACTCCCACACTTTAGGGGAGGAGATGTAGGGATTGATCTAAAGGGCCACACTGGGAACCCGGCCATCTGGGGCTTGATAAAGAGTTTGGTTCCCAAAGTCTTTGACGGCCCTCTACTTTCCCGTCTCCTTCCTTTGGTGACACACCCACTTCTCCTTGGATGTGCTGCTCCCCATTCCTCTTGGTCGGGGTGGACCTCCCCATCACGCGACTCCACCTTCCCTAGGTAACGGTGCGGTCCAGGCCCAGCCAATCAGATCACCCCTCTGAAAGAGACGGCAGTGACTAATTCAGGGAGGTGCACATGATCCTGGCCTGGCCCCCTAGGGACCGTGCGAGGGCTTTTCTGCCAGAGCTGATAGGGAAGATGACCTCTTTCCATTGCTCTTGCTAGTTTGAAACAATAGGAGTCTGAAACCGCCCGTCGCCATTTTGCCTGCTCCATGGGAAGGACCCAGGTGCCCTTGGCCGTTGCTGGAAGGGGCATTATTGACACTCAGAGGATGAACTTGGTCCAGCCATGTCCATGCCTGGAGGTCCAGTCTCCAGGCCATTAGGTGGACCGCTCCCCTTGCAGCACAGGGCAAGATTCGGAGGCGGGGAGGGAGAGGGGGCACTGAAAGCCACAAGACACACACACAGGAAGACAACACAAGACGGTCTTGCCCCAGAGGAGCCCCCAGCCTCTCAGAAGACCCTTGCCTGAACAGAAAGCTATAATGCAGTGTGAACTGAGGCACATTTCTTATTTTAAAAATGTTCGTTAGTAGGGGCACCGGAGGGGCCCAGCAGGCTGAGCATCCAACTCTTGCTTTCAGCTCAGGTCAAGATCCCAGGGTCGTAGGATCGAGCCCCACGTTGGGCTCTGCGCTGAGCATGGAGCGTGCTTGAGATTTTCTCTCTGCCTCTCTCTCCCTCTGCCCCTCTCCCCTGCTCATGCTCTCTCAATAAATGAATGAATGAATAAATAAATAAATAAATATTTTGCGGTAAATATACATAAACATAAAATGTGCTATTTTAACCATTTTTAGGTGTACCGTTAATTGGCATTAAGCACATTACTGTGCAACCATCACCACTATCTATTTCCAGAAGTTTTCCCATCACCCATATTGAAACTCTGTACCCGTAAGCCATACCTGCCCATTCGCCCTTTCCCCAGCCCCTGGTGACTCTATTCCATTTTCTGTCTCTGTGTGTTTGACCACTCTAGCTACTTCACACAAGTGGAATCATAAAATATTTGCTCTTTTATTTCCTGCCACCTTATTTCACTTAGCATAACATTTTCAGGGCTCATCCATGGTTTTTTTTTTTAATGTTTTTTATTTATTTCTGAGAGAGAAAGACAGCGTGAACAGGGGAGGGTCAGAGAGAGAGGGAGACACAGAATCTGAAACAGTATCCAGGCTCTGAGCCTGCTGTCAGCACAGAGCCCGATGCAGGGCTCGAACCCACAAACTGTGAGATCATGACCTGAGCCAAAGTTGGACACTCAACCGACTGAGCCACCCAGGCACCCCAGGACTCATCCATGTTGTAGCCTGTGTCAGAATTTCCTTCCTTCCAAGGGATGAATAAAATCCCATTGCGTGTACGTCCCACATTGTCTTTATCCATCCATTTGTTGATGAACACCTGGATTGTTTCCACCTTTGGCTATTGTGAATAATGCTTCTATGAGCACTGTCCCTGCTCTCGGGGTTTGGGGATATATATCTAGAAATGGAATTTTTAGATCCCTTTGTGTTTAACTTTTTGATGACATGCTGAAGAATATCTGAGGCACGTGGATGGCAGGATGGGCAGAGGGCACAAGGGGAAGGAAGGGAGAGCAGAAACCTCAGTTGGAGTCCCCACTCGGCTGTGGTTTTGGACCTCTAATTAACCTTCCACGTTTGTTCCTTTATAAAGTGGAGATAACAGCTCCAGCTCATAAGTGTGTAGTGAAGGTAAGGTGGAGGAAAGTCACTGCCATTGCAACAGGCCCAAGAATCTATCTTATGGGAAAATCAGTCTTGCTTCAAGGTGATACCTTAGTAAATGCTTCTGATGGAAGCAGGAACATTGCATCTGGTGTGTCAGCTATTCACTAGACAGGGGCACCTGTCCAGAGTGGGGAAGGGGGCTGAAGTCTAGCCTGCTCCCCACTCACCCAGCAGGAACCCAACATAGAGCCGTGCCATCCTTGATCTATTCCTACTCAGTGGTGAAAGTGAGGCTTCTCGATTTGAATGTGACCCCCGTGCCAGCATTCTGTGGCTCCCCATCGTATAAGGACAAAGTCCAAACTCTACTTGGTGGCCTATACAGCTTGCAGATCCAACCGTACCTATGTCCCTAGGCCCCATGCCTGCCATCTATACTTGAACCCTATCCTCCAGCCCTCCTGAATTTCTGAATTCTTTATATGCCAACAAATTAGACAACCTAGAAGAAATGGATAAATTCTTAGAAACATACATGCTTCCAAGACTGAATCGGGAAGAAAGAAAATCTGAACAGACCAATTACTAATAATGAAATTGAATCCATAATTAAAACACTCCCAATAAACCAAAGTCCAGGACCAGATGGCTGCACAGGTGAATTCTACCGAGCATTCAAAGAAGAGTTAATACCTATCCTTCACAAACTATTCCAAAAAACTTGAAGAGGAAGGAAGCCTTCCAAGCTCATTCTATGAAGACAGCCTTACCCTGATACCTAAACCCCTAAACCAAAGAAAGAAAGAAAGAAAGAAAGAAAGAAAGAAAGAAAGAAAGAAAGAGAGGGAGGGAGGGAGGGAGGGAGGGAGGGAGGGAGGGAGGAAGAAAGAAAATTACAAGCAATATCCCTAATGAACATAGATGCAAAAATCCTTAACAAACTATTAGCTAACCAAAGTCATCAATCATGAAAAGGATCATACACCATGATTAAGTGGGATTTACTCTAGGGATGCAAGGATGGTTCAATATCTGTAAACATACATGTTCAATATCACATTAACAAAATGAAGGATAAAAATCATATGATCATCTCCGTAAATGCAGAAAAAGCACTCACCAAATCCAATATGCATGCATGCTAAAAACTCTCAACAAAGTAGGTATAGAGGGATGTACCTTAATACAATAGAGGCCATATATTAAAGGACTCACAGCTAACATCATATTCAAAGGTGCTCTTCCCCCAAGGTCAGGGACAAGACAAGGATGCCCACTCTCACCACTTTTATTCAATGTAGTGCTGGAAGTCCTAGTCACAGAAATTAGGCAAGAAAAAGAAATGAAAGACATCCAAATTGGAAAGGAAGGAGTAAAACTGTCACTGTTCAAGATGACATGAGGGGCACGTGGGTGGCTTAGTCGTTGGGCATCTGACTTCGGCTCAGGCCGTGAGTTCAAGACCCGTGTCAGGCTCTGTCCTGACAGCTCGGAGTCTAGATCTTCCTTCGGATTCTCTGTCTCCCTCTCTCTCTGCCCCTCCCCCACTCACACTGTGTCTCTGTCTCTCTCACAAAAATAAATAAACATTAAAAAAATTTAAAAAACAGATGAAATGAGATCATATATAGACAACCATAAAACTTCTACCCAGAAACTATTCAAACTAACAAACTATTCCAGTAAAATTTCAGGATACAAAATCAATATACAGAGACATCTTCTGTGTTTCTATACATTCATAACAAAGTATCAGAAAGCACAATTAAGAAAGCAATCCCAGGGGTCCCTGGATGGCTCAGTTGGTTGAGCATCTGACCCCTGATTTCAGCAGAGGTCATGAACCCAGAATATCTAGGAACAAATTTAACCAAGGAGGTAAAAGATCTGTACTCTGAAAACTATAAGAAAATGATGAAAAAAATTGAAGATGATACAAACATAAATATATTCTATGCTCATGGGTTAGAAAAATGAATATTTATTAAAATGTCCATATACCTAAAGCAGTCTACAGATTCAATACAATCTTTAAGAAAATTCCAATAGCATTTTTCACAGAACTGGAAAATCATTCTTATCCTAAAATTTGCATGGAGCCACAAAAGACCCCAAATAGCCAAAGCAACCTTGAGAAAGAAAATCAAAGCCAGAAGTATCCCACTCCCAGATTTCACATTCTTTTTTTTTTAATTTTTTAATGTTTTATTTATTTCTGAGAGAGAGAGACAGTGTGAACAGGGGAGGGTCAGAGAGAGAGGGAGACACAGAATCTGAAGCAGGCTCCAGGCTCTGAGCTAGCTGTCAGCACAGAGCCCGACCCAGGACTCGAACCCACAAAACGTGAGATCATGACTTGAGCCGAAGTTGGACGCTTAACCAACTGAGCCACCCAGGCGCCCCTCTGCCCAGATTTCAAACTATGCTACAAAGCTGTAGTAATCAAGACAGTATGGTACTGGCACAAAACCAGGTACATAGATCAATGGAACAGAAATAAACCCACACTTATGTGGTCAATTAATTGACAACAAAGGAAGCAAGAATATACAACAGGGAACAGTGTCTTGGTGGCTCAGTCAATTAAGCATCCAGCTCTTGATTTTGGCTCAGGTCATGATCTTGTGGTTATGAGATCAGCCCCATGTCGGGCTTCACGCTCAGCATGGGGCCTGCTTATGATTCGCCTCCTCTCCGGCTGCCCCTCTCTCCCACTCGCACTCTCTCTCTAAAATAAAAAATAAAGAGAAATTTTAAAAATTCTTTAAAAAGAATATACAACAGGGAAAAGACAGTCTCTGCAATAAATGGTGCTGGGAAAACAGGATGGCTACTTGAAACTGGACCACTTTCTCACATCACATACAACAATAAACTCAAAATGGATTAAAGACCTAAATAGAAGACCTGAAACTGTAAGACTCGTAGAAGAAAACATGGGCAGTAAAGCTCTTTGCCACTGGTCTTAGGGATATGTTTTTAGATCTGTCTCCTCAGGCAAGGACAAAAGCAAAAATATACCAACGAGACTACATTAAACTAAAAGAGCTTCTGCACGGGGGAGGAAACCATCAACAAAACAAAAGTCAACCTAAGTAATGGGAAAAGATATTTGCAAATGACATACTCAATGAGGAGTTAACATCCAAGTTATATAAAGAACACATACAACTCAGTATCAGTAAAACAAACAATTTGATTAACAAATAGACAGAGGACCTGAATAAACATTTTCTCAAGGAAGACATACAGATGCCCAGCAGGCACACTGGACTATTGTTCGCCATAAAAAAGAATGAAATCTTGCCATTTCCAACAATACGGATGGACCTAGAGGGTATTTTGTGAAGTGAAATAAGTCAGACAGAGAAAGACAAATACCGTTTGATTTCACTTATACATGGGATCTAAAAACAAAAACAAAAACATAACAAATGAACAAACAAAACAAAAGAGAAACAGACTCATAGATACAGAGAGCAAACTCCTGGTCGCTAGAGGGGAGGGGAATGAGATAAGCAAAATAGTAACAGAGATTAAGAAATACAAACTCTCAGTTATAAAATAAATAACACACAGGATGTAATACATCGTATAAGGAATGTAGTCAATAATATTGTAACACGTTTGCATGGTGACAGTAACTGGACTTAACTGGTGACCATTTTGTAATGTGTGTAGGTATGAAATACACTACATTGTACACCTGAAACTAACACGATATTGTATGTCAATGATTCCTCAACTGAAAAAAAAGAAAATAACTTAAAAAGGAAAATGAAAAAATCCTTGGCCAGAGCAATTCAATTTCCAGTGGTCCAGACCATCAAAGCGGCCCCCGTATCTGGGGATCGCCAAAGTGCTCTGAATAAAACAGACATCCAGCTCCAACAGTTCATTTCCTTAACAAAGACTGGAGTGAGCAGAGAAATGACACTGCAGAAATCTATTTTACAGACAAAGATTGGAAAAATAAGAGAAAATGAATTTCTGTCTCTTCAACCTACAAATGGAAGCTCTTCGGCAGCCTCGTTAAATGCAATTGCATTTCTGTCAGCACATCATGCAGGCAGGTGGGGTTAGAAGAACTCCCCTCTGGGGGGGGGGGTCAGTCCATGCCAGGGGCCCCCAGGCTCTCTCTGGCCCCAGCCACAGTCCAAGGTGCTTCGACTCTTGGGAAATCCTTCAGGATTTCTCTGGAAATGCCAGCTGCTGATGCAGACAATCTTCTCCAATTGCATCCAATGGAATCTGACCCCATTCTAGAGCCTCTGACAAGAGCAATCTGTTCAGCTCTCCACCACCCAGATGGAGAAGTGGCCGGACAAATAACAACCAACTCCATGATAGATTTAAAAATACTGAATCTCAGGGCACGCGGGTGACTCAGTTGGTTGAGCATCCAACTTCAGCTCAGGTCATGATCTCACAGTTCATGAGTTTGAGCCCCACATGGGGCTCTCTGATGTCAGCACAGAGCCTGCTTCAGCTCCTCTGTCCCCCTCTCTGCTCCTTCCCCACTGGCATGGTGTCTCTCTCTCTCTCTCTCAAAAATAAATAAAACATATTTAAAAATTTTTTTGAATATTGAGTTTTGGGGGACCTCAGTGGCTCAGTCAGTTAAGCATCCAGCTCTTGGTTTTGACTCAAATCATGATCTCACAGTTCGTGGGATCAAGTCCCTGCTTGGGATTCTCTCTCTCCCTCTATATCTCTATGCCCTTCTCCTACTCGTGTGCTCACTCTCTCCCTTTCTCTCTCTCTCAAAAAAAAAAAATAATAATAAACTTAAAAAAGAATACTGACTCTTTAAACTATGCCCACGATCAAAACTCGTACAAGTCCAGCATATGACCTGGCAACTTTCCTCTGGGGTTGTATTAGTTAGCTATCACTGTGTAACAAATTGCCTCAAAATCTAGTGCCTTAAAACAGTAATAAACATCCACCAGGTCCATTTCTGTTGGCCAGAGACTTACGAGCTGTGTAACTACATGCTCTGGCTTGCATGTGTTTTCAGTCAAGATGTCAATTGGGGCTCAGTCATTTGAAGGCTTGACGGTGGCCCAAAGACCCACCTGCAAGGTACCTCCCTCACCCCAAGAGGGAGTCAGTGCTAGGTGCTGACGGGAAGCTGGCTCTCACCACACGGATCTGGATCCCCAAGGCTGCTTGAGTGTCCTCACAACATGGCAGTTGGCAGCCCCCAGAGTGTGTGAGTGATCCAAGAGCACTCTTGTTTGTAATCTCACCTATGACCTCGCCTTGGAAGCCATGTAGCCTTTCTACACTATCTTACCGATCACCTAGGCCAGCCCTACTCCATATGGGAGGGTGTGAATTCCAGGTGGCAGGAAACACTGGGCAAGCCGGCAGGCTGACGACTACACAGGCCTACACCCCAAGAAGTTCTCCCGGGGACCTGAAGCTGGTGTGTGTGCAAGGTCACTGCAGCAGTGTGTGGGCAGACAGGAAATGGGAGTGCTCTGAGCAGAGGCTGCAGTGGGGGGTGGGGAGGGAGGGGAGGCAGGGTGTGGAGGGCACATCCCCCTCTCAGGTAAAAGAATTAAATATACACATGGCGGGGCACCTGGGTGGCTCCGTCAGGTGAGTGTCTAACTCTTGGTTTCAGCTCAGGTCATGATCCCAGGGTCATGGGACCGAGAGCCACATCGGGCTCCATGCTGGGTGTGAAGGCTGCTTCAGATTCCTTCTCTCTCTCCTCTGCCGCCTCCTGCTCACTCGCTCTCTCTCTCTCTAAATTAAAGTTTAAAAAAAGGTTCACCTGTCAACATGGACGCATCATAAAACATGGCACCATATTAAAAAAAAACGTGAACTACAGAATGAGTCCCATTGTACCATCTCATTGACATTGGTGAAAGAAACGTGCACAGAAAACAACAAAGGGCACTTGGCAAGAACAGGTACAAACAACAAGATACATACGTGTTAGGAGGGCTGGCTGTGGGGCCGGGGTGGGGCTGCAAAAGAGGAGGGGGCATTCCAGGGAATAAACAAATCAACAAATGTGTACGGCCTTCTGGGGACCAGTAATACTGAAGGGCCTTGACCTGAGAACTAAATTAACTCCGCCCCTCTGCACGTGACATCCAAACACCCCCCTCACCCCCCACCCCTGCCTCGTGGCTCCCGTCAGAGTGGTTGGGCTGTTGTTTCTTAATGGCGCTGGCTGGTTGGTTCTATTTTCCATCCAAACCCTGGTCTCCAACCCACCCTCTCTCTAGAATTCCAGACTCCCTTCCCACCTACCTGGGCGTTCTACAAACAGAATTCATCACCTTTCCTCCAAATCGGTGCTCGATGCCTTCTCTCTCAGAAGAGGGCTGCCCCATCCACCCAGCCATCCCGTCAGAAAGCACGTTCCATCCAGCCTTCTGCCCTTCCTCTCAGCCCCACATCGGTTGAGACACCTGAGCTTCATAGATCAAGGCTTCCTGTCTGCCAAATGGGAGCATGAATGATACTTGTACATACTCTGTATCCGCTAAGACGCGTTGAGTGGCAAGCAACAAACGGCTCAACGTGGTTCTAGCAAAGACCACGTGGTTCAGGCAGGTCACCAGGTCCTGGTTTCTACCTTCAGGCTGAGATCTGCCCACCTTAGGGAGACATCCCCTACCCATAGCTCCCAGAGAGGCTCATAAGCTGGAGGTAGAAACTCCCGGTCTTACGTCCCTTCAGTTTCAGATCCTTGAGGGAAAGATAAGATGGTGTCCCCAGGCGTCATTGGCTCTCCTTGGGTCATGTGATCATCCCTGAACCAAACACCATAGCTAGAAATGCTCTGATTGACAAGGCACATAGCACGCCTCTGCACGGGGGGAGGCGAGTCATCTATAGAAACACAAGAATGGGGGTGACTGGGGGTGACGGGGGGCTCCCAGGGGAATCGGGACACAGGGACTAGATGCCGGGCAGATGAAACCAGTTGGCCGTGTGGTTGATAACCACCCTTACCTTATGGAGTGTCATGAATGTGCCTGGCACAGAGAATATTCTTGGTGAATGTAGCTCTCACTGGCACCTGCATCAGTGTCACCACTATTAACTTTGGGGTAAGTATTAAGGTGTCGATATTTGAAAAAGCAAGACATTCCAAAAATTAGCAGCACGACTAACGCACACCCTTATAATCCTTCAGCGTTCGTAGCAACTCAAGATCACGGTCAGGGAGTACCGCCCATGATTTTATGTTGCTTCCGTAAATTAAAAAGCTAAAGTACGTCACAAATGTCTAACGAGTCCATACAAATGTTTGTCCAACAGACAGCACCCCGGTCTTAAATGGAAAACAGTCTGTTAAAGTTCATCATCCAAGTCTTCGGGAGAAGAAATACTCCAGTGTATCCAAATTCCTGCACATCTTCCAGTCGGTTCCACAGCCACAACCTGAGGCTTTTACCCGGGGCCTCATCTTATTCTTCCAGTCTCTTCTACGTCAAAGTCTTGCCTCAATCAAGACGTGAGCCCCTAGGGAGCCGAGAGCCTGTCTACACTCCCCCGAGGCTCCTCTAACCAGCGTCTCAGGGCAGAGACGGAGCTGGCCAGCCGTGTGACTGACAGTGCAGCCTGGGTCGCGGGAGTTGGCAGAATTCCCATCTGTCTGCACAGCCCACACACCCCCAGCCCCGCTGCCAACCAGGGCTAAGGCCCCGGCCATTAGAGGCTCCATTTGTGCCATTAACGGGAACGTCAGCAACAGCTGTCGGCAGCAGGTGCAAAGCCCAGCAGAGCCCAGCTCCGGGGAGAAATCTTGGGCTCGTTCAAGCCAGCTGTAGGGACCGTGAAGACATGGGGGAGGGGTAACGGCTCTGTCTGAAAAGCAGCACAGGGCAGGGAAAGTTTGGTCTGGGCCGTTTTCATCATTGGCTCAGTCAGTCAGACGGGGCAGCTGGTTGACCCCCCTTCCACACACAGTCCCACGGAGCCGGATGCCCCTCATCATGGGGACTGGGGATGTCCCACCTGCTCCTCTCACTTCCAAGAGCCCCCCTACCCTACCTCCAAATCCAAATTCCCTCTTTCCCCGGGAAGAGAGGGGACACGTGGGGAAGAAGAAAAGGGACCAGCATTTAGAGCCTCCAGCCATGCATGGGCTGGCAGGACCCCCCACTCCCTGCACCTGGAGCCTTCAGACCTTCAGGATCTCAGCCTCTGCCCCAGACCTCCTGAGTCAGCATCTGGAGTTTAGCCAACTCCCCAGAGGATTCGAGTTCCCATTCAAGTCTGAGAAGCACTGGTTTGGAGGCTCAGGCATTCATTTAATCAATCAGGGTTTTGTTGTTGTTGTTGTTTTGTTTTGTTTTGTTTTGTTTTACTAAGCCTTCCATGATATGCCTGGCACTGTTGCAGGCACTGGGGGTACATCAGTGACGAGAGAGAATATCCCAGCTCTGGAGCCTGCTCCCTCATGGAAAGAAACAGACAGTAAATAAGATAAACACATAAAATAGTGAGCTGGTGGGTGATAATCTCCAAGGATAAAACCTAAGTGGGGTAAGGGGTGTCTGGGTGGCTCTGTCAGTCGAGCGTCTGACTCTTGACTTCAACTCAGGTCATGATCTCATAGTCGTGGGATCGAGTCCCATGCAGGGCTCCACATCGACCAGCAGAGCCTGGTTAAAGATTCTCTCCTTCTCTCTCTCTGCCCCTCTCCCCTGTTTGCTCGCTCTCTCTCTCTCTCTCTCTCTCCCTCTCTCTCTCAATAAATAAATGAACACTTAAAAAATAAATAAATTTAGGGGCACCTGGATGGCTCAGTCGGCTAAGCATCCAACTTCAGCTCAGGTCATGATCTTGTGGCCCGTGGGTTCGAGCCCCGCATTGCCCTCTGTGCTGACAGCTCAGAGCCTGGAGCCTGCTTCAGATTCTGTGTCTCCCTCTCTCTCTCTCTGTCCTTCCCCTGCTCGTGCTCTGTCTCTCTCTCTCAAAAATAAAATAAACTAGGGGCGCCTGGGTGGTTCAGTCGGTTAAACGTCTGACTGGCTCAGGTCATGATCTCACGGTTTGTGGGTTCGAGCCTCACGTCAGGCTCTGTGCTGACAGCCAGCTCAGAGCCTAGAGCCTGCTTTGGATTATGTGTCTCCCTCTCTCTCTGACACTTCCCTGCTCACGCTGTCTCTCTCTCTCTTAGAAATAAATAAAACATTAAAAAATTTTTAATTAAATAAATTACAAAAAATAAAAATAAAAAATAAATAACTTTAAACAACAACAAAATACTCCGTGGGGAAGAGGACAGACACCATGGGGTAGGGGGGTGGGGGGGCCGGGTGGGAAACGGAAGCTTCCTGAGAGGTGGCCCGGGGGAGATGACCCAGGAGGAGGTGAGGCTGGGGGTGGGGTGGCCAGAGGCAGGAGGGCCAGTAGTCTCAGTTTCCCCAGTACACAGGGAATGCCCGGGGCATGAGACTTCCGGTTTTAACCCCAAGACACTCCTCTGCAAACAGGGGAGCCAGGAGCCTCCAGCCGGAGCCTTCTCACTCGTGGTGCGGGCCTCCACCCAGTGGCATCGCCTCCCCGACCTTCGTCGGGACTTTGACACCCCAAGTGAGATGGGCCACCATCACAGATGGCGTGGTCTCACGCTTCACAGGCTGCTGGGTTGAAAAAAAGATGGAGAGGCTTGCAATAATCCCGCCAAGCAGGGACAGCGGCTGTGGCTCGGCTGCTATGACGGAGGCCGTGAGCTGTCAGGTTTTAGATGTCGCTTGGAAGGGGCGTGGAGGGTGGGAACCAAGTCTCTGGGGAGGGAGGTCCATGATGTGCTTTCTACAGTATGCCTCCTCTTCACCCCACCTGCCTTGTGTTTCTTGCACAAACCTCCTTCCTTCCACCCAAATTTCCGGAGGCCCAGTTTACAGAAGTCCCTGTGCTGAAGGGAGGAGACCCAATTGCCAAGACCAGGCGTTACAGGACCACCTCTCTGATGAAGGAAACCCCAGGGGGACTGGGAGTCCAGGGTAAGAGCCATTCAGTCCGGGGTTCAAGGGAAGGTTCCCCCAAAGGACCCATCCTCACAGCAAAGCTCAATCTAACGGAGCCTGCGGAGAAGGATGTTACAGGGGTGAGCCCCCAAGGGCGGGAGGGAGGGGAGCATTCCCAGACGTCGGATCCCTGGAGTGCCTCTGACCTGGGTCCAGCCTGCCATCTTCCTGCTTGGACCCCAGCAAAGGCTCCCCATTGCCCATAGGAGCAAGCCCAGTCTCGGCGGCCTGACGTTCAACGCCTTGTTCATTCAAGCCCATACATTTCAGTTTCATGTCCCAGCTCCGCCCTTCCCCGCTGGGAACATTCACTGCAGTACCAGCCCCAGAACCGGGCAAGGGGCCCTGGTCTGACCAGCTGTCTTGCCGTGCCCCTCTCCTTGGAACAGCAATCTATGCGGCCGTGAAGGAGAGTGCCCACAGGGAGCCCCCATGCCCATGCCAAAGTCCAGTATCCAGACTTCACTGCTTTAAATGGCCCAGCCCCCTTGCAGGGCCTGCAGAGGCCTCCCTGCCCCCCAGACCAGTCCCTTAAAGGTGAACAAGGTCAGGGGCGCCCAGGTGGCTCAGTCGGTTAAGCGTCCAACTTCAGCACAGGTCATGATCTCCTGGTTCGTGAGTTCGAGCCCCGCATCAGACTCCCTGCTATCAGCGCCAGGCCCGCTTTGGTCCTCCGTCCCCCTCCTTCTCTGCCGTTCCCCCATTCACTCTCTCTCTCTCAAAATTAAATACACATTTTAAAAAAGAAGGTGAACAGGGTCAGCACGCACACCGCAGGCCAGCTGCCTATGCAGGCCGTTTGCGTTTGCGGGTGTGTGTGCCAAAGGTGTCGTCTGGGCATGGGTGAGGTCAGGGGTGGGATGAGATACTCCATCTCATTCTGGTGCAAAATTCCAAGGATTCTGAAATTCCTGAAGAGGAACCTGCCTTCGGGCCATTATGGAGATGCATGCATCCAGATAAGCAGAGAAACCTATTTTATTTAACAGATCATTAGGGTGAGTTATGACTTTTTAATATTTAGACATCTGATTTGAGGCCCCCATCTGTGCTCTTGCCCTGGGCCTCACAAATGTGCTGGCCAGGCCTGTGGCATAGCTGTGACCCTGTAGTGCTCCTGGGAATGTTCCTTCCCTCATCCACATCTTCCAGCTGAACCTGAAACAGCATACAAGACGCACACGGAGCTCATCTGCCATTTTTTGCCTACTGTCCATCCTATCCCCTTTCCGCTGATCCCTGAAGGCTTCTTTTCTGGAAGAATTAATAATTCTCTGTGGTTTAGGTGGGAGTGAGCTCCTAGGAGTTAGCGTGTTGGAGCTATCAAAAAAGATTGTCGTGGTGCCAGGTGGCTCAGTCGGATGAACGTCTTGTCTGACTCTTGGTTTCAGCTCGTGCCATGATCTCATGGCTCATGAGTTCGAGTTCATGAGAGTGCAGAGCCTGCTTGGGCTTCTCTCTCTCCCTCTCTCTCTGCCCCTTCCTTGCTCGCTCTCTCTCTCAAAATAAATAAACTTTAAAAAAAAGGCCAGGGGGTTACGAGTGGAGAGATTCTCCTTCTGATGGGAAGATAACCCAGCACAGAGAAAAGAAAGCACCACCAGGGCATGGTGTGGGAGGGAGACGGAGGCTAAAGAATCCTGCATCAGCTCCTTGATCCAGCCGTGCCTGATCCTAGCCCACTTTTACATGTTAGTTACCTAAGTCAATAAGTTCATCTTTCTGATTTAGCTGGTTGGAGCTGGAATTCTGTTACTAGCAACTGAAAGAGCCTTTACAGGGATTCTAATTCATAGGATCATAGGCGTCAGAGCCTGCATGTGATCACCTTCTGCTCTTCCGCGTGTGACGAATCTGAGACCCAGGAAGGTGCAATGGTTTGTCCCATTCACACAAGTGAATCGGGACCAGAGCTGAGACCAGAACACACATCTCCTTGCTCCTGGGCCATGACCCCATGTTTCCTCTTCAGGTCACCTTCCTCAGCCCGTGCACACCAGACCTGCACCCCACCTTCCCCTCAGTGTCTCCACGAGTCTCTGGTTCTTGTCCTACTTGGTGCGTGCTGATCCACACTGAAACAGCAAGCGCCTCAATGCCAGCCACCCTCCGGGGTGAAGTCCCGCTGGGTCGAGCCTCCCCCCTGGCACATGGCAGGGGCTGAACGATCCCTTGTAACTTACCAGCAAGGGTCCTTGATGCCCGATTGGGCTAAATCGAGCCCCCTTTTCCCGCCAGCGCACTTTCTCCGAGTCCATGTTTCTCACAGGCAAGGTCGTTTTTTCGTGCAAGCTACTTCCCGGGCCATTACCAGGAGCTTGCACCCAGAGGCAGGAAGGGCTATGTTGCTTTTTTTTTTTCCCTCCATTTCCTTTTGTTTTCAATTTTCTGCCCGCGGAGGATTTTCCGCCCTCCCTTCTGTAACAGCCCAAGTTGCTAAATTGCACATCCAGGCAACTCCTGTGAGTTTAGTCCTTAAGTGTTACATTTCTGTAACAGATACTCCACACCACTTATCTGCGGGAGGGGGCTGGCGAGCCGCGCTAAAATTACATTTCCATTTCGGTTCCTATGTTTTTAAGCTGTTATTTTAGCATTTCTGACTAGTTCACAGTTGACACCTACTGATGGAAAATTAAATGAAACTTGGCCAAGAACGAGCCTTCCCTCTCCTCCCCGGGCTGAGAACTAGCTCCTTTTTTTATAACGAGACGCAGCTGCGGAGGACAGAAAGCCGCCCAGATTTGGAAATGTGAGATTTGCTGTACAGTCCCAGCTCTGCAGGGCCCCAGCCCTTGGGCCTGGGGCGAGCACTGAGGACTGAGCCTTCTGACCCTCGTTTGTCTCATCTGTAAAATGGGAATCATACCTACAGAAGCCAGAGTTATGGGGAGGTTTTACGTTACATAAAAATTCCTGGCCATCCACTGATGATGTGAAAACCATACTATGAAAACTCTTGGCACTTAGTAGGTGCTCAGTGAATGTTAGTTGCTTCTTGGCCTCAGTCCTTTTTCCGTAGCCATCTGATATCCCTAAGTGATTTAATACGAGAATTACCGGATATCGGGGTGCCCAGGTGGCTCAGTCGGGTGAGCGTCCGACTTCGGCTCAGGTCATGATCTGATCTCACAGTTCGTGGGTTCGAGCCCCGCGTCGGGCTCTGTGCTGACAGCTGGGAGCCTGGAGCCTGCTTCGGATTGTGTGTCTCCCTCTCTCTCTGCCCCTCCCCTGCTCGTACTCTATCTGTGCCTCTGTCTCTCAAAAATAAATGAACGTTAAAAAAAAGAGAGAGAGAGAAAAGAATTACCAGATACCTCTCCTTCCTGGTTAACAGATCGGACCACACCCCCAAATATAGGCTACACCAAGGCTGCGGGGCCCACTTCGGTTACACTCTTCCAGCAGCCCCCTATTGTTTTGAGGATCAGGCCCAAACTCCAAGACACCGCAAGTGGTGTGAAGCAGCTCATACAGTCCTCTTCCCCTCCGGTCACATATCCATCTAGAACCTTCGGCACTTTCATCTGCCCAGTGGGCCCTTTCCCTGGCTAACTCCTCTTCAAAGTGCCAGAGTTCCCTGTCTCCTGCCTCTGGGCTCCCAACGAGCCTTCCGCCTTCCTCTTTGGGCCGCCATCAATGGTCTTGTGCCACTTGACTGTGAACCCGGACAGCACGGACTGTATCCTATTCATCTTTTATCCTTGGTCCCAGCAAAACGCTCGGCATACAGTAGGAGCTCAGAAGATACTTCTGAAAGGCCTAAGAGCGTCAATCAACACATAAAAAATAACTCCGAGGAAGATTCTGTAAGTAAAGACAGAAATTCTCCTCTAGTTCATGTAGAAATTCAGTACAGTTCCGAACCAATAGTCTAATAGAGTTTTTATGAAACCGGAGACACTGATTCTCAAATGTGTCTAAGGAGTAAATCCATGAGAACAAACAAGATAAGCTTGAGAGGCTGCTCTGAAAAATACCAAGATGTGTCACAAAGCTTTATCAATTAAAACGGTCGGTTCTGGTAGACGATTAGGCAAACAGATTGATGGGTCAGACCAGAGTCCAGATACATACCTGTGAATATATGAGAACTGCGGGCATGATAAACGTGGCGTCTGATAACATCAGGGGAAGACGAGCCATTGGAAAAAAAATGGAACCTCGACAATCAGCAGTCCATGTGGAAGAAAGCAAGTTAGATCCCTTCTGGAATCGGCCAGGATGGGCTGTGCTGTGGTGTGGTGATAAACAGTCCCCCAATCTCAGTGATGTAACACAGTGAAAGCTGATTTCCAGTCCAGGGTCCGCACATCCATTGCACGTTGGTGGGTAGGCTCTGTTCCGTGAAATCACACAGGAGCCGGCTAACAGGGCAGGACCGTCTCACAGATTGCCATAGCTCTTCACTGAGACTGAAAAGTCTTGCATCTCCTATCAGAGACTTGGCCTTGAAGTGACTCCACCGCTTCTGCTCACAACTCAGGTTGGAACTAATCGCATGGTCCCACCCAAGCCCACAAAACGGAGTTCAAGAAATCCTACGCTACGCCATGAAGTGAACCAAAGGGCCTTGCAGGGAAGAGTGCAATGACTGTACACTACTTTCCCTGGTTAGTCCATGCCTCTACCCCCTGAAAACGTATTTTTAGTTATTAAAAAAAAAAAAAGAAAAACTCTAGAAAGATTTATAAAGAGGAAGATGCCTTCCTATTCAAGGCATTAAACTCAGAGGCCATGAGAGCAAAGAGCTACAGATTTAATTGCATACAAAATGTAAAAGCTCCAATAATGCCCAAACACATCCCTAACCCTGCGCCTCCCTCTTTTCCACGTGGTCCCCAAAGCCTGCCCAAATCCCGCCATCCTCCAAAAGGCAGTTTACCTGGACAGTCAGCATTGCCCATCCGACTGATGGCTTCCCCCACTCCCCTCGGCCCGGCTTCGCGAGGAGCTGGGGTCTCCGGCCCCTTGACAAACTGTCTTACTTCCTCGATAGCTCCATTAGGCTTAGCTGCGTGCCCGGGACAGAGCAAAGACGTAGCAAATGTTGGCTGAAATGAGACTTGGCTGAGCTCAGTTTTCCTTGGGGGCCCAGTCCTCGCATCCCACAGACACGTGGGATATGAATCTTATAAAGCTGCTCCGCCCAGGAGGAAGTAGAGAGAGGGGGAGAGGTGAATACAGCAGCCGTGTAGGATGAGATGTGGGCAGCTCGGGAATTCCTACCCAGGAGGGCGGAAGGGCACTCCCAGATGGGAAGGGGGCTGCTTAGAACTTACCTTAAAGCCACGGGATGTAGCTCACGGCTTGGACTTAGATCGCATGTTTATTTGGGGAGGCCTGGAGGTCAATTGACAGAAACGGAAACAGTAGGGGCCCCCTCCTGGAGTCTCCAAGCCTTCCCCCAGCCACCCAGGAGCACCCACCTGGAACGCACCCCTTCCCGGCTAGACATAAAAGCAATCTTTCCCTCGTTTCAGTCCCGATAACGAGCATCAGCCCAAGAGGGCACACTGGGCCTCATCCTGTGTGCAGGGTGACCTTGGCAAACCCACTTAACCCCCTGGGCTTCAATTTCCCCAGCCGTAAATTGAGCTCAACCTCTATGGCCCGCTTCTCCGCATCCTCAGCAAAGCCGGAGAACCCCGCAGCGCCCCCCTCCTTGGAGACAGCCTTGAGAACGGGAGCCGTTCAGAACGGGGGGCCCAAACCTAAGGTCCCAGGGACGCGGGACTGTGCGGTCCCCTTGCGCCCCACACGGGCTGCAGCTGAGGATGACAGGGCCACCTCCGGAGGCCGCCGCCCGTGTCACCGCCTGCCCGAAAGTCCCCACTCCCGTCAGAATATTAACACTCTGGATGCATTTGCGTGTTCCTCATGATTGCGACCACGGTTCCAAAAGGATTATACAGCATCCATATTTATGAGACAAGCCCAGACAAAGACGACCACATTTTAAAAGATGCAATTATCTCTAAAAAGTTCAGCTTTATTTTCATGCTAATGAATACAATATTTTTAAGCAAACCTAATTGGTTTGCCTGGGCTCCCATAAAAGCTCTCAACTCATTAGAGCTCCGAGGTCCCCTTCAAAAGGGGCTTTAGAGGGACCTGGGGGGGGAGGGGCGGGGGTAAGGAGGGGCTGGCGCCCAGGCGTGTTCTCAGAACTTTTCCTCGTGCCTGCTGCTGTCCCCTGGCCCCCTCCCCTTCCCAAGCCCTCAGGACGGATGCCTGGTGAGGCCTTTCAGGAAAGGCCACACTGAGAGTCTGTGCCCTGGGAACAGGGGAGCATCAGGGGAAACTGAGGGCCAAAGGGAATGTCTTCCCTTCTCTCTGCAGAGAATGTAAGGCTGTGTCCCCACCCCCACCCCTCATCTACTCCCCGCGGCCTCCCAACACCCATACGCCGCTATCACAAAACCTCTGGCTCACTGGAGGATGCTAGAAATGGTATCTTCTAGCAGACCACCCACCAGCCAGGGCTTTGGGGAGGGCCCCCCCCCCACTACACCCCGGTCCCAGGGACCCCTGTGCTCTAACACCTGGTCATTCGCTTTGACATCATCAGCGTTCAGATTTCACTTGCTATGTTCGATGCACTTCCCCGTCTATTTTTTCATTACTTGCCTCTGCAAAGTCCATTTCACAAATGGGAACACCGAGGCTTTGGCCAAAGCCGCGGAGTGAGTTGTGCCAGCCTGCGGGCCCCACGTGCTCTCCGTGACAAGCCGGACAGAGGGCGCTCTGCGAGCCGGGCCGCCCTCCCTCCTGCCCGAGTGTGTGTCCTGCCCGCCTCCTGTCTCCGCCACCCCTCTACAGGCTGAGCTCAGTCTTTTCTGCACATGCCTAGACCCCCCTGCCTCCCGATGCTTGGCGCCTGGGCACAGCGTACAGCTGTGTGGCCTGTGCACTGTGCAGTCCCAGGGGGAGCTGTCGTCTGTGAATGGCACCCCCTGGAGCGGTGCGGCGTTATGTCCCAGTCAGTATCCTTACCCCCACTGGCTTCCTGCAGCGCTACTGGGGGATGTTGGACTTGTAAGTTGCACAGGAAAGATTCACAGTCCCCCTGACCACTCCCTCCCGGAGGCTGAAACCCGGGTGCCTGGTAAAAAGATAATGGTGTTCCGGAACCGGCCAGCAGGCTCAGAGAGGGGCTAAGGGGAGCGTTGGAGCAGAACAGAGGCAATGGAAAATGCACCCAAGGCTAAGCTCCAGCCTGGAGGTGAGGAGAGGAGGGAACTGGGCCCGGCACAGCCACTGAGTGGCTTTGTGCCTCCATTTCCCCATCTGTAAGTGGGGAGGTGCAGCCTGCTAATCTCTGAGGTCCCATCCAGTGCAGGTGTCTTTGAATTCTACTGCAGATTTTCCCAGACAGTCAGGGAAAGAAACAATGACCTAAAACTAGTCCGGGGGCGCCTGGGTGACTCCGTTGAGCGTCCAACGTCGGCTCTGGTCATGAGCTCGCAGTTTGTGAGTTCGAGCCCCATATCGGGCTCTCTGCTTTCAGTGCAGAGGCTGCTTCAGATCCTCTGTCTCCCTCTCTCTGCCCCAATCTCACTCATGCCCATGCGTGTGCTGCCTCTCTCTTTGAAAAAAAAAAAAAAATAAACGTTAAAAAAAAAACAACAACTAGAGTCCTGTTGAAAAGGCAGAATGAGAGCCTTATGAATTTGCCATGTGGGCCATGATGTCATATACCCATCCCCACTCCTGGGAGTGGCGGTGGGGGGGGACACGCTCTTAGAGTCAGGCTCCAGGATCCCAGGGAGAAGCTTCCGGAACCAGCAGAGCAAGCAAGAGATGCATCTAGAGAGAGGAAGTTATTGACTAAACCTTAAAACCTAAGCCAGCTGAGCAGAGAGGAGGGGAAATTATTCCAGAAAAGGCTATGTGACCCAGTAACAAGGGGTAGTATCTGGAAGTGACAGAGGCCAGGAAAGCAGGCCAGCTGCTGGCGGGGGGTGGAGGGGGGGAAACAGAAGCGAGGTCTCGGGGGGGGGGTGGTCTCTGGTTTATAAAGCATCATAGCGTGATCTCTTGTGATTCTCACAAAGGAGGAGGAAACGACTGTGTTCTTATGGTACAGAGTTTGTCTGGAGACACCTGGCTGGGGCCACAGCGGGCCCAGGAGCCCCGTCCCCTGATCCCCAATTTGGTTTTCATTTTCACTGACCTACCGTGAGGCTGGATTTACAGGGCCTTGACTAACAAGATCGAGACTAGGGGTGGCAGCTCATGGGCAATAGGGAGCCCCCCCAAAATCTTCAGGGGGCCCTGGGGGCCTGCCCCAAGGGCTGTGGGAACTGCACTCCGGCCCAGGGACGCCACTGCGGGGACCCAACCTAAGCTCAGACCCAAGCCCCCAGCCCCGAGTCTTCACTCCCGCCTAATTGGCTTAGATTTATCAAAGTAATTTTTAAGGGGGAATTTTATATGAAGGTAATTACGCTCAGCTGAGCTAATTTTATTAAACAATGCTGCCTTAATGACAAACAAATCTGTTATTAATTTGTAACCAAGCAGCTATTTCATTCAATTTGCAGCATCAGTAATGAGCCCTGTGGCCGGAACAGCCCAGAAGCGCCCCTTCCTGAGGAAGGCAGCGTGGCCAGGAGTCCAGCACCCCGGGCCGGGCCCCAACACTGGCAGGGACATGTGGGGGACTCTGACGGCACCCTCTGTCTCAGGGCTGTGTCTCTCTGGAAGATGAGGGCTCAGGGCAGTGCCCAGGGGGACTGCCCTCTCAGCAGCTCAAGGGACTAAGAGTCTGGGTGGCCCTTCAGGACCTCCTGTGTTTTCCTCCTCTGTAAAATGGGCAGAATAGGGTCCCAGGGTCACCATGAGGGCTACTAGTAGGTGCAAAGCCAGTGCTCAGGCACATAGGAAGCGTTATAGGAACACTTCTTGTTTTTATTAATAGTCCCAGAATCAGGAATGCGGGCTGGGGACGGCAGGGAGCCCACCGTCGTGGAAGGAACAGGTGCGAGCCCCTGCTTCCGCTAATCATTATCACCCCTTGATTCTGGGTCTCCTCAACTCCCTTTCTAGGAGGACATCACCTCAGCTGGTGGAAAGAGACCAGAGAACGAGACTCTAACTTCAACTCTGCCCTTGGGTGAGACGTCCAACTGCGGATCTCCCCATGAGTCTGGGCCTCAGGCTCCCCGTTGAGAAACCTTGAACCCCTGATGCCACTGGCCGGTCTGCAGGGCACTCTCCACCCCCTGCCTTCTGTGGTCTCACTGGCCACATCTGGGGGAGGAAAGTATCATTTCTTGAAGGAAAGTTAACTCGTGCAGTTAGTGAGTGGGAGGCAAAATGGCGGACACCGGAGCTCTCAGGCCCCCGTCCTGAGGGACGCTGGGTTGGGGCTGGGCCAAGACAGTCTGTGCAGCGTGCAGTCACCTGGGGGACACAGTGACATGATGCGTCTGAGTCCGCCTGCTGTAGGGACCCGCTGTCCTGGCTGTGGAGAAGCACAAACCACTTGAGAGTCTGCCTTTCAGCGAGTGACTATTAACATAGCATCCGTGGCGCAGCACAGAGAGAGCTTTCCTCCCAGGTCAAGAGCCCCCGGGCCCATCGCAGTGTCCCATGTTCTGCAGTGAGCAGGGAGGGCTACTGTGTCCCCAGGAGGCCTTTATGAAACCCTAGCATACAAATGTACATGCGCCACATAGGCCGTTGGCAAGGCCTGAGTTTTGTCCGGAAGGGTTTTCCTGAGGTCGGTTCCCCAGAGCTGCCGGGCCAGCTCCTCACAGCCCCCCCTTCACCCACCCGGTGGAGGAGCAGGAATTCCAGCCACGAGGTGGGCTGAGATAGAAAGAACAACGGAAATGCCCACCAGCCACGTCTAACACCAAGGAGCAAGCCCTGAGGATGCAGGGACGATTCGCCTCAGCTGGACCACCCTCAGAAAGGAGGCTAACACATAGCACTGGCGAGCACCCCTGAAGGGCAGGGAGGATGGGGAACTCCCCTCCACGCCCATGCTCGGGCCAACACCCACTGTGATCCTGGGTGTGTTCTCTACAGTGCCCGCCCTCCCTCTTCTTCCCAAGTCCACGTGCTTAGGGACCCGCATCCTTTGTGCCAACCTCAATCCCCACTTCCTCTTTCTAGGTACCTTCATGTACCTCTCAGTGCTTCCCCTCGCCCTTTCATTGGGCCTCCGAAGGCCAATGACGTGGGACTGGAAGTGTCTGTGTCTCTTCTAGGCAAAGGCAGTAAGGATTTCATAACAACCAAAACCACAACGGCGAATTCAGAGCTCTTATCTTGAGTAGCAGGAAATCTCACAATAGGCAACCCTCTGTCATCTTCATGGTTCCAAGATGGCTGTATGACCCTATATGCATCATCTTGGCTGTGTAACAAATGAGCCTAAAACAACAAGAAATAGTTATGACCTCACACCATTTCTGTAGATTAGAAATTCTGGAGTACCTTGGTGGCAGGAAGGGGGGGGCAGGAAAAGGGGGTTCTGGCCTGATGTCTCCATGAGGTGGCAGTCAACACGCTGACAAGGGCTGCAACCATCCAAAAAGCCGTGCCTGGGGGCGCCTGGGTGGCTCAATCGGTTAACCGTCAGACTTTGGCTCAGGTCCTGATCTCCCAGTTTCTGAGTTCAAGCCCCACATCGGGCTCTGTGCTGATGGCTCAGAGCCTGGAGCCTGCTTCGGATTCTGTGTGTCTCCTCTCTCTCTACCCTTTCCCCTGATTGTGCTCTGCCTCCCTCTCTCTCTCTCTCTCAAAAATAAATAGACATTAAAAAAAAATTTTTTTAAAGCTTGGCTGAAGGTAGAGAGTGAGCTCCCGCACACACCTGGCAAGTTAATGCTGGTTGTGAGGTGCCCTCCATTGCTCACCCCGCAGGGTAAGGTCACCTCCTCAGGATGCTTGGGTATCCTCATAACATGGCAGCTGGCATCCCCCCTTGTGAGCAGTCCCGGAGAGCAGAGCTGACACAGCCAGGTCTTTTTTGGCCCATCTCTGAAAGGCACACACCTTCACTTCTGTCACATCCACTTCCTTAGAATGTGGCCACTGTCGAAGAGGAAAGCATAGAATCGCCTGTGGAAGGGAGGAAGGTCGAAGGGTCGGTGGATGTATTTTCAGAACCCACCACCAATAGCGTCCCTATTGGAAGGCAGGGAAGGAAGCGAGGAAGGGAGGAAACACAAGACACTCAGACAGTGAGTCATCCACAAATAGGAAACCTGGTCACGCTCCTAAATGCTTTTCCTACCATCAACCTGAAATGGTTGATGAGAAAGGCGTCTGCTCACTCCGAAGTGAGCTTTGTCCCCGGGGGGGGGGGGGGGGGCGGCATGGCCTCAGCGTCAGGGACCTGATATGGAGTCCCCGACCAGCCACATCTGCCACACCAACCCTGAGCAAGCCTGTGCAACCCTGAGCAAGGTCAGTCACCCTCTCTGAGCCTCCACTTCCGGCACAAGAGAACAGAGCCCCCGCTTCGCAGGCTCCGAGGACTGACTGCACGCTTTGTAATCTACTAAGCGTTCAGGCCCTTGCGTGTTCTTGACTCTTGCTGTCTGCCCTGGGTTTTGGGGGATGACAGGCACCACCAGAGGCTTCTTGTCCTCTCTTTCCTCCTGCCTAATTTCCAATACACGGTGCTCAGGCAAAAAGAGGAACTGGGCACAGAGGCCAAATCCCTGGCATAGAAACAGCGGCGCCTCGGGCAATGGCACCCCACCCAGCCGAGGCACCCACGTTCCCAGCCCCGCTTAACAGCGCGCAGCCTGATTTAATAAGAGCAGCTGATCTCAGTGCTTCCGTAGCAAGTTTAATTTGCTGGGAAAGCGAGTTGGTGAAGTTCTAATAATGCAGAGCCACAAATAATACCAAAGAGAGTTTGCATTATGATAACTTTCCAATTAAAATGGATTAATGGAGGAGAAACGGCAGCAGCAGTGTCTAGACAACATATTACTAAATCCTTGGAGAGGGCGATGGAAGGGAGTTGGGGGGAGCAAGGGGAAGCTGAAGAAACGGGGGACGTCCCGAGTTGGCACCCTGGTGCCTTATTTCGGGGGGTACCGGGCACGGGCTCTTTGTCACCCATGTCCCCTCTGCTGCAGAGCCCACGCCTTCCAGCACTCGGCAGAATCAGTCTTGCAGGACCCGAAGGCCTTTGGTCTCTGGGCCTCTTTTATTAAAATGCGAATAGTGCCTTCAGTCTCCCCAGATGGCCTGTGTCGGGGATCCCCCTGAGAACACCGTGTGCAACCAGGAAAGGCCCTGGCCGAGAGTCAGGGGACCCGCACAGACAGCAGGGACACCTCTGCTGACGTTTCTGGACTCCCTGCGGGCCTCGAAGCGGTTCCCCCGCGTCTGCGCCAGCGACCCTGCCCCCTGACCGCGGCCGAGTGACCCAGGGGAGTCCGTTCCAGAAACCCAGGGGAGGTTGGTTCAGCTTCGCGCACTGGTGACACAGATCTCAGTTGAGGGGTCTCTGAGTTCAGGCGTTCGGAGATGTTATAAGTGCGTCCTTGAGGGTTTGGGGAAGAGGTCCGCTGGACCACGGGGACTCTTACTACCTTGCAGGGCCTAACAGCGAGCATCTGAACACCAGACTGAGGCTCCTTCCGGAAACCTCCAATGTTCTCCCTTCTGCCTGGGAAGGCTGGGTCTTGCAAGGCGCAGGAGCCCAGGAGTCAGACCCTCCTGGGTGAAGGGCTGGCCACATGCTGCCCCCTGCAGGCAGCTCATCAAATAGGCGAAGAAAAAGCCCATGTGAGCAGACCCAGTCACGTGTGCAGGCTTCTGCAAACAGTCACCCCGTTTTATCTCCTTCTCCCAGGTCCCTCGCTATCTGCGGATGGATATGAAACTACTGCTGAAAACAAAGGACTCTGGGGATAAGGGGAAATATGAGGCAAGAAAGGACTAGGGGGAAAAGGTCACCACTTCCTTCATAATCAACAACACTCCACCTCATCCCACCTACACACACACACACACACACACACACACACACACTTAGAACTGAGTCCAAGGCAGCCTTGAGGGGAAGGGAGAGGAGTTGTATTCGTTGCACACCTGTTGTGAATCATGCACTATATTCTGCATCAACTCATTGCTGTCAGGATCTTTCAGACAGGAAATACCAATCCCCATTTTACAGATAATGAAACTGAGGGTCAGAGTAGTTCCCTCGCCCAAGGTCAAGCAGTTCCTATAAGTATAAAGTCTGTTTGAGCCCAGACTTCCCTCTCCACCAGTGCTCTTCAACCTTTTATTTTTTAGAAATAGAAACTGTGCTCCCAAATGACATCTCAAGCCCAGAATATAAGAGAAATAATAAGGGGCACTTGGGCGGCTCAGTCAGTTAAGCGTCTGACTCTTGATTTCAGCTCAGGTCGTGATCCCAGGATCGTGGGATCAAACCCTGTGTCAGGCTCTGCTTGAGCATGGAGCTCACTTAAGATCCTCTCTCTCTCTCTGTCCCTTTCCTCCGCTGGCTCTCTCCCTCTCTCTCTCTAAAATAAAATTTTAAAAAATAAATAAAAATAAAATGTAAAGCGAATAAAATTTTAAAAATTTAAAAAATAATAAAAGCAAAGCTCTCTGGTTGAGCTGGCAGTGATCGTGTAGAAGGACGGGGACAGCTTGGCCAGCCCCGGCCACCCAGCCTCGCTGTGAGCCCTCCCCTGTGCTGGAGCAGGGCCTTGGGCACAAACACCGGGACCCTATCCAGTGTGGGGTGAGGACTGCTGCTTCCCTCCCAGGCAGGTTTATCAGAGGCCCAAGATCAAGCCAGCAATGTTTCCCAATTAACTGAAAAGAAAGAGCTCCATCTTCGGGGATCGAGGCTGAAATTCTTGTTCTGCCGCTTAGGAGCTGTGCAAGTATCTCCAGGAGTCTGAGTTTTCCCAGGCTGCTATAGCCAAGCACCATCCAACAGAAATATAATTCAAGGGGCGCCTGGGTGGCTCAGTTGGTTAAGCATCAGACTCGGGCTCAGGTCATGATCTCACAGTTCATGGGTTTGAGCCCCACGTCGGGCTCTGGGCTGACAGCTCAGAGCGGGGAGCCTGCTTCAGATTCTGTGTCTCCCTCTCATTCTGCCCCTTCCCCTACTCACGCTCTGTCTCTCTCTCTCAAAAGTAAACAAACATTTTTTAAAAAAAAAAAAGAAATTAACTTGAGTCAAGCATGTAATTTTAAATTTTCTAGTGGCCACCTTAAAGAAAAGATGAAAAGGTGAAATCAATATTACTAATATTTTTATTTCATCCAATATATTCAAAATACTATGTTAACATGTAATCAATACGAAAAAATTATTGAGCTGGGGCCCCTGGGTGAGCCCAACGTCAGCCTAGGTCATGATCTCACAGTTGGTGAGTTCGAGCCCTGCTCAAAGAAGAAAAAGATTTGAAATAGCTCAACAATTTAAGAAAAAAAATTTAATGTTTATTTATTGAAAAGCAGAGAGACAGAGTGCAAGTCAGAGAGGGTCAGAGAGAGAGAGAGAGACACAGAATCTGAAGGAAGCTCCAGGCTCTGAGGTGTCAGCACAGAACCTGACGCAGGGCTTGAACTCAGGAACTGCAAGATCATGATCTGAGCCAAAGTCGGGCGCTTAGCCAACTGAGCACCCAGGCACCTAGAGAGAGAGAGAGAGAGAGAGAGAGAGAGAATATTAAGAAGGCTCCACACTGTCAGCACAGAGCCCAATGCGGGGCTCGAACTCACAGCCTTTTCTGTACTAAGTCTATAAAATTCCATGCATACTTTAAACATTCAGCACATCTCAATTCAGATTTCAAATTTACATTGGCAATCCTTGATCTTTATTTAGATCTCATACAATTTATAGTTGAAGAAGTAAATTCACATAGCCAAGTTGTTCCAAACATGCTTAAAAGTTTTCCAATAACTGGATTGACTAACAGTTTTTAAATAGAAATCAAAGTTAAATAAAATTGGTTTGCCTGGCAAGAAAGAGAGACCCTCTCAAAATATCTTCCTCTCATGGTCTGGGAGCGGGAAGGCTTCAGAAAGCCGTCATGAGGACACAAGGACAGAAGTTCAAGTCCAGCCAAGACTCAGGGCCCTCTGCTGAGCTCAGGGGCACCTCCAGGCAGGCCCCCCCGAGCTGGTGCTTCTGACACAGGGACAGCCACAGGTACCCTGAGGCCACGGAACCCTTCTCCAGGAATGTCGAGGGCTTCCTTCTCGTGGCTCTGTTTCCCCAGCAAGTCCTGCTGTCACCATAAACCTTCCTGTCCACCGTACCTGGAATATTGCAGAAAAGGCTCCGCTTTTAGACAATGAGTTCCTCTCCTGCTTGTTTATGTCTCTTTTTTTCCCCCAGCCTTTAAAAAGTGTGATAAAATGCACAGCATAAAATTTACCATTTTGGAGCATCCGGGAGGCTGTTGGCTGAGCATCTGACATGATCTCACGGTTCATGAGTTCAAGCCCCACAACAGGCTCGGTGCTGACAGCGCAGAGCCTGCTTTGGATCCTCTGTTCACCTCTCTCTGCCCCTCCCCCGCTCATGCTTGCTCTCTTTCAAAAATAAATAAACGTTTTTTTAAAAGCATTTTAAAAATTTACCATTTTAATCATTTTCAAGAGTATAGTCCTGTGGCATTAAGTATATTCGTGTCGTGCTCCCGTGCCCATCATCCTTCTCCAGAATTTTCCATCTTCCCTAGCTGAACTCTGTACCCAGTAAACACTGGCTCCCCATCCCCTGCCCATGAGCCCCTGGCAACCACCATTCTGCTTCCTGTTTCTGTGAGTTTCAGTATTCCCAGAACTGCCATCAGGCAACATCCTACAGTATTTGTACGACTCTATGACTGACCTATTTCATTTAATATAAGGTCCTCCAGGAGCACCTGGGTGGCTCAGTCAGTTCAATGTTAGACTCTTGAGTTCAGCTCAGGTCATGATCTCATAGTTTTTGAGTTCGAGGCCCGCATCAAGTTGCTGCACTGTCACCACAGAGCCTGCTTGGGATTCTCTCTCGCTCCCTCCCTCTCTCTCTCTCTCTCACTCTCGCTCATTCTGTCTCTCTGTCTCTTTCCCAAAATAAATAAATAAACATTAAAAAAAGAAAAGAAAAAGGAGCAGCAATAGATTTTATACACATAATATGTAATATATATTATAATGTATATAATATATACAGTAAATAATATATTACATATAAATATATACTGTATATATATGTTATACATATATATGTTATACAGTATACCCTTAGACTGCAAGTAACTTGTTCTGCAAGTGTTTCTAAGAAATTTTAACTTGATAAATGAGCAATGTCTTGCAATATGAGTAGTACCTGATACCAAATGTCACATGATCACACCTGAGCTAATGGTTCTTGAAATTGATTTTGATGTACAAGTGCTTTGGGTTACAAGCATGTTTCCAGAATGAATTATGCTCACAAACCAAGGTTTTACTATATATATACATATATATACACGCACATATATGTGCATAATACATATATACATATACACATGTACACATTTATACATGTATATATATATTCCTCCAGCTTCAACCATGTTGTAGCACATGTCTGAATTTCCCTCCCTTCAAAGGCTGAATAACACTTCATTGTATGCATATACTATGTTTATTCATTTGTCCATCAACGGACACTTGGGTTGCTTTCATTTTTGGCTCTTGTGAATAGTGTCCCTATAAACAGGGGTATACACATATCTCTTGGAGACCCTGCTTTCACTCTTTTGGGGTAAACACCCAGAGTGACGTTGCATACGATAATTGTATGTTTGATTTTTTGTTGAGGAATCCCTGTACCATTTTCCACAGCAGCTAAGCCATTTTAAATGCCCACCAGCAATGCACGTGGGATCCAATTCCCCACATCCTTGCCAACACTTGTTATTTTCTGCATTTCTGGGTTGTTGGGTTTCTTTTATAATAGCCATCCTAATGAGTATGTAGTGGTGTCTCATTGTAGTTTTGATTTGTATTTCCCTACTGATTAGTGATGTTGGATATCTTTTCATGTGTTTCTTAGACGTTTGTGTATCCTCTTTGAAAAAATGTCTATTCAAGTCCTGTGCCTATTTTTTTTATTTTGAGAGAGAGAGAGAGAGAGAGCATGCAAGCATGCATGCACAGGCGGGGGGGTAGGGGGGGGAGAGAGAGAGAGAGTCCCAAGTAGGCTCCATGCTCAGCATGGAGCCAGATGCAGGTTCCAATTCCACACCCCTGGGATTACGACCTGAGCCAAATCAAGAGACAGGGACTCAACTGACTGAGCCCCCTAGGTGCCCCCCGTTCCCATTTTTAAATCAGGTTGTTTTGCTATTGTTGCTGAGTTGTCAAAGCACTTTATATACTCTGGATAGCAATCCTTATCGGATATATAAGATGAACCTGGCATCACTTGCCAGCTAAATGCTTTGGCACAGAGAGGCAGAGGGGCTCAGGGCTGGAGTGGCCGTGGGGGTTGCATTGGTCTGGTCATTCCTTTTGGACGACATCAGGACTGTTGTCAATATTTCTGCATTATTGTATTACATTCTGAGTCCGCCCTTTGATTTTCCATTTCTCTTAGACCTTGTGGAAAAATTAACTGTATTAAATCAATATATGATGCAGGTTTCTTCGTTTTCTCTCTCTCTCTCTCTCTCCTTCTCTCTATTTCCCCTTTCTCCTAACTACCTCATTATCCAGGGGTGGCCACACAGCATTGGAGGCAGCCGAATTGGGATTCATTTTAATCTAGACCAGGTATACTATTGATTAGCCTAGCTAGGGGCAAGGCACACAGCCTCTCTGGGGTTTGGTTTCCTCGTTTGTAAACTGAGCAAGGGATGTGACAGTACTTTACACACTGCCAAGCAAGGGGTTCTTATTCTAATAATTATAGTTCAAGCAATTCATCACTGCTTGAAAGCCACAGGGGTTGGGGAAAGACGTAGCAAGTTACAGAAAGTCAGGGAGAGCTTCCTTCTGTGAACCCAGGTGCTATAGAGCAGTGACCTGGGAGAGCCAAGGCTGAAAACTTCACTCCCTCCAGAGCCATGTTCTCTTCACCTCCTCACCCTCTGACTTCCTGAAAGGGCCCTGCAGATCATCAAATCTGATTTGCCTTTTTTACAAGGGAGGAAACCAAGGTGTACAAAGAGAATGTGCACGGTCCCGCCGGCATCAGTCACTGAAGGAGCCTGACCTCTTACCCACAGGACTGTTCAGGGCACCCCTTTGCCTCCTCAGGGGTCTTCAACAAGGGTTCCAAGACCATTCAAGGGTGAAAGCACAGTCTATTCAACACTACACTGGGAAAACTGGATATCCACATTGACATAAAAAATGAAGTTGAACCTTTACCTTACACTTAACTTAGGTTAGAGACCTAAATGTCAAATCCGAAGGCTTAAAACTCTCTGGGGCACCTGGGTGGCTCAACTGGTTAAGCGTGTGACTCATGATTTCGGCTCAGGTCACGATCTCAGGGTCCATGTGTTCGAGTCCTATGTCAGGCTGTGCATCGAAACTGCTCAGCCTGCTTCAGCTTCTCTCTCTCTCCCTCTCTCTGCCCCTCCCCAGCTCAGGCACTCTCTTTCTCTCTCTCAAAATAAATAAATCAATCAACTTAAAAAAATAAAATCATAAAATAGAACTATGAAACTCTCAGAAGAAAATAGAAGAAAAAACCCTCAAGACATTGGATTTGGCAAAGATTTCCTGCATGTGACACCAGAAGTACAGGCAATAAGAAAAAAAATAGATAAGGTGGGTGTCACCAAAGTAAGGACTCTTATGCATCAGAGGACACTGTCGACAGAGTGAGAAGGCAACCCAACCCACAGAATGGGAGAAAAATTTGCAAATCATGTGCCTCGTAAGTACCTGGTATATATAAAGAACTCGCACAACATAGCCACAAGAAGGCAAAGAGCCCAATTAATAAAAGGTCAAAGGATTCGAACAGACACTTCTCCAAAGAAGATGTACAAATGGCCAACGAGCACATGAAAAAATGTTCCACGTGATTGGCCGTTAAGAAAATACAAATCAAAACCACAAGGAGATAATCAGTTCACACCCACTAAGATGACTACCACAAATCCAACTAGTATGGGGATTAAGAAGGGCACCTGTATGGTGAGCATCGAGTGAAGAACAGAACTGTTGAATCACTCTATCGCACACCTGAAGCTACTAAAACACTATAAGTTTAAAAATATGGATGAGGGACTCCTGGGCGGCTCAGCTCAAGTCATGATCTCATGGCTCGTAGGTTCGAGTCCCTCATAGGGCTCTGTGCTGACAGGTCAGAGCCTGCAGCCTGCTTCAGATTCTGTGTCTCCCTCTCTCTCTGACCCTCCCCTGCTCATGCTCCCTCTTGCTCTCAAAAATAAATAAACATTTAAAAATTTTTAAATATAAATGTAACAAGTGTTGGTGAAGATGTAAGGAATAAGACCTCTCATAACCTTGCTGAGAGAAGGGGATGTAAGAGGGTCCTGCTGCTGTGGGAAACACTATGTCCATTCCTCAAAAAGTTAAATACACAGGGGGCGCTAGGGTGGCTCAGTCAGTTGAGCTTCGGACTTCGGCTCAGGTCATGATCGCGCAGTTCGTGAGTTCGAGCCCCGTGCTGGGCTCTGTGCTGACAGCTTGTCAGCGCAGAGCCTGCTTCAGATCCTCTGTTCCCCTCTCTCTGCCCTTCCCCTGCCTGTGCTCTCTCAAAAATAATAATAATAAAATAAAATAATACTTAAGCATAAAATTAATATACGCTCCAGCAAGCCAACTCTTAGGGATATACCCAAGAGAAATGAAAACACAGTAACTTGTACCCACACACTCATAGTAGCATTATTCCTAACAGCAAAAAGGTGGAAACACTCCCAAGGTCCCTCAGAAGATGAACTCATAAACAAATTGCGGTGTAGCCATACGATAGATATAGTGTAGCCATACGATAGATATAGTATAGCCATACTATAATTCAGCCATAAAAAGGAGTGAAGTACTGATGATCACACCTTGGGTGAACTTCAAAAACATCACGGTGAGGGAAAGAAGCCAGATACGAGAGGGTCCGTATTATATGATTCTTTTCACATGAAATGTCCAGGACAGGCGAATCCATAGAGACAGAGAGCAGACTAGCGATCCCCGGGCGGGGGGAGAAAGCAATGGGGAGTGTGATTACTTACTGGGTATAGGGTGTTCTCAAGGGGTTGGGGGTAGAAGGGGTGTCATGATCTCGTGGTTTGTGAGTTCGAGCCCCGCATCGGGCTCAGTGCTGACAAGCTCGGGACCTGGAGCCCGCTTGGGATTCTGTGTCTCCCTCTCTCTCTCTGCCCCTCCACAACTTGTGCTGTCTCTCTCTGTCTCAAAAATACATAAACTATAATAATAATAAAAAAAATAGTTAAGCGTATGCGGAATTTCACCTCAAGATTTTCAATGGACATAGAAATAGCTTGGCCAAGACAGAGGCAGGGACCTGAAGAGAGGGCCTAAGAGCGAGGACTGGAGCAGTCAGGAAAAGCGGTGGGCCATTACAAGAAATTTATTAGTTCTGTTCGGTCAGTGGGTTACCAGCTAAATTTAATATGGATCTCTATACAAAGAGAAAGACTCATTCTACATAATGAATATTTAATCATGCATGGGCCGGGCAATTTCACAGAAGTAATTAAAAGCAGCCTTTTGTTTATTGCTCAAAAATGATAGCGACCCACTGACCGGACCTGCAGACCCAGTGACATATTGAAAACGTTACCTGCCGACTATGTTATTAAAGAGGAATTAAGGGTCGCTTTCCTCCTCTCCCCTTAGAAGCTAATCATTCCTAAGCCCCCCTGTCTGCTTGCATTCAGGGCACAGCTCCGGGGGGGGGGGCACCTCCCAGAAGAGGCTGGAGAGCTAGGCCAGCACCCCTTGATCTACAACCTTCCCCCCTAAATCCCTAAACTGAAACAGATGCGATGGCTACTGAGACCCCAGGAAGGAAATACACCAGGATGTGCGTTCTCTGTGGAAAGTTCTCCCCACCATCCTCCCAAATCCAGCCGGTTGCAAATTCCTGTCACCTCTACTGCTGCGACCCTAGTTATGACACCCTGTTTCCTCCTTTGTCACTATCCCCTCCCCGGTTCAGCCCCCCACTGCCCCGCAGTCTTGCTCTCCAGGTTCTGTTCTGCTGATGACGGACTCCTCCTGGATCTATGGATTGAGGCACTGCTTCGCTCACACACCCTCTGTGGCTCCCACCGTCTGTACTCCTGCTGTCCGTGGCATTCAAGGCACCGCTGTCTGGCGCCAGCGGACCATTCCGTGCCAGCGTTCTTGCTTGCCCAACGAACACGACCGTGGCTAAGATAAGCCAGAAGGAACCTAATAGATCTGGGGATCTCACAGAATTGATGGGAAGGATGGGGCGTCGGCCAACAAAGAGCAGAGGTAGAGTCATGCACGCCAGGGGCGGTCCAGCCAGGGTGCCACCTCCAGCACCTCCACGCCTGGCCCCTTGCCACCATCCAACAGCCCTACATCCTCCGTGCATAATCTCTAAATGTCCCCGCCCTCTCCCGTCAGCCTCCAAACACCCCATCCTGGGCGGGAGCGTCCAGCAGACAGAGCCTGGACTTCTTCTGCAGCCTCATCACCACCATCCGGGAAGAAGGGAGTCTGGCCCTCTCTGCCTCCACATGGAGGGGCAAGGCCCTCGGTGTTGGGACACACTGCCTGCCCCACAGCTAAACCAACATGCCCTCCATACCCCATGCCCTCCTGGGGCTCTCCCATCCCTCCAACTCTGCTCTTGCCTCCTCTCCCCTCAGGATGCCTCCCAGGCACCTCTTCATAGCCAGTGGATCCTCCTTCAAAGTACCCAGTCAAATGCCACCTCCTCTGGGAAGTCTTCCCTGATTGCCCCAATCTCACTCACACACATACTCTCACACACACACACACACCAATTTGATATGAGCCTCTCTGTGCCATGTCTTAGAGCTTGTCATGCCCCTAAATTGGTCCTCCCCTAAGAGACCATGAGTTTCTAGAAGGCAGGACTCATGACTTCTCTTATCCTCAGAGCCAGCCTGGTGTGCACAAAGAAGGCTTCCATGGACAGCAGTTGGGTCTGCAGAAGGAAGGTCGCCTTGGGTCATGTGGCTGCGTCTACCTTCTGGCCCCTCAGAGCCTGACCCCAAGGGGTCCCTGGGTGGCTCAGTCGGTTAAGCATCTGACACTTGATTTCAGCTCAGGGCACCATCTCATGGTTTGTAAGTTTGAGCCCAACATCGGGCTCTGTGCTGACAGCACAGAGCCTGCTTGGGATTCTCTCTCTCCCTCTCTCTCTGCCCCTCCACACTCTCTCTGTGTCTCTCCCTCTCTCAAAATACATAAATAAGGGGTGCCTGGGTAGCTTAGTCGGTTGAGCGTCCGACTTTCGCTTAGGTCATGATCTCGCGGTTCATGGGTTCGAGCCCCGCGTCGGGCTCTGTGCTGACTGCCAGCTCGGAGCCTGGAGCCTGTTTCAGTCTGTGACTCCCTCTCTCTCTGACCCTCCCCTGCTCATGCTGTCTCTCTCTCTCTCTCTCCTAGAAATAAATAAAAATATTTTTTAAAAATACATAAATAAACTTTAAAAATAAATGAATAAATGAGTTACCTCCCCCAAGATGTATGCTAAATCAATGACGACAACAATACAACAGCCTGGGGGGAGGGGGATTTGTACTTGACAATGAATTCTTTACCTACGTATTTTTTTACTGATGCATAATCTTTATAATAAAATGCACAGATTTCACATGTACAGTTTAATGCATGAATTTTAACATACATTCACTCGTGTAACCACGGCCCCAATCAAGATAGAGACTATTCCGCTACTCTAGAAAGTTCTTTCCTGCCCTCCCTAGTCAGCCCTCATCACCCACTGCCCCCAGCAGTGTGATTTCTTTGTTCTGATTTCTATCGCTATGGGTTAATGACGTTTGTTATAATATTGCATAAAATGTAATCATTCAGTACATACTCTTTTTTATTGGCTTCTTTCATTCAGGAAAATTTCTGTAAGACCCACGCATGTCCGTTCCTTTTTGTTCTAGATGGTATGCCACTGCCCAGGTGTGTTACAGTGAGTTAGCCCTTCTGCCGGTTGATCCCAGTTGCTCCCAGTTCCTCCCAATATGAATAAAGCTGCTAGGAATATTTCCGTACGAGTCTTTTGGTAAACAAACGTTTTCTTTTCTCTTGGGTAGCTGGGTCAGTCTGCCCTTCTGGAGACGGCTTCTAGGGCACGTGGGCAACGCAGGAACTGTGATTGACTCTGACCATCCAAAGTCAGGCTAGGACCGGGGCGCCTGGGTGGCTCAGTCAGTTAAGCATCCGACTTCAGCTCGGGTCATGATCTCACAGTTCATGGGTTCAAGCCCCGCATCAGGTTCTGTGCTGACAGCTAGCTCAGAACCTGGAAACTGTTTCGGATTCTGTATCTCCCTCTCTCTCTCTGACTCTGTCCTGCTCATGTTGTCTCTCTCTCTCTCTCTCTCTCAGAAATAAATAAAACATAAAAAAAAAAAAAAAACAGTCAGGCTAGGATCAGTAGCTTACAGTTTTCCTGATGCATTTGAGCTAGTGGCAGCTGGGACAGGACTTTTCTGTGCCTCAGTTTCCTCCTGTGCAAAGTTACCATTGGACATAAAAGATACCATTTTATCAAAAAACAAACAAACATGTATTGGGTGTTAACTAGGTGCTCCCCTGCAACACCAGCCCAGGGAAAATCGCTTTACGCCTCTGTGCCTCAGTTTCCTTCCCTGTAAAATGGGGGGATAATACCAGGTTGCAGGAGTATTCTGAGAATCAAAGGAAATTTACGAGCATAAAGCTGCTCCGTTCCCTGGGCTTTCCGGTCTTAATCAGTTCACGTCTCCCTTTTGCCAAAGGAAGATTCAGGAGCCTGTGTCTTTTATAACCAAAGGGGCTGAAGAGAATAGAACTGTGAAGTTCTGTACAAATCCACAAGTTTGTCTGTCCCCGGCAAGGAAATCTCCCATGTGGTTGTGTGACGATTAGCACCCCCCCAAGCTCCAAGCCTGGGTTTGCTCCAGTGGACAGTGATACCCAGCTACCCCAGCTTTCCTGAGGCAAACCCAGCCCCGCACACCGGGAGTGACGTTTTCTGTGTTCCTTCCGTTTCCTTCCAGATGGCAGTCAGCGCATCCCAGGCCTTTGGGGCCAAGCAACACATTGGCAGTGTGTCCACACCTTACGATCGGCCAAGTGTGCGGGTCGCTCATGACCTACCTCATCAGCTCCTACAAACACCTGACCGACAGACCAGCAGAACCCGCAGAATCAGAGCCTGATTGTTCGCAGGTCGAAAGCGGTTGGTGGGGGCGGGGTGGGGGACAGGGAAGGTGAGCCGCTGTGCAAAACCGAACAACTAGAAATAGCACAACTGTGGCTCTCTGGCACATACGCCCACACGCACACAGGCGGCTTTATTCCACTACCTCACCGTGTTCTCCAAGACAGGCCTGCAGGGAGCCCAAGACCTTCTCCTCACGGTAACAGAGAGCCTAGCGCTTGCGATGCGAGATGCCTTCAGAAGATTTGGTCCCAGAATGGTTCGGGACGGTTTGTCTGTTTGTGTGTACGTGTGTATGTGTGTGCATGCGTGTGGTGGGGAGGGAGGTGTGTGTATGTGTATGCGTGTGTGTGTACGTGTGTATTGCGTGGGGGGGTGCGTGTGTGTGTGTGTGTGTGTGTGTGTGTTTGTGTGTATTTTGAAGGGCAGGGGCTTGGGAACTCTGGTGTTTATTAGACGGGCGTTCAAATCTCAGCTCCTCAGTCAACCTGTGGGGACAAGAGACCACAGGCTGCTGTGAGGATTCACTGAAACGACCTGATAAAGGCATCCAGCAAGAGCCCAATGGATGTCATTCCCTTCCCTACCCCCACTCCATGCTGAAGTGATCTGCTTCTCACCAATCCATACGACCCAAGTTCAAGGCCTTGCAAGAGGCTTCCTTCTCAGACCACCCCCGTCTCCCTTGATCCCTTCCTCTCCAGAACTGCTATGGCAGCGTTCCTGGTCTGCAACACCTGGGCTGCGTGTTCCTTGCTTCCCAAGTGTGTTTTGGAGACTCTGGGTCCTCCCCCTGGACCACGTTCTGGGAGGACTCCAGGCCGAGTCCTAAGACCACTCCCCATGGCACCTGGAACTGCCTTTGTCCCCAAGGTGTTGACTCATCCGAGCACCGGGGAGCACGGCCACCCAGGCACCCAGAGCCCAGGTCGGATCTGCAGGTTCGTTCATTCCGAGCCCTGGAGCCCAGGGAGGCGCCAAGGCGTCACTAGCCGCGGGCACCCTGGACCCACCCACCCACAGCTCTCCCAGCAGCCGGGGAACAGACTGAGGTCTGTGAACAAAGCAAGATGCCAGCTACGAGCGACAGGAAGGGACCTGGTTGTGTGACCAGAATGCTCAGGGCAGGGGAGGGATTGCGCTCCCACACCGCAGGGTCTGCAGAAGCCCGGTTGTCCTCAGGGTGAATGGGAAGGGGACCAGCCCTGCTGTCGCAAAGGGCCTTTCTGCACCCATCTTCTCGCATGACGGGTACCCCGCACCCTGCCAGCGTGCTCGGGCTCCATCCTGGCATGCCAGCCCTCATGCCTGTGCTGCAGAACCCCCAGCCCCGCGCCGCCCCCTGCCCAAACCGGGCAGTAACACTCGCATGCCCCGGCCCCATCCAGCCTCTGCTCGGCTGCAGAAATTCTACAAGAGCCAGAAATCCGGGAAACAAATCAGGTCAGAGAAAAGGGGGACGGAAAACCCTCTGTGTCACATTTTACAATTAATAAGGACGCAGACTGCTTGGGAGCAAGGGCCATGGCTGCTGTCCTTCACCACTGAGCACAGGTCTGTCACATCGCAGGTGCTCCGTAAACAGGGGCTGAATGAATGAATGGGCCAATAGCAACCTCAATCATTAAACCAGAATGTGCAAGGCTAGGCTGGGGAGAAGAGAAATTTTTTTATTTTTTTAAAATTTTTGTTAACGTTTATTCATTCTTGAGAGAGAGGGAGAGACAGAGTGCAAGCAGGGGAGGAACAAAGAGAGAGGGAGACACAGAATCCGAAGCAGGCTCCAGGCTCTGAGCTGTCAGCACAGAGCCAGTCACGGGGCTCAAACTCACAGACAGCGAGATCGTGACCTGAGCCAAAGCCGGGCGTTTAACCGACTGAGCCACGCAGGCGCGCCTCAAACTTTTAACACAGTCTGCTCTGGCCCCAAACCTTGAGACGAGTGGCAAGCCTGTTGATGCCCAAGCCTCGTTCCCTCATCCCCTTACAGGGGCCCGTGGCCTCAGACACAGAAGGAGGCCGACGCAGCACCCAAATTCAAGCCCAAACAAGCGGTGAGGTTTGCCTGGTTGCACGCACTGCCTATTTTCTCAACTGTCTGGGGCTAAATATCAAACAATGAAGATGAAAGGGGTGGGGAAGGAGACTTACTAAAAAGAGAAATCAAAGAGGAACCAGCCATCAGCTTGTGTTTAGCAAGAAGCAGGATATTCACAAAGGAAATTAAAAGCGAGTTTCCTTAAAGAAGAAGGAGGGGGGAAAACAGCCTATAATTGGTTCCCTCTGCTCTGAAGTCTCAGCCTCTGCCCTCCGTCTGTACCCAGAGGTCAGCGGACCGATCTACCCAAACTCTTCCAGGCAGTCTTGAAATGCAAACACACATACACATACACACACACACACACACACACACACACACACACGATCGTGTGAGATTTAAAATGCACAAAGCTTGGGGCGCCTGGGTGGCTTAGTCCGTTAAGCGTCTGACTTCGGCTCAGGTCATGATCTCACGGTTCGTGGGTTCAAGCCCCGCGTCGTGCTCTGTTCTCTATCTCTCGAAAATGAAAACACGTTTTAAAAAAGTTTTAAATAAGCTTTAAAATAAAAAAGAAAGAAATTATGTTAAATTAAATGCACAAAGCTTTAACACTTAGAGGCCAAAGCTAGGACCAACCCTCCCATCCTTTACCTTGTACTAAACCTTCCATCACCTGGAAAGAGAATTTGCAGAGGAGTGTGGTGGCCATCGGTGTGCCGTGATCAGCTGTGATGTGTGGAGCTGTGACGTGTTACTGACAATATGATGTCAACGGTTGTGAATGGTTTGTATAACTGCATAAATTGGAGGGGATCCAAGATTATGCCTATAGTGATGTCAGTCTTTTTTTTTTTATATTTATTTATTTTTGAGAGAGTGTGTGAACAGGGAAGGGGCAGAGAGAAAGGGAGAGAGAGACAGAATCTCAAGCAGGCTCCATGCCACCAGTATAGAGCTGGACTGGGGAGGCTTGGTCTCATAAACGGTGAGATCACGACCTGAGCCAAGGGCCAGATGCTTAATGACTGAGCCACCCAGGTGCCCATAACTATGAGTCGCTTTCGATGTCACTCTCTGGAGTAACTGTTTTTTAACAGTGGTTAGTATAACTTTTCTTTTTAATGTACAAAACTGGAATCATGCTATCTTACTGTTTTGTAAACTTTTTCCTGTGCTCAACAATATGCAAATACGATATATCTCCATGTTTCAAAATATTCTTCTACAAGGTGAATTTTAGTGACTGTATATGACTCCATCGTATGAACACACCATAATTTTAGACCCGCTTGGGGTGAGCTCATGCCCCCCTTTGGATGAGCTGGAGCCTCACTTCAGGTAAAACATGAGCCCCTCTCTGGGTGAGCCATGCTTCTCTCTCTCTCTCCTCTCTCTCTCTCTCTCTCTGCCCCTTGCTCTCTTTCACCCTCTCTCCAAGAAAGAAAGAAAGAAAGAAAGAAAGAAAGAAAGAGAGAGAGAGAGAGAGAGGGAGGGAGGGAGAGAGGGAAGGAGGGAGGGAGGGAGGAAAGAAGGGAAGAAGGAAGGAAGGAAGGAAGGAAGGAAGGAAGGAAGGAAGGAAGGAAGGAAGGAAGGAAAAGAAAGAACAAAAGAAAGGGAGGAGTTTGTTTTCTGCACTTTTCAAGTTTTCTACAAACAATATGTACAACTGGAGGGAAAGACAATAAATGCCATTTGGGGAATTTCTGCAAGAATAAAGTTTCTTAAGAGGTCTTGAAAGTTGAAAGTTCAAGGAGACCCCAAGAGCAAGCATTAGCAGGCACATGCCAGACCTGTAGCAATTGGCTTGCAAAGCTCTCCTATCTCCATCTGTCAAAATGCCAGGCTGACACGCCAAGTGTTGGTGAAGATGTGGATTCGTGGTATCTCTTAGCCGCTGCAGCGGGAATGTGAATTTGTACAACCACCGTGTAAAACCCTTTGACTTTCTCTCCCAAAGTTGGACATTCACATACCTGAAACTAACAGCCAACATGTGTTCGTCAGTAGACATTACAAGAACGATGGTAGCAGCCCATTCACTGTAGCAGAACCCGGAAACACCCAGGGCTGACCATCAATAGAAGAAGAAAAATAATCTGTGGTGTGTTCCCACAAGCACAGTAGTCAAACGAAAATAATTGGCTTGTCAGTTCAAGAACTTGGAGAAAGTTCTGGAGCCGGATAGAAGTGATGAGGGGCACCTGGGTGGCTCAGTTGGTTAAGCGTCTGGCTTTGGCTCAGGTCATGATCTCGCGGTTCATGGGTTCGAGCCCCGCATTGGGCTCTGTGCTGACAGCTCGCTCAGAGCCTGGAGCCTGTTTCAGATTCTGTGTCTCCCTCTCTCTCTCTGACCCTCTCCTGATCACTCGCGCTCTCTCTCTCTCAAAAATAAACATCAAAAAATTAAGAAAAAAAAGAAGTGATGATAACACGACAATGTGGATGTACTGAAGGCCACTGGAATGTACACTGAAAAGACAGTCAATGTGCTGCATTTTATGCATATTTTACCACAACAAAAAATCACAGTGAACTCAGTAATATGGATGTAATTTAATGATGATAATATTAAGAAAGAAGTTCCCAAAGATGACACGCAACATGATGTCTTCTTTATAAAGTGAAAAACGACCAAACTTAAAAATATACTTTTTTGTGAAAACGAATAAATGCGATACAAGTGTATAGTAAGAAAAAAAAAGAGACTATGAACATAGAATTCAGGATGATGGTCATGTGGACTGGGGAAGAGTCAGCTCATGGCTTGATGTGTGCTGTAATTCGGGTCTTGTGTTCTGTTGGGTGGTGGAGTCATAGGTGCTTTTTACATTAAAAGAAAGAAAAAAATAGGGGCACCTGGGTGATTCAGTCGGTTGAGCGTCTAGCTTCGGCTCAGGTCATGATCTTGTGGCTCATGAGTTCAAACCCCGTGTTGGGCTCTGTGCTGACAGCTCAGAGCCTGGAACCTGCTTTGGATTCTGTGTCTCCCTCTCTCTCTGGCCCTTCCCTGCCCATGCTCTGTCTCTCTCAGAAATAAATAAACATTTTTTTAAAAGAAAGAAAATGGAAGAAAGGATGGAAGGGAAGAGGAGAAAGAGGGAAGGAAGGGAAAGAAGGAAGGTAACAGAAGGGAAGGGAGGGAATTAGAAGATGAGAAGGATGGGTGGAGGAAATAAAGGGGGAAGGTAGGGGGTCGTGCATGTGTCTAAGATGAAAATATAACATGAAACAAGGATTTTAGTTAATCCAATTCTGGTCACCTGGGATCCTTTTAAAAGTGCTAACCTGGGGGTCCCTGGGCAGCTCAGTTGGTTTAGCATCCGATTTCGGCTCAGGTCGTGATCTCATGGTTTGTGAGGTTAAGCATCTGACTCTATGTCCCCCTCTCTCTCTGCCCCTCCCCCCTCTCTAAAATTAAAAAAAAAAAAGTTCTAAACTGAACAATAAAATTTTTAGTGATGGATAGACGTGTCAAATACCATTTGTAAAAAATAAATGGATGATTAGCACAACATTTAAGATAGTGGTGGCTCTGGGATGAAGAGGGAGATATATATGCTTGAACTTCCCTCCCTGTTCCTGGCACTCAACTTCTTCCACTCAGCCAAGAATACACGATTGTTCATTTTATTATTATTCTTAAAGCACATACATCGTTTATATGCACTGTTTTGTATTTTAATTGTGAAGTAAATCACAATTAAAAAGTAAAGAAGAGTGGAAGCATAAATTCATGAAACGGAAGGCAAAGAAACAGTAAAAGGAATTTCTAGTTCTCTAAAATCACTGCTACACGATCACAGCTCTGGCAAGATTGATTTAAAAAAAAGAGAGAAGGCACATGTATCCAGGATGTAAAATGTATTTATTCCTATAGATACAGTAGAGGTTTGACTCTTAAGAGAGTACTCTGACCAGGTCTATTCCAGTAAATTTTAAAATAGACAAAATAGGGGCACCTGGGTAGCTCAGCTGGTTAAGTATCTGACTTTGGCTCTGGTCATGATCTTGTGGTCTGTGGGTTCGAATCCCACGTCAGGCTCTGTGCTGACAGCTCAGAGCCTGGGACCTGTTTCAGATCCTGTGTCTCCCTCTCTCTCTGCCCCTCCCCTGCTGGCGTTCTGTCTCTTTCTCTCAAAAATAAATCGACATTAAAATTTTTAAAAATAAAATAGCCAGAATAAGTAAAGCCCTAGAAAAAGATGTGCCAGGATGTTGAAATGGGACTTTCTCCATCTCCTCTTCAGACGAAGCTCCAGAGACTGAGAGCATTACGCAGTTGCCAACTACTTCCCCATTTCGACACACGATGCCAGACCGCCTGGCCTGCACAGGGCAAGCTAAGGTTTCGTGAAACCATTTTCTCCAGCCTGGCCCCCACCCAGGTCTTGCTGCTAAAAGGGTCCAGGTTGGTGAGGCCTGGGAGAAAGAAGGATGCCGTTGGAGCTGAGTGCGCAGGGGGGTGCTCCCCCTTCGCCTTAAACCAAGTGGGAGGGGCTCCAGAGGGACCACCCAGGGGACTTGAGATGTTCACAGCCAACCGCCTTGCAGCAGAGTGAGCCTAAGGAAAAAGGGCTCTCATAGGGGACGGCACTCTCCTGACAGTGGTCAAGAAAGCACGAGTTTACCAAAGGCAAGGGGGAAGGGGATGAGGGAGAAAGGAGTCTGCCATCTGGGGGGACAGGATGAGGCAGAGAGGGGCTCACAGGGAGGACCAGATGGCCCGCTGGAGTCAAGATGTCACACACCACAGGCTTAGCAAATAGAGGTCCCAGTGGAGTAGATGGGCCTCAGAGAAATTCACAAAATTACAGATAGAGAAAGGGCGAGCTGTAGGCTTCCACCACCCTAGAGAGCACCAACCCCCTCCTAAGTGCATCCGTCTCCTAAGACTGTGCCCTGTCCCTTAAGGCCCCTGCCCCAGGCAGTCCTGCGTATCGAATATGGTTACCAATCTACCTATCTGTCTATCCATCCTGGCCACATAATGCTTATCCTGGAAATGCAAGGAAGATGTAATTTCAAAAAAACGGCCAAGGTAATTCATCATATTAACGGATAAAATGAAGAAAAACTATATAAAAAAATTTTTTGATAACCTTTAAACCTATTTCTATTTTATTATTTTTTTCCATTTTATTTATTTTAGAGAGAGAACAAGCATGCATGCCAGGGAGAGGAGCAAAGGGAGGGAGAGACAGAGAATCCCAGGCAGGCTCCATTCTGAGCATGGGCAGGGCTCAATCCCACAACCCTGGGATCATGACTTGAGCCAAAATCAAGAGTTAGACACTCAACTGACTGAACCACCCAGGTGCCCCTAAACCTATTCCTATTTTAGTTCAAAGTTTTGTGTTAAAAACAAACAAAAACTCTAAAAGATTAGGGATAGTAGGACCTTCCTTCACTTAATAAAGGGTATTCTTGAAATGTATGCAGCAAATATGCTCAGTAACAAAACACCAGAAGTGTTTTCTTTAAAAAGATAAATCATGGGGTGCTGTGAAAATGTTAATGCCTTTATAGCTTCAGTATAGGAAAAAAAATAATCAAGATGCATTAAGTACAAACTATAAAGAAAATCTTTTAAATGTTGGAATATATTAAAATTTAAAACTTCTCTCTGACAACGGTTTTTAAAAATGAAATGGAAAAGACAAGTCAGAGATTGAGAAAAAAAAAATACTTTAAACAACAAAGAATCAGTATCCAGAATATATAAAGAACTTCAAAAAATCAGTAAGAAAAAGACAAACAACCCGATAGAGTTGAGCGAAGAGTATGAACAGACCATTCACAGAAGAAAACAGGGTGGTGGATAATCACATAAGAAAAGCTCAATCTCACGCATCATCAGGAAAACAAATGGAAACAACAGGGATTGCATTTCACACTGATCAGATCGGCACAAGCTTGCAAGTCTGAACACACTCATAAACAAAGGGAACTTCTTTGCTTTTTGAGAAGAGAGTATGTTGGCGAAATCACTTTGAGAAAGAATTCAAGACCATCTAGTAGATGTGAAGATGGCCAAATCTCACAGTATAGCAAAACCTGTTCAGTTCTAAGAAGCCCGCTGGGAAAAGTGTCAGGTGTGCAGGGAGACAGGTACAAAAATGTCCATTGCGGTCCTGTTTGTGATGGGGAGAAAGAGGAAATAAAAATCTTTGGGAGGGTGGAGATCTAAAGCTGTGATTTATTCAGCCAGTGAAATATCATACAGCAGTTCAAACGGACGAGATATATATATACATTACCTGTCACATTTGTTCCCTATGCTTTGTATGTCCCGCCTCCTTGATGTATATAGTATTTATTCACTCCTTTCCATCTGCCCGGACGATCCCCTGCCATCGTTTTTGCCTAGATGAGGTCATAGACACCAAAGTGGCCTCGCTGACCCCCAGGAGCCATCCAGCAGCCAAAGGCATATTTCTAAGAGACAACCCTGACTTTGTCACTTGACTGCTTAAATGCTCCAATGACTATGCCCTACAAAGCTTGCCTTAGCTGAGCTCACAAAAGCCTCATTTTACATCCCGCCAACCCTTCCAGTACAGGCTCACCAGATTGTTCAGGGCTCATCCGACATGGCAGTTGTTCAGCCACCACGCCTTGGTCATAGGACTCGCTCCCTCTCTCTGTGAGCTTTCCTTCCCTCAGTCCTGGTCTCCCCTACAGTGACCCACCTAGCCAAGAGGATCAGCGTGCAAGTGTCCGTCCTCAAAGCTCAGCTCGAGAATCTCTGTGAAGAATTTGCCGAGTGCCCCCACACACCCGCAATCCCCGTTACGCACTGCTTTGTTTTCTGTAATCCTTCTGGCCACTCCTCAGAGGCAAGGCCTGGTTCCCTTCTCTGTGGGAACCAAGGCAAGTCATCTCCCATGCAGAGCCAAAGCCTATCCCTGAGCAACGTCACTGGGATGTAAGCTGGTGCATGTGGAGAGCCCTGGACGGGTGTGAGAGGCCAGCCTCCTGCCTGGATGTTGGCCATGCTGTGTCCCTATTTCTTCCCTCTGCATTGCTGCTCTGAGTTCACACTCTGGGACCTCCAGCACAGAAGTGTCGCCAGTTAGGGCTACACATCCAGGAGCTCCAGCCTGCTGGGTTCACCATGGGATAACTTGAGTAAGTGAGAACCCTACCCAATCCCACCCCAGGAGGATCCCATTTCACAGATGCGCAAAGCTCAAGTCTCATGTCTTCCTCCACTTTCCCATACGAGGGGCCCAGAGAATCAGCCAAGAAGGAGGAGGAGGAGGCTGGATGGCAGAGAAAGGAAGACAACCATGAGAGCAAGCTTGGACATAGCCAGGGAGGAAGGGGGAGCTTCACATGTTCCTGAATGTTCTCATAGGCAGGTTTGTCTGCAAGACAGCACAGGGCCCAGCCTTTCGGACAAGGAAGAAGTAGTATTGTCACTGGGACCCCGCCCAAGTGGTGTCAGGGCTCTAGCCTTGGAACTCTTTCTGCAAGTCTTTATGATGACACCTTCTTGTGGAAGGTTGATCCTATAGGGGGGAAGTCTCTGCCTGGTGAGCACCCTGGCGGGTCTGGATGTGTGCACTTGCGGCCTAGGGTAGCTGGTTGCTGGATCGGCTCTGCAAAACAGAAGGCAAAGTATTTGGGCATCCAGGGGACGGAGAGGGAGGGCATCAGAAGAGGAAAGGAGAGGGAGAGACCAGTAAGTGTAGGAAGGCTGGGCAACTGACAGTGAGGAGGCAAGTCAGAGTGTAAAAACAGGAAAGACCACTGCGTGATTCTAAACCCCTGCTGGTTGAGGCTCAGGGTGGCCCTTCCTTGGGGGGATGGAAGAGCCTACCACGTTCCCGGATCTTTGTGTATGTGGATCACTTTTGGGAGTGGAAATGAAGCAATGGGGTCCGGTGGGGTAAAAGAATGAGAGGATCCCTGGGTCTGCCCGTTCAGAGCATGGGGTCCCCCGAGGATCACTGGAACTCTTTGGAGAGGGGGAAGCGCTTCCAAATAGGGCTTTAAGACATTCTGATCTAGATCTTAAGCGTCTTCGGCTGACATCTGGATCACTCCTGTTAACCACATGGCATCCAATCCACTTTTAAAAACAAAACCTATTCACCTTTTCCAAGTACCCCCAAGCCCTCCAGCACAGATGGATTAAGTGCCCACCCACCACAGTTCAGAGCCCGACGTGGGCCTCGATCTCATAACCTTATGAGATCATGGCCTGAGCCAAAACCAAGAATTGGGGGCTCAACCTACTGAGCCACCCAGGCGCCCCTTGCTTTTTTCACTTCACAAGGTATTCTGGATTTCTTTACATAGCAGCATGGTGTGGTGTTTAACACCCCATCCTTGCACCTGGCCACAGATCACAGTCACTCAGGTACAGAGGCCACAGAGGTAACCCAAGTGAAAAAGTCCATTTACAGAAGGGGCAGTGACCCGTCAAGACCACACAGCTAACGGGTGCGGAGCTAAGGTTGACTTTTTCCAGCCTCAGGTCTGAGGGTTTTCCTCAGAGCAGCACAGCTGCTTGCGAGTTAGGTCGGAGGCAGTTTGGGTTTGAGGGCCATTCATAAAACACGCCCTGGGACTCAGCACAGGAGACAAGGAGGCCTTGTTTTCGAAGTGAATCTCCTAGGGCTGTGAGCTCCAAGCAAACACATTCCTGAATGTTTGCCATCACGTTGAAGACCCGAGTAGAAGTCATAAATGGGCTTTTTCTCTCTACAGATAAGAGAACCACAGGATGTGAGGTCTGTGAGAGACGGGCTGGTGAGATGTTTCCCTGCCCAGGCTTTCTACAGTCGAAGAATCTGAATTCTCTACCAGGTGCCTTTGGAGCTCCGTAGGCAGGGAAGACATGTATATCTTTATAACTTCTTCAGTAAACATGGTGTATGTGTTTAAATTGTGCTTACTTCTTTCTTCAGAGAAAAACAATAGACATTAAAGGATTACATGAAACGTTTTTGCAAACTTCTGGTTTCTTTTAACTCATCAAGAATCCGTTTATCGGGGCTCCTGGATGGCTGAGCTGGTTAAGCGTCCAACTCTTGATTTCAGCTCAGGTCATAATCTCGTGGTTCATGGGTCTGAGCCCCGCATCGGGCTCTGTGCTGACAGCTCAGAGCCCGGAGCCTGCTTTGGATTCTGTGTCTCCCTCTCTCTGCCCCTCCCCTGCTTGCTCTCTGTGTGTCTCTCTCTCAAAAATAACTAAACATTTAAAAAAAAAAAGTAAAATAAGATAAAATAAAATAAAAAGAATCCACTTCCTCAGTAAATGACTGAGTGTTAATAACCATTGAAATTGGGTTCTGGATGCAGAGGGGATTCATTATACTCTACTCTCTATTTTGAATGTATGGTTTTCAAATCCCATAATAAAAAGTTAAAACTAAATGCCTGTTTTTAAAAGTCTACTCCTTAAATAAATATCAAAAGGACTTCCATTGTAAACATTCTGCCTGTTGGTTTAAAAAAAAAAAAGTCAAATTGCTTTCAAGAAGCTTCAGCCTATAGACCTGTGGTTGTATCAGAGCTCTCTCCTTTTAAAATTAAATAAATAAATAAATAAACAACAAGCTCGTAGATACAGAGAACAGATTGGTGGTTGCTAGAGGCAGGGGGTAGGGGGAGGGAAGCAAAGTGGGTAAGGAGGGAGAGTCAAAGGTTCAAACTTCCAGCTAGAAAATAAATAGGTCCTGGGGAATGTCACGTCGCAACATGGTGACTATCATTAATAACACTGGACTGCATATTTGAAAGTTGCTAAGAGGGTAAATCTCGAAAGTTCTCAGCATAAGAAAAAGAAATTCTATAACTCTGCATGGTGACCGACCTTCACTAGACTTACTGTGATCATTTTGCAATATACACAAATAGTAAATCACGATGTACGTTGGAAACTAACACAGTGTATGTCAATTACACCTCAATTAAAAAAAACCCTCTAATTTGAAAGATGAAATTAAAAGTGCTTCATTTAGGGGCGCATGGCTGGCTCAGTCAGTTAAGTGTCCTCATGATCTCATCATTCGTGGGTTCAAGCCCCACATCGGGCTCTGTGGTGATGACGTAGAGCCTGGTTGGGATTTGCTCCCTTTTCCTCTCTCTCTGCTCCTCCCCCACATTCTCTCTCTCTGTCTCCCCCTCCCTCTCAAAAGTAAACAAATAAACTTTCAAAAATAAAGTGCTTTGTTTCAAGTGGAAACGGAGACTCAGTACAGGCAGGGGCACTTCATAACCCACACCATGGACTGAGGCAGCAGCTCATTACTCTTTGTCTCAGTCATGTCACACTTGCATGCATGCACACACGCACACCCACGAAACACTGGCAGCCAGTTGCTGGGTCCCGCGTTGATCACTCCCACCACTGGGCTCTGCGTCTCCCCCCACAGCACTGAATCCGCCCCCCTGACCCACGCTGGCCACATTGTCTTAGATTCCCTCCCTTCCCTTCTGTCTCCTCAGCTATTCTCTGGGCTCCTTGAAGGCAAGGACGAGGCAGGGCCAGTTTCTGGGTTCTGGGCTGGACCCTACCCACCACAGAGAGGGCGCTCCAAAAATAAACATTTAGATGATTTTAAAGTCAAATCGGGTAGCATTCTGGGGGCGGGGGGGGGGGTCTGGAATGAAGAGTGGAGAGAAAGACAGGAGAGGAGGGACCTGGGGAGTGAAGCAAAACCCATGCTCTTTGCCTTAGTTGCACTGTTTGTTATTGGTGGTGCGTCTGTCTCTCTGTCAGGGAATAAGAAACTTGACTTTGCAGCATTGTGGGGAAGAAGAGGGAGGATGGGTGTTCACTGCCTGGCACATAGTAGGTGCTAAACTAAAGGCTGTTGGGGGCGCCTGGGGGGCTCAATGGGTTGAGCAACTCTTGGACTTTGGCTCATTTCATGAGCTCACCGTTGGGAGATCGAGCCCCCAGTTGGGATCTGCTTGTGATTCTCTCTCTCTGTCTCTCTCTGTCTCTCTGTCTGTCTCTCCGTCTCTCTGCCCCTCTACTCCACCCCTGCTATGAAATGAAATGAAATGAAATGAAATGAAATGAAATGAAATGAAATGAAATGAAACTTAAAAGTCTGCCTGTGACTAAAACGATGACCCCAGCATGAAGATGATGTTTGATGTAGAGCTTGGGCCAAAAGCGAGTGTTCCCGAGCAGGGGCAACAAAGGGTTACCAGACATTAGCCAAAAGTTCAAGATCTTTTCATAAAAGTCAGGGAGCGGAGAGACTTCCCAGGTGTGTAATGCTTTCATGCGGCATGACTGTAGTTAATCGTCACGCCAACCTGGGCAGGTCTACAGGAGGGAAGGAGGAAACGTTGACACAGATGGCCATGGTGGCTCCCCCCAAGCTCTCAGGGGCGGGATCTGGGGGAATTCCTGGCATCTGGGGCAGGAAGTATTTCTGGGCTCCTAGTATTCTCCTTAGCCTCTTTAAACAGAATCAAGTCCTGGAAGCAGCTCAGAACTCAGCCTCTTTGGGGCCTAGTCTCTGTGCCTTTGTTTAACAGCAAACATGGCCAGTTCCCTTCCAGGCTGGCCTCATTCCATTCCAAGCTGACGAGGGCAGAGCTGTTGCTTGGAAGGTGCACCCTCCTCCCCGCCACCCGAAGAACATGACCCTCTCTCTCCTCCAGGCCTGGAACCTTGCTCACCCTGGGTTCAGCTCAGAATCCTTGACTCTTTGAGACTTTGAGACCAATCCCTCCCCTCGGCACATGGAATGAAGAACTTTGAGGGGCTCAGATGTTGTAGAGAGAGGCCTTGCCAAGAGTGACCCTGAAGCAAGAGAAAGGACACCCCCGGGTGGACATCCCGACTGCCTGCACTGTGATGCTGGGTCAAATGGCTTCACCCTGTTGTGCCTCAGTTTCCTGTAAAATGGGGATAATGGTGTCCACCTCAATTTTCCATGGTTGCTGTAAGAGTCCGTGGGATGACAATGTGTAGCAGGTGCCTGGCCAGTAGCAAGAGCTCAGTGAATGTCAGCCTCCTCTTCTGCCCACCCAGAGCAAGGGCCTTTGCCATTTCTATTCACCACCAGTACAAGCCTCATACTCTTCTGGACCTTGATTTGCTTTTAAAACTCAACCTCAGGGTGCCTGGGTGGCTCAGTCAGTTAAGTATCTGACTTCAGCTCAGGTCATGATCTCACAGTTTGTGAGTTCGAGCCCCGCATCGGGCTTTGTGCTCACAGCTCCGAGCCTGGACCCTGCTTCGGATTCCGTGTCTCCCTCTCTCTCTGCCCCTCCCCTGCTTGTGCTCTCTCTGTTCCTCAAAAATAAACATTAAAAAATTTTTTAAATAAATAAATAAAAATAAAACTCAACCTCTCACACAAATAGAAAACCAGCAGCACAGGGAGAGCTTTTCTTTCTTTGTTCAGTCAATATTTATTGAGTGCTCCCTATGCACCAGGCACTGTTGTGAGTGCTGGGTTGGCGGCAATGAAGCACCACGCCTTCGCCCTCACAGAGAATGTCCAGTGGGGGAAACAGAGCCTGAATAAGAGATAGAAAGTGACATCATTACACATCGTCAAGAAAAGGAAGCCCAGGCATGGGGTAGACTAGAGGCACACGGTACCTGTTGCATTTAGTGGGGACAGTAGAAGGAGATTTACCCCCAAATTAATAAATCTTAAGCTTCAAGGCTTTCAGCAGTGGCCAAGTCCCTTCTTGGTTCCATTTGAAATACTTCTCCACTAAATTTTTGTGTTTTTTGTCTTTGTTTTTAACGTTTCTTTATTCTTTTAAATTTTTTAATTTTTTTTTATTTCTGAGAGAGAGAGAGAGAGACAGCATGAGCAGGGAAGAGTCAGAGAGTGAGGGAGACACAGAATCTGAAGCAGGCTCCAGGCTCCAAGCTGTCAGCACAGAGCCCAATGTGGGGCTCGAACCCACGAACCGTGAGATCATGACCTGAGCCGAAGTCAGACACTTAACTGACTGAGCCACTCAGGCGTCCCTAATGTTTCTTTATCATTGAGAGACACAGAGAGACAGAGCATGATCATGGGAGGGGCAGAGAGAGGGGGAGACACAGAATCTAAAGCAGGCTCCAGGCTCCAAGCTGTCAGCACAGAGCTCGATGGGGGGCTCGACCTCACAAACCGCAAGATCATGACCCGAGCCGAAGCCGGATGTTCAACCAACTGAGCCCCCCAGGCGCCCCATTCCCTACTAAATTTTGTATCCACACTCAGGGATTCTTTTTCCTAAAGAGCACTCTCAAAAATTAAATAAGCTCCAGGCCCCACAAAATCTGGTTCTGGGCCTAGTGACCAGGAAAGTCCTCTCCAAGAAGGTGATATTTGAGCATAGACCTGATGAAATAGAAAAGTACAATTAAAATGAGCAAAACAGCATTCTTGGCCCTGCAGAACTCAGCGATTCCAGAAGGCCCGGTCTATCTGCTACACTGAGCTAAAAGGCTGCATTTGAAATTCTATCTCAAGCCCGGTCTCCAAAAAGAAGTGGAGCCCTCCCCCCGCCTCTTCCCAGGAGGCTGTTGGCCTCAGCCAGGCCTGAGTGTGGGTCAGAGACAGTGGGAGAGCCCAGGGCCAGCAGGAGCATGGCGTGGCCTTGGCCCCCCGGTGAGCAGCAAGAACCGGAGATCAATGCGAGGAAGGAACCCTGACAGACAATATCAAGTGCCGGTGAGAAGCACCTGGAACTCCTGTGCACTTCCGGCGGGAATGCATAGGGGTCCAGCCACTCCAGAGAGAGCAGCAGTTTCCTACAAAGCTAAACACATACATAACACACGACTCAGCAAATTCCCCTCCCTGGTATTTACTCTAGAGAATTGAAACCTTATGTTCAGACAAAAACCTGTACAGGGATGTTCATAGGAGCTGTATTCCTATCAGCCAAGAACTGGAAAAAAGCCAATCACAGCCCCCATGTCCAACAGCAGGGCGATGGATGACAGTGTCCCTGCGATGGATGACCCTTGGCATTACAAAGACACAAATGATGGACACACCCAATGGCACGCACAAATCTCACAGACATTACGCTAACTTCTGGAAGAAACCAGACACAACAGAGTTCATCTGTAGGATTCCGTTATATGACATTCCAAAAAATTTTTCTTACTGTTTTTTTAAAATTTATTTTTGAGATAGAGAGACAGAGTACGAATAGGGGAGGGGCACAGAGAGAGGGAGACACAGAATCTGAAGCAGGCCCCAGGCTCTGAGCTGTCAGCACAGTGCCTAACATGGGGCTTGAACTCATGAACCGTGAGATCACGACTTGAGCTGAAGGGGGACACTTAACCAATGAGCCACCCAGGTGCCCCATATGACATTCTAGCTCTAGGAATAGAGGACATATGACTATGAAGGGGAGTGAGAGAACTTTCCGGGGAGACTGACCTGAATCCTGATTGTGATGTATACACAGTCAAAACTCATTTAATTGTGTATGAGTCACTCATTCGAATGGGCACATTTTATTATATATGTTACAGCTTCGTTAAGTTATAGCTTAATAAAGTTGAAATAAAAGTTACATCACCCCTGTTGTCCAAAGGCAAGACCCTCCTTGAGCTCAGCCGTCCCATCCCCCCTCCTTCATTTTACACATCAGGACACTGAGGCCCAGAGAGGAGTGAGTCTGGGTCACGCAGTGAGTCTGGATTATTAACAATGAGCGATTGAAGGGAGACTTGAAGTTCACAGAGTGTTTTCCAAACCTGCTGTACTTAGTGTTCGCTATTCTTTGTGAGGCCGCAGTGCCTTGTTATGCTCGGGTTACAGATGAGCACACTGAGGCCCAGAACGGTTGGAAGGTCACCCGAGGTCACACGGGCAGCTTCATGATTACCTACTCTGTCAACGGAGTGGGCATGCAAACCCACGTGCTTTGCTCTCAAAACCCAGTCCTTCTCTCCTCCCCACGCATCCTGTTGAAGACCCTTCCAGAAACCCCAGGGCCCACTGTTCATCCAGGGGCTGCCAGGCGGGCGCGGCCACCGGGAGGCGCTCTCCTCCCTGGCTGGGCACACCCGCTGGGGCGAGGGGCGAAGGAGAGGAGACAGCCCTGGCTTCGCTCGGAAAGATCCGGTTTCCCCTGGATGCTTTTTCCAGCGCGGCTTGCCAGGGCAGATTAAGATCGCAGAGAGCAACACGATGCCGCTGGAGGAGATTAGTGGGTTCCAGGGTATTTGTCTCCGTGAGAAAGGCGGTTTGTTTGGGATCTGACTCCAAGCCACGGGATGAAGCCAGGCCAGGTCCTGCTGGAGCTGACGCGGGGGAGAGAGAGGGCCCCTCCTAACAGGAGGCTGGGGCTTCCAGAATCCCGGAAGGAACCGCGGGTGGGGGGCCTCTGGGGTCCCCCCCCGCCCCGTAAGCCTCCATTTCGGCCTAGGCCTGCCTGCATCGTAGACAGAGCCCTGGTTTGCTGAGAACCCAGCTGGCCTTCACCCCGCACACCCAGCCGGGGATGGGAGGAACCCGCTTTGTTTGCTCCGGAATGGACCCAGAAGGTAGGGGGCGGGGGGCGTGGCCAAGAGCGGGTCTGGAGGGGCGTGGCTAAGAGCTTGCTCGGAGGGGCGTGGCCAAGAACTGTTAGCCCTGCTGGCCCCATGCCCCGCCCCCCATCCCACATCAGCTCCGCTCACCTGCCTGGGTCCTCCTCCCTTCTTCCCTTCCTCCTCTTGTCCCAGCCCTCCTTGCCTGGGAGGCGAGATGCCCACAGGAACCCCCTTGGTACAAAAGAAATGCAGTGTGACCTTGAACACCCCGGAGGGCAACTCTGGGTCAAAGGGGCAGAACCCAGTTGAACACCTTCCTTCGCCAGCAGGCCGGTGGGAGACTCAGTTCATGAGACACAACAAAGGCAACTCTGTCTTGCATCCAACAACACGTGTACAGAATGGGGGGGGGTCTTAGACTGTCCCCCGCCTCTCGGCTCAGCCGCCACATCCCTGACTTGACCACTTTGAACACCCAGTCTGGTCTCCATGCTGAGTTCTATGCATAGCCAGTTGACATGTTTACAGAGAATGTGTTGACCTTTACTTTCCAATGGAAGAGACAATGTGATATGTTACTTACTTATTTGGATGTTTTTTGCTCAAAGGCTAAGGGAGCGACCCTTTAGCCTAGGTTTTATCTATCTGGTGGCCTGTATTTTCACGGGCCACTCCAATGCTGCTCGAGTCCCCCCGGTATAGAGCCCAGAGCCTCACCCCTTAGATGCTAAGAGCCTGGGCTCCCAACCAAATTCTGCCCTAGGGTAGCACGTGACCCTACACAAGTCCCGGACCTCTTTGTCTCTTTCCTGTGAACTGAGGAAAGATGGACATTCTCCAAGGTCCTTCAAGCTCCAGTCAGAGGATCATGTTTCCTCCAGCGCCCAGAGAAAATCAAGTTCAGGTTCTACACACAGACCACACACCCCCACCCACTCCCACTTCACATTCTCCCTGACGGTCACAAAGCTGTGTTGTGAACAACGCGGAAGTAGCAATGAGGGAGATGGTGTGTCTGGCACTGAGAGACCAGATTCCTATGCTGGAGCAACTTGTTTGGGACTGTCCATGTCAGTGGGATGGCCAGGAAGTAAAGGTGGAGCATTCTATACCTAACACGATTGTTTCTGACCTATAGAAGCATGTCACTGTATTGCACAGTTAAATCTGGGAAATCGGTTGGGATTGGGGATGACGGGAAAAAATTAAAAAAAACCCGTCCTCTTTTCAAGTAATGGAAAGAACATAAACAAAAGGAAAGGAGAGGAAAGGAAAGATGTTCCCAGAAGCATTGGCACAGAGCAGCTCATTTTGAGAGGTACATTAGCGGCGTTGAGCAGGAGATATTATGAGATCTTCCCAATTTGCATGGTAGTAGTATTCCAGGGGAGACGCAGTGTATATTAAAGCCTTGCAAATATGTCTGGTGTTTCTTATGTAAACCGGAGTTTAGTTTTTAGCTCACATCATCATCTACATCACTGTTTTGAGAGACATTCTTCTTCTTTTTTTTAATCTTGAGAGATTCTACAGTCATGTGGACTGCAAGATAATTCTTCATTGTGAGATGGCCCCCAGAAATGGTTAAACCATCCCTTGGCTCCTCACAGGCTCCCCAATGCCAGTAGCACCCCTGTCAATGATGACCACCAGAAATACCACCCCCTCCAACATTTTAAGTGTCCCCTGAGGCCTCTCTCCCTTCATGGTGAAATTATCTGCAAGAACACAGTCACCATCTGCACTAGGGTGGTGAGGGCAAGGCACGAGCATCTATTATCCATCCAAGCTTTAAGGACCCTGTACCCCAACACGTACCACAATGTTCACCCTTGTAAAGCGTACACATCAATAGTTTTTCGTCTATTCACAAAGTTGTGCAAACATCACCACTATTTCCAGAACATCTTTCTCACTCCAAAAAGAAGCCTTGCACCCATTAAATAGTCACTCACTCCCATTCGCCCCTCCCCCAAGCCCTGGCAAGCACTAACCCATGTTCCCCCTCTCTTCTGGACATTCCATTGAAATGGCATCATATATACCTCGTGGCCCTTTGTGTCTGGATTTTTAGTTAAAATAATGTTTTCGAGGTTCACCTATATTGTAGCCATTCCATTGAATGGCTGAATAATATCTCATTTTATGGATATACCACAATTTATCAGTTGATTCATTAGTTGATGGGATAGTTGAATTATAGCTATTTTTGACTATTATGAAAAGCACTGCTATGAATATTTGTGTATAATTTTTTGTGCGGACATATGTTTTCACTTTTCTTGGGTATATAACATATTGTTGCTGGGTCATATGGTAACTCCACACTTAAATTTTTGAGGAACCGTCTCCGTTTTTGTTTTTTTAAGTGATTACGTTCTTTTAAAATCCCACCAGCAACATAGGAGGGATCCAGTTTCTCCATATCCTTCCTAACACTTATCATCAGTCTTTCTGATAATAGCCACCCTAGTAAGGGTGAAGTCGTATCTCCTTGGGGTTTTGGTTTAAATTTCCCCAGTGACTATTAATGTAAGATATCTTCCCATGTGCTTATTGGCAACATGTATATGTTGATTGAGAAATGTCTATTCAAGCCTTTTTCTCATTTTTAATTGGGTCTCTTGTCCTTTTGTTTCTGAATTTTAAGAGCTCTTTATATATTCCAGCTACAAGTCCCTTATCAAAAGTATGATTTGCAGATTTCTCTCCCATTCTGTGGGTTGCCTTTGAGTTTTCTTGATGATGCCTTTTGAAGCACTAACGTTTTTCATTTTGATGACATCCAGTGTATCACTTTTTCTTCAGTTGCTGTATGCCATGGGCCTTTGGGCCAGCTGATCCAGAAACCCCACCTCACAGAGCAAGGCCCAGGAACGGAGGCTGCTATGATTTCAATGGGGGGCAACACCCTTCCGGCTTCAAAGTCTCTTGCTGAGATTCCATAAACAGGAGTTAATTTCTCTAGATAAACTCTGCTCCTGCCCAAGTAAAAGGTCCTCGGAATGGACAGCACCCACCCTAGTAGTCATTCACACCTTAGAGGAAACTACCTTACTGGCCCTTTGTCTATGAGCAAACCCAGCTGGGGGCGTGGGGACCCTGAACCCTGGGTGGGGACCACGTGAGTAAAGGGACACCAGGGAGCAAGCTGGACAGTGAGGAAGGCTAAGGTCACCTCTTGGCACAGGGAAGTCACCACAAGCTGTGTCTTCCATGGACCTTAGCTGGGAGCCATTCTCTGCCTCAGGCTGCATTGGGTTTCACAGCGAAGGGCCCTGCTAAAATGGAAATATGTCTGCAGGATGGGGACACATTCCTGGATGGGTGCCGCCAGACTGAGAACGACCTCACGCCTCTCTCCTGCAGCCCCTCCAGCTGGAGAAATCGATGCCCAGCGATAACAAGGCCCTCACAGGGACTCCATAGCAGGGCCAGGACCACACCAGCCCCCCAGTCCCCGCTGACCAACAGTGAGCACGTTGGCCAAAATGAGACGACAGGCCTCTGGCAACAAGCAGGGCCGGTGGGACACAAGCAGTTTGCTCTGGCGGAAGAGGCACAGGTAGGTCAACGTCCCAGAAGCTGAGCCCTTTGAAGGGCGCAAGGACACCGTGCCTTGGAGGGTAGGGGACTCGCCTCTTTGGGACTACCCCACAAGTCAATAGGTCTTCTTTTTTTTAGAAAGTTTTTTAAAGTTTATTGATTTAGTTATTTTGAGACAGAGAGAGAGAGAGAGCACGTGCAGGGAAGAGGCAGAGAGAGAGAGAGGGAGAGAATCCCAAGCAGGCTCCGCTGTCAGCATGCAGCCCAGTGCAGGGCTTGATCTCACAAACGGTGAGATCATGAGGTGAGCCAAAATCAAAAGTCCAATGCTTAACTGGCTGAGCCACCCAGGTGCTCTTACGTGTACATTTCTTAGCAGGGTACCTGGCACTCAAGAGAACACTCGAGGGATGGCACGGTTATTAAGACCTATTGACCTGGGGCGCCCGGGTGGCTCAGTCCGTTAAGCGACGGGCTCTTGATTTCAGCTCAGGTCAGGATCTCCTGGTTCGTGGGATGGAGCCCCGCCTCGGGCTCCACACTGACACAGAGGAGAGTCCTTGGGATTCTCTATGCCCCCCTCCTCGCTGCCCCTCCCCCATGTGCACAGGCACCTGTGCACGCACTCTCTCGCGCGCGCGAAATAAGTAAATTTTGAAAAACAGAAATGTACATGGACCACGGCACTGGCCCTCCCAACAGCCCCATCAAACAGATACTAAATTTTTTCCGTGAGGACACCGAGGTTGCAAGAGGTTAAGTGACTTGCCCATGACCACGAACTATGGAAGAGCCAAGCAGGCTTTCAAATCCAAGTGCACCAGCTCCACAGTCAGTGCTCATCATGTCCATACTTCCTGGTTTCTGGAGGCCGCGGTGGTTCTCAGCTCTCTTGGAGATTCCGGCCAGAGGCGACTGCGGACTTCCACCCTTAGCCTCATCAGGCTGAGCTGCTTTCTCTGCGGAGCAGGGAGAACCTGGGTCTGTTTCGCCACGGGAGCCCGAGCTCTCCTCCGGTGTCACAGCGCCCCCTGCCGCTCAATCCCGCTCACTTCTGCAAGATCGTTTGCCGCCAAAGGGCTGCCTCCTAACAGGGGCTCCGGGGGTTCTCCAAATGGGAGCCCCACTCTCTTCCTAATATCCTATCCCCTTAAAGGTCGTCCTGGGGTCTGGAGCAAAGCAGGGAGAAAAAAGTAAGTAAGCATGTTTATTTCTGGGCGCTGAGGTCAGCTCAGGGGCCTCAGATCCCTGTATCTTGTCACTTTCCTGGCACAAAGCAGGCACAAAGAGAAACTCTGGGACTTTTTATCACACGCTGGAGGTCAACGACCCCACTCCAGCTCTCGGCAGTCCTGCAGACATGGACACACAGAGTCTCAGTTCCCTTGCCTGCCAATAGGTGACAAAAGTACCTCCCTGCGGAGGCACGCCTAGGGTCCAGCACATGGCCAGTGCCCTGTGCTGAGCTCCTTCCCTTCCTGGGCCTCTGTTTCCTCATCTGTTGATGTTTCTTGGACCCCTGGCCTTCACCTGCATTACCTCACTCAATCATCACAGTAATACACGAGGTGGAAAAGGAAATCAAGGCTCAGAGGAGTCAAAAGAGTTGCCCAAAGTCACACAGCTGGCAAGATACCGAACCATGATTCCAACGCAAGCAGGCTCCATAACCATGATGTCTCAGGGCCGTCCAGGGGGTAGGTGCCCCATCTACTATGAAATGTGCAGAGTTCACATGGGGCTGGGGAGATGTGGTGGAGGAAGGAATTAGAAAAATGGGTAATTAGAAAAAGGAGAATAATGCCACAGTGGGGAGACTTCTGGGCTTGCATCCATCTTGGCAGACTTCCTGGAAGAGGTGGGGGCTGAGCCAAATTTCACCATGTTACAGGATCCAGCAGTCAGAAGGATTGGTGGAGAAGGACCTGACTGCCCTCCGTTTGCCCATCTGGAAAGGAGGATTTCCCAACTTCACAGGGACTTCGAGAGAAGAGGCATGAAGGGTTGTCACATTAATGAACACATTTACTGGGTGCCTATATGCATCAGGCACAGCGCTAAGTGCTTTCTGTGTTTTAATCCCCCAAGAGCCCTGTGGAGTAGGAACCATTAATATGGCCTCTTTACACTGAAAGAAACTAGGCTTTCAGAGACTGAAAGGCTTTCCTAAGACAATCCCAACAACTTAGAGGAGAAGGTGGGATTCGAACCCAGGCAGCCTGACTCAGAGCCCTGTGTGCTACGCTACACGCCTAAGCCACAGAGCTACCCTTCCCCGGGAAGAAACCCCCCAGCATCAATCCTCACTTTCCTTTAGTCTCCATGTGGACAGCCTTCCTAGCTATTCCTCCTCGTGACTTTGCTCTCTGCTGAGACTAAACAAGAAAAAGAAAGCCTTCCTTTCTCCCCGTGTCTCAGCATCCAGAAGGTGTCAAATAGAGGATGCTCCCAGAATAAATTGCTCTTGCTTAGGGAAGGACAGATTATCTGTGTCCCTGGCTCCCCCTACCTCCTTAAAGGAGAACTTCACAGGACTTCAGCCATTGGGGAGCATCCCCCCCCCAAGCAGGCTGGAAAAGGGGGTCAGGAGCAGTGCCTCCCAAGCAATCTGTGAAGAAGGACCCCAGGTTGTCCTTTTTTTTTTTTTTTTTTACCTTCCAATCTGTCGTGGACCGATACTTTTTGCAAAATGCAATAAACAGTGAATCAGGGAAAAAAATGAAATACTGCTTCAACAAGGCAGCGACGTCACATTGCTCTAAAAAGGTCCTAACTGTTCCTCTCAGATTCTTAGCAAGAATGTCTTGCGCCTGCCTTCAGGTAACAATGGTCCGTGAGCCCGCATGGGTCCAGGGCTACAGGTCAAGTAGCACCCGTCCAAAGGGCCAGTGACTGAAAGCCTGGCCCAAGATCAATGGCGAGAGTAGAGGAATCTGTTCCCTGAGGCACTGCCTCGGCAGACAGCAAGGATTCGTGTGCTGTTCTGAGACTCAGGCCCCGTGGCTAAATCGGGGGACAGCCCTGCACCTGAAGTTGGAAAAGAAGAATAATCTGGGCCTCAGAGAACCCCAGGGACGGTGTCCCAAAGACAGGGTCCAGAAGCCAGGCCCTGGGCTCTGCCCTCCCCATCTGTAAGACGATGAACAGGGAGGCAAGGAGGCCTCCAAGGAGCCTCTGGAAACAATTCCATCCTCTAACAAGCTGGGAGGTTGGTGGGGGGGGGGGGGGGCATCTTAACCTGATGTGAGACCAGGGTGTGGATCCCTTGGACTCTTGTCCACACTGGACGGACATATCAGCTCACCACTCTGAGCTCCCTCTTCCACACATACTGAGGAGGAGGAGGTCGGATCATCTCTGAGGTCCCTTCTAGATCTGACATTGCTGTGTGCGTCCCAGAAGATCTACTTACTGCCTGCGCTCAGTAGGGGCGCGGGGAGGGGGGCAGCACCACCAGGAGGAGACACCAGACCCGGTGGAATGGAAACAGGCGTTCGCTTCGCACCTGCTGGCGGGGGTCCCACCATCTCTGGCCCCGGACGCCCCCCCCAAAATGAAGCAACCCCGAGCCCTTGGACGAAAGCAAACAGCTGTGGAGCAAGGAGCCAGCTTCCCACCCGTTCCCAGCCAAGGTGAACAGGCTGTGAGTTTGTTGACAGAGAAGAAAGTCATCAATTTTTCATTACCCGGTGAAGGCAACAGAACATCTCCGGATGCCAACAGTTTCTAGGCAACAAAGACAAACCAAACACACAGTCCCCTCCTCTAAAAAGATGTTTCCTTCGCAAGCATCAGCTTGGATGGGGAGCAGGGCAAGACGCGAGGCAGCAGCAGGTGAGATCACTCGGCAGCCACAAGGACCTAGCCAGACACTGGCAGGGGCTGGGGGGGGGGGGGGGAGGCTGTCTACAGTGACCCTGTTAGATCTTGTCAGACGATGACTCAAGGCTAAGCCTGCCTTTTGGAAGGATTCAGGCACAAGATGTCAGAGCAAGACCTGAGAGATTGGCTGGCACAGCCTTTTCAAAAGAAACATATTTGAGGGGCGCCTGGGTGGCTCAGTCAGTTAAGCATCTGACTTCAGCTCAGGTCATGAGCTCGCAGTTCGTGGGTTCGAGCCCCGTGTCAGGCTCTGTGCTGACAGCTAGCTCAGAGCCTGGAGCCTGCTTTGGATTCTGTGTCTCCCTCTCTCTCTCTGACTCTCCCCTGCTCACGCTGTCTCTCTCTCTCTCTCTCTCTCAGAAATAAATAAAAACATTTATAAAAAAAATGTTTTTAAAGAAATGAATACATATTTTAAAAAGAAGCATTATTGAGTATTCTTAGGGCCTGTGCTCCAGCCTGGGGCCCAGGCACGCTGTGGAGATGCGTACATAGGCACCACTTGCCCTCACCTTACAGATGAGAACATGGAGAGCCAGAGAGAGGAAATGACTATGCCAAGGTCACACAACCACCTAGAGGCCAAGCCGTACTTGAACCCACATGGTCCCAGCATGCTCAGGGCTGTGCACTCAGAAGGAGGCCCAGGTGGCTGGCACGGACAGAGTCTCGTCCAGAATCAACACGGGAAGCTTTTAGAGACCTTCAGCCAAAGCCTTTAGGTACTGAATTGAAAAACGAAAAGGAGATCATTAGACCCTTATGGCACGTATATTATTGTTATTTTTAACTCTCAGGGTGGTTCTAACCAAAACAGGAAGGATGGCCCTTCCTGGAGCACTTTGTCAGGCGTGTGGCTCCCAGGACGTCTCCCTGTGTTTGCGTTGACATTTCCCAGTGAATGTCAATGAAGACTCAAGAATAAGTCAACACAGGTCTTCACAATAAATGCCAAAGCTTGTTAGCAGAGTAAACCGTGTGCTTAGCCTGTCTTAAAAGAATCTTTGCTGAGTAAACAGAAGGAAGGCTTTACTTGAGAGTAAACAGAGCAAGGAGCCGGGCGCGCCCGGAGGGCGGGTAGGTGACTCTGCTGTCCCGGGCTGTAGACGCTTCTCGGGGCAGGAGGTCATGGGCTTATCTATCATCACACAGCCAGTTCAAGCAGAACAGGACTCTCCACCCAAGAGCCTCTGATCGCGCAAGGAGCCACATCGCTTGGGAAGGAGGCGGAAACCGAGACTCTGAAAGAAGAACCTATGGATGGGTCTCATTTCCTCTGCGGTGTCAAAGAATTAGTGTCTTAACCTTCCCAGGACCGTTTTTATATTGAAACACGACTACAAGGAAATGTAGCTCTAACAGTGGTACGTCAGACAGCAGTGGGAAAAATGTTCTGGGTCCAAGTAGGCTACACCAACATTCTGTCTCTAATTTAGTCAACACTGATTCAATATTATCCTTGGTGGCAGTGGATAAGGAAATGAACCTTAATAGTTTCTGATCTTTTGCCCACAACTTACCACTTCCTTGATGGCCTTATTTACATGAGCTTCTCATTTTCCCAAGTAAAGACTCGTTATGGTCTGACGTCTTTGACCCATAAACTTGTTAGTCTCAAAAACCCAAGTGCAGCCACCGACTTAAAAGCATCTCAAATATCCTTTTGCCATAAGAAAAACAACAACCCTGAAATAGTCTACTTTTTGTTTCATTGGTGGGCTCTTTCCTCTTTCTTGAAAGAATCTGAGAGCATACATCAAAGTACAAACATGCAGTGAAATCATTAAAGGAGCCACCAAAAAAAATTCTTCTTAAATCAATACCAAGAAAACATTACCCATTTTTGGGTCAATTTAACTACTGAGATTAGACACCCAGCCTGGCACTGTTTCTCAGTAGGTGAGGCAGAGAAGTTAAGTGTAGTTAAGTCACAGAGCTCTCGTTATTATAGAAGAGGCAGGGCTACTGATTCCTCAGAGGATACAAACTTTCTCTTGGCCCTAAATTTGAAAAGAATTGCCACATGAGACCTTGTAACAACAAAACAACCTCCACAAGTTTTATGGCAAAAGCAGAAGTGGTTTCCATGTGGCTGTTTCTTACAACAACCTTGGGGGAAAGCCAAGGGCACACCAGATAGCACACAGCCTAGCAACGAGCTTCTTTGTTTTTAGACAAGACATTAACTTGAGCAGGTTAAGAAGAAAAGTCAAAGGTGCTAAGTAAATTACACGGGAGGCACAAAGGTATTAAATAAGGTGCCCTTGGTTTCCTCTTGGCTGAGCCACTGGTGGGCATACGAACATGCCTTTCCTTCCCAAGGTGTGGGCTACCTCACTCACCCCTGGGCCAGCAGCTGGCCACCCCACCCAGCCCAGGTGAGCTCTGGTAAGCAAAGGTCAGCTTCTCTAAGGAGCCAATCCTACGATTGGCCACGGTGGGGCAGCACTGAGCCAGTCTCTGGAAAGCAAGCTTCCAAAAATTCCCTTTCTAAACTAAGCCATCCAGCATATATGCAGTAATTCGACCAATCCACTAAATCCATTAATCCTGAACACTCCATATTGACTGTTTCCATAAGTATTTAAGGGTGTACAAATAAAATAGCCCCTCTGATAGTAGAAGGCTTTTCTGTCATTCTCTTTTTAACTTTTTAAGTGTCGATCCATCATGTGAAACAGCAAGGAAATGCTAACATTTTCTGAACAGGAGTTGTGCTGAGTGTTTTACTTGTAACATATCATGTAATTCTGCAAGAACTCTATGAGGTACGTGTCATCATTACCCCTATTATGTAAAGGAAGAAACTGAGGCAAACAGTTTGGACGAGTAGCCTAAAGTCACACAGCCCTATTCAGTGGCAGAGTGGGACTTTAGTTAACCCGGATAGTGTGACCTAGAGCATTTAACCCTACCTCCTTAAAGACCTGCGGTATATCACAGCTGCAAGGCTAACAGCCAGCAGTTTTTCCTTATCTTCCTTATTGGGAGATAAAACTGTCTCAGAATTGGGCAGACTTCTTCCCTCCAGAGCTACCTAAGTTTGGGTTTTCTCTCTCTTAAAGCCCCTTCCCATTTTAAAAAAAATTAACAATAGTGTTCCTCGTTGCCGCCCCCCCCCCCCCCCCCACGGCCACCCTCCTTCTCAAAACAGCAGCCCTGTGGCAGGAACAGGTCATTATTCCTCATTTACACGTGTCCCATCCTTTTCTTGCTGCTTAACAGCAAGTGCTGGAATCTCCCCACACACTTTCACAATAAATGAGTTGCCTTAATGGACTAATGAGTGCCCAAGACCACAATGCCATTACCAAACCAGAATTAAAAGCTATGAAAAGTAATGCATGGTTGTGGCTTTTTAAAAATCCAAGCAATATTGAAACGGAAAAAATCTCACTCCCAACCTCTCCAACCCTTCTCCTCAGAAGAAATCTTCTACCTTTTACCTGTTTCCTTTTTTAAATTATTGTTTATTTCCTTTTGAGAAAGAGAAAACAGGTGCATACAGGAAGGGCAGAGAGAGAGAGAGAGAGAGAGAGAGAGGATCCAAAGCAGGCTTTGCACTGACAGCAGAGAGCCCAATTCAGTGCTTGAACTTAACAAACCACAAAATCATGACCTGAGCTGAGGTCAGATGCTTAACGACTCAGCCACTCAGGTTCCCCACCTTTTACCTGTTTTTTTGCTTCCAGAAATTTCCCTTGCACATATAAACACATGCATGTGAATCTTGTAGGGTTATGCTAATGTATACTGGTCTTCAGCTTGCTTTTTTCTTTAAGTTTATTTATTTATTTATCGAGAGAGAAAGAATGAGCAGGGAAGGGACAGACAGAAAGAGAATCCCAAGCAGGGCTTGACCCAACAAACGTGAGATCATGACTTGAGCAGAAATCAAGAACCTGACACCTAACCGACTGAGCCACCCAGGCACCCCTTGGTTTTTCACTTAAGTTATTCAGGGTATCTTCAATGAGAACATTCCTGTTAATAGCCTCTCACGCACTTTTCTTCTCTTACAAAAATGCTTCATTGAGATTGTACATTTATTTTTGGATGGATTTCTACAAGTGATACTCCTGCATGAAAGGTAAGAGCACTTTGAATTCTGAGACACAGAACCCAAGCACACTCCCTACAAAGTCGTAGTAATTTACATATCAACCAACAGTCCATTTTCCCTGTGTTGTAAACGTGGTTTATGATCCGACTGTTAAACCTTCCTTCAATATTTGGAGACAGTTATTAATTCAGTCATTCTTTCGGACCACGTTTATTATGCCCCTCGTACTTGTCAGGCGCCGCAGGAGGAGCTGTGTTTGCCATAAACCAGGCGTTCCCAACGCTGTCAGACTCTAGGAGAGCTTGTAACAATGCAGACCCCCACCCCCACCCCGCCTCCCCGGAGGTCCCGGTTCCTCGGCCGGCGGAAGGGCCCAGAAAGCTGGGCACGTTGTTGCTGTTTGTTTCATTCGGGGGGGTGTGTTTTGCTCTGTTTTGTTTAACAGCTTCCCAGGTGACTCAGCGGGATGATAAGCAGCCAAATCTTCTCACTTCTTTCTCCCGGCGAAAACGCTTTCTGGAAATGAAGGTGCTGGGAAGAGTCAGCCCTCACTTTCCTAAAAGTAGAAATAACGTAGGTGATAGTAACTAGGGACGTCCAAACGCAGACACCTGTTGTCGCGCCCCACGCCCCCAAAACCAGCCCTGGGGCAGGAATGGGTCATTATTCCCAGTTTACAAATATGCTCCATCCCATTCCTGCTGATTAATGAAAGTGCTGCAATCTCCCGACAGAGGGGCTTTACAACAGACTAGCTGCTTTACTTCACTAACGAGCGCCCCAGACAGCGACACCGCCACTAAACCAGGCTTAAAAGCTAGTGGGACTCATGTTCATGGATATGCGCAAAAGGCTCGGAGGGTCCGCGCTTGCCCCCTGGCGGTCAATAGTTCGTAGTGCAATTGAAAAGTTCAGCTTCCCTCGGCCGCACTCGGCTTTTGGCCCCGCCTCCCGTCCCGCCCCTGCTCCCAGCACGGACGTTGATTGGCGAGCAGCGGGCTATAAAAGCTTGAAGGGCGGGCGCACAGGAGTCCCAGGCACCCGCGCAGGTTGAGGGTATTGCTGGTCTGGTAGGTGAAGCAGAGGCGCCTTCATCCAGCCACCTGCCCTCCTTTTCCACGTTCCTGCTTGGATTATCTCCATCATCCTAGGCGATGTGGACGTGACAGGGGAGGTGACAGGTCACTGTGTCCAGAAGCCAGCTTGCGGGCTCCGGGGCGCCACACCTTTGCGTCTGCTGCCCCACGGGCTGAGAATTCCCGGTTCAGCACTAAAGCCTGGCTGGGGCCTCCCCTGGGGAAACCACCGGACGCCCCTGCCTTCTGTTAGCAGAGCCGGTCCCGTGGGGTTAGGAATAAAGAATGCACGAGGCCAGACCTGGTTGGGCGTCTCGGCCTTGACCACCCACACCTGCACCTGGTAACCTGAAAGGTGCGTACTAAGTGGGAATTGAATGAATGAATGAGTGAATGAATGAATGACGCTTGTAAAGGGGGCAGGGGGCAGGCCTGGTTTCGTGCCCTCGCAAGGGCTGCTACTTTGAAAAGAGCTTTTGCTGGCCCAGAACTTTGTATTCCAGTTCTGGCTGTCCCTTTCACTGCTGCTGAGCGAGTTGCTCCTCTCCTCTGGGTCCCGATACCCTCACGTGTGAAAGGAAAGGGTTGGACAATGTGAAAAATGCATATTGAACACCAACAATGAGCCAGACATTGTGGTAAGTCTTGGGGATACAGGTGAGCCACACATCCCTGCCCCCCAAGCTTCCTGTATGGAGAAGGATATTGAACAAACCATCTTAAACGCATAATTACACACATAATTTTAAGAAGCGGTAAAACAGGAAACTTTCAGAAGAGGATTTAATACAGCCTGGGTGGGCTTCCTAAGGCTTGACCGAATAGAATTCACTGGGGAGGTAGTCACTGGCCTGGCGGGAGCCGGGAATAGCAAGTGCAAAGATATGGAAGGTGAAACTCACTTTTTTTGTTCCTTTTAACTGGATGTGATAATAACCCTCAAAGGATACAAGCCAGAGGAGTGGAAGCTTTGATGAGTTAAGTTGAGTTGAAGTTGGAGGGTTCTTTGGAAGCCCAGAACTCTTCCAGCAATCCTGTGAAAATATGGGATGGCCCCTGACCCTGTGTCCTGGTAGGAGTGTTCCAGAAGGTTGTTGAATCAGACCTGAACAGCCCAGGTTTCATGATGCTGTGTAGAATCTGTGATTTGACTTTGAGGGACATCTGAGTGCTTGAGAAGAATGAAAAAAACCAACACTCTTTTTTTTGAAAGCGGCCCATGTCTATCTCAGGCTGAAATTATCCAGGCTTGTTTGCACAGTTAAGATGGAGAAGTGGCTTGTACAGTGACAGGAAAAAAAAATTAAGGGCTCATCACTCTACCTTCTAAAAGCACATGTGTGGAGGGGATACTGTGTTGTGGTAGGAAAAATACTGGAGATCACTGAGGTGGGCAAGCCCAGCTTTGCCTTAGATTAGCTGTGCAAACCCGGGGGGGAGGGGCACTCAAACTCTCTGAGCAACACTCCGATAGATGAACAGGGCAAATGAAGTCCTCTGGACAAGGTCAAGTTCAGGATGGGAAAAAGCAGATGAACGTGATTTCTAAACTATAAAGCACTACCCAACCAAACCAGTAACCACCTGGCTCATGTTGTTTCATCTGAATTTTGCTGTAGATGCTGCTTCAAATTATGGGGAGAAAGGATTTGACATCTTTTATTTGAATTTGTAGCAATATACCAAGTTGTTTTGTTGCATAAATATTGTGAATTCTTTCATTTTAATTAGAGTGTTTCTCTTTTCCAAAAGGTGGTTTTAGAATTTCATGCGTGGTTCTCTCATTTTTAGAAAAAAAGAAAACAGGGTAAAACAGCTAACAGGAGTTTTGGATTTTTTTTATCCCATTGTGTAACACATTCCGTGGCAATATGGATTTAAAAAAAAACAACTTAGATGGTTTGTCAGGAAGCAAGTCGGTTCCTAAAATTTTCTTACACCTACTCCTGGTCCCTTGCTAATGCAAGATTATAAAAGGGGTGAGTGAGCCAGCCATGGACCTGAGGGTGTTCTTTCAATGGCCACAGGAGAGATGTGAACAGAATCTTAGAAACAATGGAACTTTTTTTTTATTTATTTATTTCTAGGAGAGAGAGAGACAGCGCGAGCAGGGGAGGGTCAGAGAGAGAAGGAGTCACAGACTGAAACAGGCTCCAGGCTCTGAGCTGGCAGTCAGCACAGAGCCCGACGCGGGGCTCGAACCCACGAACCACGAGATCATGACCTAAGCGGAAGTCGGACGCTTAACCGACTAAGCCACCCAGGCGCCCCAGAAACAATGGAACTTTTTAAACAAAGTAGCAGTGAACAATCAGAAGTGGGAAATCAATTACCCGGAAGCCAAAGCTGCTGCCTGATTGCAAAGGACAGGCTGGAGGGAGTTTGGAGAGTGCAAGGTTTAGGCTCACTGAGCTGGGGATTCTGAGAACGAGGTCAGCTGTGTTCTTTGTACCTTATGCAGAAGGGAAATAGTGTCTGCGTACCTTGGAGCATTGATGGGCTTGTTCCCTTACTCTGTTCATTCCCCAGTATAAACTAGATATTATTTTCATTTTGCAAAGAAGAAATTACAGGTCAGGAGAACAAGGGGGGGGGCAGACTTTTTAATTCAGTATCCAGTGAATAAAAATATAGCATTTTCTACATGTGTATGTGAGTCTCCTAGTTTTTTTTATCAGATTATCTCTGGGAAAGGTTTTTAGCTCTATTTAGATTTTTACTACATTAAAAAGATTTTTCAAAAACTGGGCCCACCCATGAGGTCATGTTAACACTTGAGTCGGTGTGCCTGGGTGGCTCAGTCAGGTTAGGCATCCAACTCTTGATTTCAGCTCAAGTCATAGTACTGAGCCCCGAGTTGAGCTCTGCGCAGAGTGTGGAGACTGCTTGGGATTCTTTCTCTCTCAAAAAACACTTGAGTCTTACCATAGTGAACATGTACTGTTTGGATAACTGAAATTGGTATTTATAAAAAATATCCCGATTTACCACTTTTCAGCTGTTCTAGATGCTGTTTTCCTTTATCTTCTTCGTAGGTGCTCTCTTCAATCCATTGAAAATATTTCCTTGGCTACATTAAGTGTCAGTATTCCCTCCTGACACTTGAGTGCTCACCGAATGCAAGGAATTCCTGTTCTCTCAGGACTCTGCAGAACCCAGTGAAGTAGACGCTAACGTTACCGAGGAGGAAACTGACGCAGGAGGGGAGAAAGGAGCCACAGCACGGGGAGAGATGCAGAGTAGGCTTTGCAGTCAGGGCCAGGTTTGAATCCTTCCACCCATTTACTAGTCTTCACCTATTAACCTCTAAACTTCCACTTACCCATCCGTGACATGGGGTCTTCCCTTGGGACTGTTGTGCAGGACAGGACCGTGCCTGAGATCAGCGTGGCAGCATTGGGCTTTAGCTGACAGACGAGGCTATGAAGGAAAAGTAGGAACCTAGTGGGGGTGTAGACCAATTTTCATTTGAGCTATAGGTCCAAGGTGGAGTTTGAACTCATGACCCCCAAAACAAGAGTGGCATGCTTTGGCTGAGCTAGCAGGAGCCCCATGGTCATTTCTATTTTATGACCAAGTCCTCACTGGTCCAAAGGATTCATTTCTAATGCATGAAAACTAAAAACTTGAATGACATCTTTGTGCTACTGCTCATTGCCCATCTTTACTGCCGGTCCTAAACTGACCACCATAGCTCTTCATCAAAGCTGGCAATTTAGCATCATTTATTTTCTAGCTGGACCTTTTGAGTACTGCTCTTTTAAAGTACTGCTTTGAACACTCCCTTAGATGGATCTTGATGCCCTTCTCTTGGGTAATACCTAGAAGTGGTGAACTGCTGGGTTATATGGTGGGATCTTAACAACGTACACTAGCTCTTTACCCAAGGGGTTCTAAAACTTACACAAATGGTCTCGTACACTGGAGTGAGGACAGTTGGGATTTAAGTTGCACTTCTCATCAACTCCTGATCTCATTGGGTATTAAATGGAGACAGAAAAAGGGCAAGATGTTCCATGTGGCTGGCACCTAATAGGTGCTCTGAAGGCAAAATAATCAGGTTTTGTAAATCTCAGTCTTAGGGTCCCCTGGCATTTTCAAGTGAACCAGTCTCCACCACAGTGCTCAGCTACCCTGTTTTGTTTTTTGATTAACAAAACCTACTTTGTTAATCAAACACTGGTTTGAATTCTGGTTTAAGCCAGTGAATGGGGACTCACACCTGAATTGTTCCCACTCCTTCAGTACTGCTGAACCAAACCCAAGGCTTCAACAGCATTCTGGCTCAGCACAGGAGTGTTTGCAACCAGGATTCTATTTGGGATTTTCAAGGTCTTGATTACACCACCACCAGGGACTCTTCTTCCCATCAAGGGGACAAACCCTGTAATCATGAACATGTGACCCCAACAAGGCATCTGCTCTGATCCCTCCTCCTCCCACCTCCCCACACGGTTCTCAGTGATACAACAGCAGATGCCTTCTGGGCACAAGATGCCAGCAGGGGCATCTTGCTGGTGTCCTACCAGAAGGCTGATCAGCCTGACAAAGCACAGCCCTAAACAACTGGCAAAACCAACGGTAACAAAGAGTTCAGCCTTTTATTTAACAGGTTACATAAGAGATTTAGTCAAATAGACCAAAGCCCATATCATCATCAGACTCCTCGGATTCTTCTTTCTTTGCTTCCACTTTCTTCTCCTCAGCTAAAAAACAAACACACAATCACACACCTCAATATTTTAAACTCCCAAGAGCCCCAGGCCCTTCAGGTTACATGGCCAAAAATAACCTAGACCTCCTCCTAACAACTGTTCCCCTGGTTTTAGGATTTCAAGAAATCATCATCCACTCTTAGCAAATTGAGAAGTATTACAGGGACACCTGGGTGGCTCAGTCGAACTTTTGACTTTGGCTCAGGTCACAATTTGTGGTTTATGAGTTCAAGCCCCGTGTCGGGAGGCTGCTTCAGATTCTGTGTCTCCCCCGCCCCACCCCTTCCCCACTCATGTTCTGTCTCTCAAAAATAAACATTAAAAAAAAAAAGTATTCTAGGCAAGACAGCTCTTCATGTCTATACTCCTCTCTCCAATACCAAAACAAACCAGTTTTCTACCTGGGGCAGCCGTGGTGGACGGAGCAGGACCTCCGGCTGGTGCAGCACCGGCTGCTGGGGCGGGTCCACCAGCTCCTACATTGCAGATGAGGCTCCCAATGTTGACGTTGGCCAGGGCCTGGAACACACACGTACACACACGTGCCACTCAGTGCTGTCCTTTGGTTACAGTACTTACCCCCACAAAAAGTGTCCCCGTTTGAACTTCCAGCAGCCACTTCCCAACACTAAACTGCTCTTCCTTGTCCTTGCAGGAGTCTGCCAATGACATTTTGTCTGCCACTGCGACTCCCTACGACTTACATTAGCTAGGACTATGAAGCTCTATGAAAAATTACTCACAAAAAAACTCATGCTTTGAATGTTAAAATTGCAATGCTGTACTTAAGTAGCAGGGTAAGATATCTAACTCCTATGCATCTTTATTTCTATACACCTCGTGTATTTTTTGGTCCTGGTTTCCAGATTGCGGACCAAGAAGGAAAAGGCAAGACAGACTAATTAGACTCTCAAACTGTAACTATGAAGTGATCACTTTAAAAAGGTCCAGTGAAATATGGCATTTTTTGAGTCCTAGGGATACCTGAGTTAATACTCAGTTTCTCTTCCCAAATCTGCTCCTCCATATCACTTTGCTGCCATCACCTTACCTTTGCAAACAAGCCCGGCCAGAAAGGTTCAACATTTACACCCGCTGCTTTAATGAGGGCATTAATCTTATCCTCCTAAAAAGAAGTAAACCAGCAATCCGTCAGAAAGGGTAGCTTTCATAAATGTCTCCAAAATACCGTAATCGAGAGTAAATCACTCAAAACGTGCGTACAACACCCATGTTCAACCACTTCTCATTAGTCCACCTGTATTTCGCGTATGCTTGTTTAAATCCACCATTTCTTACACTCCTACGATGATCACGAACAAAAGAAACGCACCCTGCTCCCGTGTGCCTGGCACCTGGCAAAGCGGCGCGCTCATCGCTGCCACTTCCCAGGTCCGGACTTGCTATTTTTAAGTTACGAGTCAGGCGACGGGGTGGAGTAAGTTTACGTGCTGGCCCCACGAGGTCTAAGTGGACCAAAGAAATTCAAGGCCACCCCGCCGAACAGGGACAAAGTGCCCTAGATGCGGGTGAGGATGTCCTCAGGCGGAGAAAGCTTCGCTACAGAAAGCTTCCCGAAGCCAGAGCGCGCAGCCCAAGTGAAATCCAGTCCTTCAGGGGCCAGCACGTGGCCTAGATCCCCCGGCCGCCCGCCATGCGGGGCCCGCCCGCCACCGAGCGTCCGCCCCGCCGCCACCGGGGTAATGATGGCCGAGGCTCCGGCCGGAAGGGCTTGCCAGGGACGCCTGGCAAGCAGAGAGAAACGGCTGCCCGCAAGCCCACCCCGCCGCCGGCCCGGGCCCGCACTCACCGTGACCGTCACCTCGTCGTCGTGCAGGATGAGGGCCGAATAGATACAGGCGAGCTCCGAAACAGAGGCCATGGTGCGGGGGGTGCTGACCGGGCGCTGCCGACCGCGGTGCTAGTCGCCGGATGAAGTGAGAAGCTCACACCAACGCGGCCTTAGCTTCCTCGGAAGAACCGAGCACCTTAGCGGCAGCTGCGGAAAGGGGGTGCCGCGCCTGCGCGCAGGCTCTTATACTGGTCACGCGGACCAATCGGCGCCCGCGCCCGGCGGAAGAGGCGGAGCGAGAAACTCCTTCGACGGCAGCGGAGGCGCCTGCGCACAAAGCGTGAGTCGCTTAGCGAGTTCGGGAAGTTGGTTGGACCTCGCAGCGAGTGTCGTAGTCTCTCGGTTCCGCTGAAAGTCGGCGCTCGTGAACAGTAAAAATATTTTTAGGAAAAAGTTATCTAGGTAAATGGACGTCACCCACACGTACTGTGTCCCGTGTAACAGTATTTAGGCACTTAATGGCGCCGGCAGCCTCCCCCAGCTGGCGTGACCACTTGGAGCGCAGGAGCTAAATTTCAGCCTGAGGGACTCGCTTGCTCAGCGCAGCTTCTCGGATAAAATACGTGACGTAAGAGGAGGAAAAGAGAAGCTTGTGACGTAGCCTTTGAGCGTCTATGTCTCGGGAACCGAGCCACGCTCTACAGGGATGCATTTAATCCGGACGCAGCCTAAGAGGTAAGTACTATTATTATAAGTATCTGTTAGGGTAGGGGAACTTTCCACTTAAATTATTATTTAAAAAAAAAATTTTTTTTTTTTTTTTTAAGTAACTCAGGCACCCTGTGTTACGGTGGAAGTATCTTGAAACTGCTCTTAACGTTGTTCAGGACCTCTTGATGCACCTGCTGTGCCGCATTGCTATTTTGTATCTTTTGAAGCTTAATGAAATTGGTGTTGGGTTCCATACTGAGAGTTGGGCTTTTTAAATTTTTTTTGAGATATAATTGACCTCACGTTTTTATTTCAGGCGTAGAACATAATTTGATATTTGTATATATTGCAAGATGATAAAAAGTCTAGTTAACATCCATCAGCATACATTTTGGACTTTTAAGATCTACTCTTTTAGCAACTTGCAAGTATGAAATACTAGAGTCCCCATGTTGTACATTACATCCAGTGACTTATAACTGAAGGTTTGTAACTTGACGCCTTTCACCCATTCCATCCCTTTGGCAACCATCAGTCTGTTCTCTGTATCGAGGAGTTTGGTTTGTTTTGTTGTTGTTGTTGAGATCCCACATATAAGTGAGATCATACAGTAGTCCTCTTTCTCTGACTTATTTTACTCCGTGTAATGCCGTCAAGGTCCATCCATTTGTCTCAAATGGCAAGGTGTTATACTTTATTACGGGCGAGTAATATTCCTCTGTGTGTGTGTGTGACATTTTCTTTATCCATTCATCCATTGGTAGACACTTTGGTTGTTTCCATGTCTTGGCTACTGTAAATAATGCTGCTGTGAACACGGGGATGAATATATCTTTTGGAATTAGTGTTTTTGCAATCTTTTGATAAGTACCCAGGAATGGAATTGTTGGATCATATGGTAGTAATACTTTTAATTTGGCGGAGGGGAGCCTCTATACTGTTTTCCATAGTGCTTGTGCCAAATTATAGTCCCGCCAATAGTGCACAGGTGTTCCTTTTTCTTTGTCATCCTCGTCAGCACCTATTCTTGTCTTCTTGAGAATAGCCATTCTAACAGGTGTGAGGCGATAGCTCTCTGTGGTTTTAATTTGCATTTCCCTGATGATTGGTATTATTGAGTATCTTTTCATGTGATTTTTTTGGCCACGCCTTTGAAAAATGTCTGTTCAGATCTTTTGCCCATTTTTCATGGGATATTTCTTGATATGGAGTTGTATGAGTTCTTCATATATTTTGGATATGAATCCTTTTTTAGATAAAATTTTCTTCTTTAAAAATTTTTTTTTAATGTTTACTTATTTTTGAGAAAGAGAACCAGAGTATAAGTGGGGGAGGGGCAGAGAGAGAGTGGGAGACGACAGAATCTGAAGCAGGCTCCAGGCTTTGAGCTGTCAGCACAGAGCCTGCCATAAGGCTTGAACTCACAAACCACGAGATCATGACCTGAGCTGAAGTCGGATGCTTAACCGACTGAGCCACTCAGGCGCCCCTGTAAAATTTTCTCCTATTCAGTAGGTTGCCTTTTCAGTTTGTTGATGATTTCCTTTGCCGTGCAGAAGTGTTTAGCTTGATGTAGTCCCACTTGTTTATTTCAGCTTTTGTTGCCTTTGCTTTTGGAGTCAGATCCAAAAATTCATTGCCAAAAGTAATGATTACCGCCTATGTTTTCCTCTAGGAGTTTTCTGTTGCAGGTCTTACATTCAAGTCTTTAACCTATCTTGAATTAACTTTTGTGTATAGTATAAGATAGTGGTCCATTTTCATTCTTTTGTGTGTGGTTGTCCAGTGTTTTTTGAGGAGGCTGTCCTTTCCTGAGTGTATATTCTTGATTCTTTTGTCACAAATTAATTGAGCATATATGAATGGCTTTATTTCTGTACCATTGATCTGTGTGCCTGTTTTAATGTCAATGTCTGTTTGGTTACCACAGCTTTATAGTTTGAAAGCAGGGAGCATGAAGCCTCCAGCTTTATTCTTTCTCAAGATTGCTTTGGTGGTTCAGGATCTGTTGTGGTTCCATGTAAATTTTGGGATGTCTTATTTCTATGAAAAATACTATTGGAATTTCAGTGGAGATTGCTCTGAATCTGTCGATTGCTTTGAGTAGTATGCACATTTTAATAATATGAATTTAACAGTTTAACACTTCTGATTCATGAGAACAAAATATCTTTTCTATTTTCTTTTGAGAGAGAGAGAGAGAGACAGAGAATCCCAAGCAGACTCTTAAATATGGAGAACAAAACTGAGGATTGCTGGAGGCAATGTGAGGGGCTGGATGGGCTAACTGGATGATGGGCATTAAGGAAGGCACTTGGGATGGGCACTGGGTGTTGTAGGTTAGTGATGAATCACTAAATTCTGTTCCTGAAACCAATACTACACTATATGGTAACTAACTTGAATTTCAGTAAAAATAAAAAGCACCATAACCAAAAGGAAAAAATGTCAGATTGGGAGGAGATGAGAGGCCCAAAGTCCCCATAGGCTATATTTAAAGTCCTACAAACCAGCAAGAAAAGACACAACTGTCCTGTTTTGCAAAACATCAAAAATTATCAACCAAGGTGGGGGGGCCTGGCTGGCTTTAGAGCACGCGACTCTTGATCTTGGGGTCCCGAGTTCGAGCTCCACACTGGGCATAGAACTTACTTAAAACAAAATTTTCAACTAAAAGTTACTAGGGCTCAGAAATTTTTATTTCAACTTTAAAGATGGGACACCACCATTAACAAAGTGGTTAAAAGCTTTGATGTCAGGCTCATACTTGGGTTTAAATATGGGCTCTGCCATTTATGATGTTGGGGTCCTTGAGCAAGTCATTAATCCTCTCAGTCTATGTCTTCACCTGTAAAATACAGAGAACACCTGTACAGGGTGTCAGCTACTGAGCGCCCAGTTAACCAGTTATAAGAATAACAGTTAAGGAGAACAAGGAGAACAAGATATCAGTTGCACATACATTTCCCTTTATTATAGTGTGTAGTTCACGGACTTTGTGGATTCAACATCATGCTTTTACTTTAAACAAATTCTCCTACTTCTCAGTCCCCTATCATAGTACAAATGTCCTGTTAAGATGTATTTTCAAAAGACTAAGCAGGGCGGGGTGGGGGGGACCTGAGTGACTCAGTTGGTTAAGCATTTGACTCAGTTTCGGCTCCAGTCATGAATGCAGGGTTCATGAGTTAGAGCCCTGCATCAGGCTCTGCGCTTGGCAGCATGGAGCCTGCTTGGGATTCTCTCTCTCTCTCTCTCTCTCTCTCTCTCTCTCTCTCTCTCTCTCCCCCTCCCCCCTCTCTCCCTCTCCCTCCCTCTCCCTCCCTCTCCCTCCCTCTCCCCCTCCCTCCCCTGCCTACATGTGGGTGCGTGCTCTCTCTCTCTCGCTCTCGCTCTCGCTCTTTCTCTCTCTCTCTCTGAAAATAAACATTAAAAGAAAAAAGGACTAAGCAGTATGCCAATTAAAAAGTTATTAAGACATGGAAAGGTTAAATCCAGTAACATCTACTGGAATAGGATTAAACTTTAGTGTTCTGGAGCATTCCAGAAACACAGCCACGACATTGCTCATTACTGTTAGTGACAAATAAGTGACTTATGTGGATTAATGTCACACCTTCTCTACTGATAAAAAATAGTGCTGCAGTGAACATAGGGGTGCAGATATCTTTTCAAGTTAGTGTTTTGATTGTCTTCAGGTAAGTACCCAAAAGTTGGAATCATATGGTAGTTCTAAGTTTAGTTTTTTGAGGAACCGCCATTTGTTTCCGTAGTGCCTGTACCACTGTCCGTTCCCACCAGCGGTACCCAAGGGTCCCCTTCTTTCCGCATCCTTGTTGGCACTTGTTACTCTTGTCTTCTTGGTCGTGGCTGTCCCAGCAGCTGTGAGGGGGTAGCCCACTGTGGTTTCTTTTGCATCTCCCTGATGATTAGTGATGTTCAGCATCTTTTCGTATACCTGGTGGCAATCTGTTTGTCTTCTTTGGAAAAATGTTTATTTAATTATTCTTCCCAGTTTGAAATCAGTTTGTTTTTCTCTTACTGAGTTGTATGAATACTTTATATATTTTGGATATTAACCCTTTATCTGATGTGTGTTTTGCAAAAATTTTCTCCTATTTTGTGGGTTGCCTTTTACATTGTTTCTTTTGTTGTTCAAAAGGTTTTTTTTCCTTAAGTTTATTTTTACTTTTAGAGAAAGATCTAGAGCAAGCGAGGGAGGGGCAGAGAGAAAGAGAGACAGAATCTCAAGCAGGCCTGACACTGTCAGCACAGAGCCTGATACAGGGCTCGAACTTGTGAACCATGAGATTATGACCTGCGCCAATATCAAGAGTTAGACACGTAACCGATTCTGCCACCCAGGCACCCCTGTTGTTCAAACATTTTAAGTTTGATGTAATCCCTTCTGTTGATGTTTGCTTTTGTTGTTTGGTGTCACATCTAAAAATCATTGCCAAGACCAGTCTCAAGGAGCTGCTTCCCTACAAGGAGTTTTATAGTATCAGTTCTTTCGGTCAAGTCTGTAAACTGTTTCACGTGAATTTTTGTGAGTGTGTAAGATAGGTGTCCAGTTTCACTGTTCTGCATCCGTTTATCCACTTTTCTCAACACCATTTGTTGAAGAGACTTTTCTCCTCCACATTTGGTGCTATTAGCCCCCCCTTGTTAAATATTAGTTTAAATGTATGTTGTTAAATGTATAAGCAGAGGTTAATTTGGGGGCTCTCCAGTTTGTCAGTGTGTCTGTTTTTGTTCCAGTACCATGTGTTTTTAATACTGTAGCTTGGTAGTGCAGTTTGCTATCAGGAAGTGCACTACCTCTGGTTTTTTTTCTTTAGTTATTTGGAGTCTTTGGTGGTTCTGTATAAAAGTTACGGTTGTTTTTTCTTTTTCTACAAAGAATGCCGTTCATATTTGATGGGGATTCTGTGGAATCTGCAGACTGGTTTGAGTTGTATAGATGTTTTAACAATATTAATTCTTCCAATCCATGAACACAGGCTGTCTTTCCATTTGTTTGTGTCTTTTTAGATATTTTTAAGACTTAATCATTTTGTTGACATATAATTAACATACAGTGTTTTATTAGTTTCAAGTGTACAACATATTGATTCCACAATTGTGTGCATTACTCATTGCTCATCATGATAAGTGTAATAACCACACATTATTACAGTATCAGTGATGATATTCCCTTTGCTGTACTTTTCATTTCTGTGGCTTATTTATCTTACAACTTGAAGTTTGTAACTCCAGTCCCTTTATTTTGTCCATTCGTCTGCTCGCCTCCCTTCTAGCAGTGGCGTTTGTTCTCTGTTTGTTTTGTTTTTTAGATTCCACATATAAGTGAAATCATATGGTATTCGTCTTTGTCTGACTTATTTCACTTAGCGTAATACCCTCTATCTAGGTCTATCCAGGTTTTTGCATGGCAAGATCTCATTCTTTTTTATATGGCCAAGTAACACGTATGTGAGTGTGTGTGTGTGTGTCTGTGCGCACGTGCATCTTCTTCATTCATCCACTAACAGACGCTTGGGTTGCTTCCATATCTTGGCTGTTGTACATCTGCAGTAAACATAGAAGGGCATATATCTTTTGATTTAGTGTTTTCATTTTGGGGGGGAAATACCCAGTAGTGGAATTACTGGATCACATAGTATTTCTGTTTGTAATTTTTTGAGGAACCGCTCTACTGTTTTCCACAGTGACTGCACCAATTTATATTCTCACCAACAGTGCAGAATGTTCTGTTTTCACCACACCCTCATCAACACTTGTTATTTCTTGTCTTTTGGGTACTAGGCATTCTAACAGGCGTGAGGAGATGTATCATTGTGGTTTTGATTTGCGTCTCACTGATGATTAGTGACGTTGAGCATCTTTTCATGTGTCTGTTGGTGATCTGTATGTCTTCTTTGGAAAAGTACCTACTCAGGTGTTCTCATTTTTAAATTGAATTATTTGTATTTTTTTGGTGCTGAGCTGTATGAGTTCTTTACATATTAACCCCTTATTGAATGTATCATTTGCAGATATCTTCTCCCATTCACTAGGGAGAAAACCTTGTTTTGTTGATGGATTTCTTTTACTGTGCAAAAGCTTTTTATTTTGATGTAGCCCAATAGTTTATTTTTCCTTTTGTTTCCTCTGCCTGAGGAGACAGATCCGTATATATGGTGCTAAAGCCAATTCCATGAGATTACACCTTGTGTCGTCTTTCAGATTTTTACGGCTTCAGGTCTCACATTTAGGTCTTCGATCCATTCTGAATTTATTTTTCTGTATGATGTAAGAAAGTGGTCTGGTTTTATTCTTTTGCATAGAGCTGTCCAGTTTTCTCAATACTATTTCTTGAAATAACTGTATTTTCCCCATTTTATATTCTTGCCTCTTTTGTCATAGATAAAATTACTGTATAACTGGGATTTTTCTGGGCTCTCTGTCGTGTTCTGCTGAACTACATGTCTGTTTATGCCAGTACTATATTATTTTCATTACTTCAGCTTTGTAGATATCTTAAAATCTGGAATTGTGATACCTCCTGCTTTCTTCTTCTTTCTCCAGATCACTTTAGCTGTTTGAGGTCTTTTGTGATTTCATACAAGTTTTAGGATTACTTGTTTCAGTTCTGTGGAAAATGCTCTTGGTATTTTGATAGGGATAGCATTGAATTTGTAGATTGCTTTAGGTAGTATGGACATTTTAACAATATTCATTCTTCTGATCCATGAGCATGGTATATCTTTCCCATTTGTGTCATCTTCAGTTTCTTTCATCAGTGTTTTATAGGTTTCAGAGGACAAGTTCTTCATCTCTTTGGTAAAATTTATTCCTAATAATTTATTGTTCAAAGCCACTGTTTCCTCACTGATTTTCTGCCTGGTTGATGTAGCCATTTCATGTAAGTGGGGTGTTAAAGTTCCCTATTATTATTGTATTACTGTTAATTTCTCCCCTTGTGTCTATTAATATTTGCTTTTGTTTATTTAGATATTCCTGTGTTGGGTGCATAGGATTGATCCTTTTATTTTTATGTAGTGTTCTTTATCCCTTGCTATAGTCATTGTTTTTCTATTTTCTGTGAATATTTGAGATTAAAAAAATTTTTATTAGAGTGTGAGTGGGGGAAGGGGGGGGGGAGAGAGAGAGAGAGGAGAGAGGAGAGAGAGAATATTAGGCAGGCTCCATGGTCAGCATAGAGCCCAACATGGGGCTCAATCCCACAACCCTGAGATCACAACCTGAGCTGAAATCAAGAGTTGGGTGTTCAACCAGCTGAGCCACCCAGGCGCCAGTATTTTTTTTCCTCAAATTTTTTATTTAAATTCTAGTTAGTTAACATACAGTGCAGTATTGGTTTCAGGAGTAAAATTCAGTGATTCATTACTTACATACAGCACCCAGTGCTGCTCATAACAAGTGCCCTCCTTAATACCCATCACCCATTTCATCCAGCCCCCACCCACTTCCCTTATCCACCCTCAATTTTTTCTCTATCATTAAGAGTTTCCCATGGTTTGTTTCCTTCTCTTTTTCCCCCTCCTATACGTTCATTTGTTTTGTTTCTTAAATTCTACATACGAGTGGAATCATATGGTATTTCTCTTTTAGTGACTGACTTATTTTGCTTACCATAATACACTCTAGCTCCATCTAGGTTGTTGCAAATGGCAAGAATTCATTCTTTTTGATGGCTGAGTCATATTCCAGTTGTGTGTGTGTGTGCACGCACGTGTGCTCAAGCTACATCTTTATCCAGTCATTGGTTGCTGGACATTTGGGCTCTGTCTATAGTTTGGCTATTGTTGATAGTGCTGCTGTAAGCATGGGGCGCATGGACCCCTTCAAATCTGTATCTTTGTATCCTTTGGGTAAATAGCTAGTAGTGTAATTGTTGGATAATAGGGTAGTTCTATTTTAACTTTTTGAGGAATCTCCATACTGTTTTCCAGAATGGCAGCACCAGTTTGCATTCCCAACAGTGCAAAAACGATTTCCCATTCTTGGCATTCTCACCAACACCTGTTGTTTCTTGTGCTGTTAATTTTAATTTTTTTTTTTTTTTTTTTTTTTTTTTTACAGAGAGAGAGCGTGAGCAGGGGAGGGTCAGAGAGAGGGAGTCACAGACTGAAACAGGCTCCAGGCTCCGAGCTGGCAGTCAGCACAGAGCCCGACGCGGGGCTCGAACCCACGAACTGTGAGATCATGACCTAAGTGAAAGTCGGACGCCCAACCGACTAAGCCACCCAGGCGCCCCCTTGTGCTGTTAATTTTAGCCATTCTGACAGGTATGAGTTGGTATCTCATCGTGGTTTTGATTTGTATTTCACTGATGATGAGTGATGTTGAGCATCTTTTTGTGTGTCTGTTAGCCATCTGGATGTCTTCTTTGGAAAAGTGTCTATTCATGTCTTCTGCCCACTTCTTCACTGGATTATTTGTTTTTTGGGTGTTAGATTTGATTAAATTCTTTATAGATTTTGTATGTTAACCCTTTATCACATATGTCACTTGCAAGTATCTCCTCCCATTCTGTAGGCTGCCTTTTAATTTTGTTGATTGTTTCCTTTTCTGTGCAGAAGCTTTTTATCTGGATGAAGTCCCCATAGTTCATTTATGCTTTTGTTTCCCTTGCCTCTGGTGACATGTCTGGTGAGAAGTTGTTATAGCCAGAGTCAAAGAGCTTATTGCCTGTATTCTCTAGGAGATGGTTTTCTGTTTCACATTTAGGTCTTTCATCCATTTTGAGTTGTTTATTGTGTATGGTGTAAGAAAGTGGTCCAGTTTTCCCAACACCATTTGTTGAAGAGACTTTTTTCCCATTGGATATTCTTTCCTGTTTTGTCAAAGATTAGTTGACCATATAGTTGTGGGTCCATTTCTGGGTTTTCTGTTGTGTTTCATTGATCTACTTGTCTGTTTTTGTGCTGTCTTATGAGTATAGTTTTATAAGAGCTTGAAATCTGGAATCGTAATGCCGCCAGGTTTGTTTTTCTTTTCCAGGATTGCTTTGGCTGTTTGGAGTCTTTTGTGCTTCCATACAAAATTTAGGATTGTTCTAGCTCTGTGAAAAATGCTAGTGTTATTTTAATGGGGATTACTTTAAATGTTTTTTTTTTAATGTAATTTATTGTCCCATTGGCTTACATACAACACCCAGTTCTCATCCCATCAAGTGCCCTTCTCAATGCCCATCACTCATTTTCCCCTCTACCCCCCCACCCTCAGTTTGTTCCTCTGTATTTAAGAGTCTCTTGTGGTTTGCCTCCCTCCCTCTTTGTAACTATTTTTTCCCCTTCCCTTCCTCCATGGTCTTCTGTTAAGTTTCTCAAGATCCACTTATGAGTGAAAACATGGTTATCTGTCCTCTGACTTACTTATTTCACCTAGCATAATATCTTCCAGTTTCATCCACTGCAAATGGCATGGTTTCATTCTTTCTTCTTGCCAAATAGTATTCCATTGTATATATAAACCACATCTTCTTTATCCATTCATCAGTTGATGGATATTTAGGCCCTTGCCATAATTTGGCTCTTGCCATAATTTGGCTATTGCTGAAAGTGCTACTATAAACATTGGGGTACATGTGTCCCTGTGCATCAGCACTCCTGTATCCCTTGGGTAAATTCATAGCAGCGCTATTGCTGGGTCATATGGTAGTTCTATTTTTAATTTTTTGAGGATCCTCCACACTGTTTTCCTGAGCACCTGCACCAGTTTGCATTCCCACCAGCAGTGCAAGAGAGTTTCCTTTTCTCCACATTCTCACCAGCATCTGTAGTTTCCTGATTTGTTCATTTTAGCCACTCTGACCAGTGTGAGGTGGTATCTCAGTGTGGCTTTGATTTCTATTTCCCTGATGATGAGTGATGTTGAGCATCTTTTCGTGTGTCTGTTTGCCATCTGGATGTCTTCTTTGGAAAAGTGTCCATTCATGTCTTCTGCCCATTTCTTCACTGGATTATGTATTTTTTGGGTGTTGAATTAGGTAAATTCTTTATAGATGTTGGATACTCTTTATCCGATTATGTCATGATCTCAGTCTTTTTGTACTTGTTGAGGACTGACTTGGGACCCAGTATGTGATCTACTCTAGAGAATGTTCCATGCGCATTCAAAAAGAATGTGTGCTCTGATGCTTTAGGGTGCAATGTTCTGAGTATATCTATTAAGTCTATCTAGTCCAGTGTGTCATTCAAAGCCCTTGTTTCCTTGTTGATTTTCTGCTTAGAAGATCTGTTGACTTCTGTGAGTGGGTTGTTAACGTCCCCTACTAATACTGTTGTCAGTGAATTTCTTTGTTTGTGATTGACTTATATATTTGGGATCTTTCAAGTTGGGGGCATAAATATTTACAGTTGTTAGACCTTCTTGATGGATAGACTCCTTCATTATGATGTAATGCTCTTCTTTATCTCTTGTTACAGTCCTTGGTTTAAAATCTAGTTTGCCTAATGTAAGTATGGTTGCTCCAACTTACATGATAGATGTAACATGATAGATGCTTCTCCATCACTTCACTTTCAATCTGCCAATGTCTTTAGGTCTAAAATGTGTCTCCTGTAGGCAGCATGTAGATGAGTCTTATTTATTTATTTATTTATTTATTTTTGTGATCTATTCTGATATCCTATGTCTTGTCTTTCAATTGGAGCATTTAGTCCATTTATGTTCAGGGTGAATGTTGAAAGATAAACTTTTAGTGCCATTGTGTTACTTGTAAAGTTGGTGTTTCTGGTGATGTTCCCTCTTTCTAGTCTTTGTTATTTTGGGGTTTTTCCCCCCCACTTAAAGAGTCCCCCTTAATATTTCTTGCAAAGCTGGTTTAAGTGGTCATAAACTCCTTTAGTTTTTGTTTTAGAAACTCTTTCTCTCTCGTTCTGAATGACATCCTTGCTGGATAAAGTAGTCTTGGCTGCATATTTTTCCATTCAGCATGTTGAATATATCACCCCACTCCCTTCTGGCTTGCTGAGTTTCTGTGGACAGATCTACTATGAACCTGATCTAGCTTCCCTTGTGGGCTAAGGACTTTTTTCCCCCGCTGCTTTCAGGATTCTCCTTGTCTCTCTGTTTTTTGAATTTGACTATGATTTGTCTTGGCGATGGCCAGCTTTTGTTGAATTTAATGGAAGTTCTCTGTGCTTGTGGGATTTTGATGTCTTTGTCCTTCCCCAGATTGGGGAAGTTTTCAGCTCTAATTTGCTCAAATAAACCTGTTCCTTTTTCTCTCCCTTTCATCTTCTGGGATTCCTAGGATTCGAATATTATTCTTTTTTAATAAGTTGCTGAGTTCTCTCATTCTACCTTTGTGATCCATTACCTTTGTTTCCCTCTTCTTTTCAGCTTTATTATTTTCTATAATTTTATCTTCTCTATCACTAATTCACTGCTGTTTTGTCCATCCTCACTGTCATAGCATACATTTGGGTTTGCATCTCAGTTATAGCATTTTTAATTCCAGCCTGACTAGAATTTAGCTCTGCATCTCTGCAGCAAAGGATTCTCTAGTGTCTTCTGTGCTTTCTTCAAGCTCCACTAGAATCCTTATAATTGTTTTAAACTCTAGTTCAGACATCTTATTTATATGTGTATTGATTAAATCCCTGGCTGTCATTTCTTCCTGTTCTTTCTTTTGGGGTGAATTCTTCTGCCTTGTCATTTTGGAGGAGAGGAAAAATGGGAACAAAAATTTTTTTAAACTAATAAAAATAAAGGAAGCTAGGTCCTAGGTATGTTTTGGTCTGCTTGTTAAGAGAAACTGCTGTATTCTCTCCCTCAAGTTAGACAGATTGTTCTCTTAATCCTCAGACCAATTTCCTAGTGTTCAAAATGATTTGATGTTGATCTAGCTGTGTTCAAGGGATAAGACAAGCCCAGGGTCACCCTACCCCTCCACCATCCAATGACTCTTTCAGTCATTGTTTCAAAGTCTGTTTTGTCTGATAGAAGTATTCCCAAGCTGGCTTTTGTTTGTTTGGTTGGTTCTGCTTTCATTTACATGGTATATGTTTTCCCATCCCTTCACTTTCAGTCTGCACATGTCTTTTGGTCTGAAGTAAGCCCCTTGTAAGCAATATATAATTGGGTCTTTTTTTTTTTTTTTTTTTTTTTTGTTCACTTTATGTTTTTTGATTGGAGCATTTAGTCCATTTACATTTAAAATAACTGTTGGTAGTTTTGTATTTATTGCCATTTTGTTCATTGTTGTATGGTTCTGTAGTTCTCTGCTTTTTTTTTTTAATTTTATTTTTAGAAAGCTAGCAGAGAAGAGGGGCAAAGGAAGAGGAAGAGAGAATCCTAAGCCGGCTCCACACTCAGTGTGGGCTCAATCCCACAACCCTGAAATTATGACTTGAGCCAAAATAAAAAATCAGATGATGAACGAACTGAGGCACCAAAGCACTCCACCGCCATTTTTCTACTTCTCTTCCTCTTTTCCCTTGTGTCTGATGGTTTGGTTTAGTGTTATGCTGGTATTCATTTCTCTTTATTTTTTGTGTATCTGTTATAGGCCTTTGATTTTGATTACCGTTGGATTCATAACATGTTTATGCCAGTCCATAGTAAGCTGATGGTTGCTTAAGTGAACAGATTCTAAAAGTGCTAAATTTTTACTCCTCTTTCCACATTTTGTGTATTCCATATTATGTGTATGATTTCATATTTTGCATCTTTTATTTTGCTATGCTTTGGCTAATTTTGTAGATACCATTCATTTCACTACTTTTATGTTTTAACTTCCATACTGGCTTTATAAGTGATTAATATACTACCTTTATTGTAAGTTTGTTTTTATTTGTGAAGTTTTTTCCTTTCAGAATTTTCTTCTAGTTAAGACCTTTTCTTTGCACTTAAAAGAATCCTCTTTAACATTTCATATAGGGCCAGTTTAGTGGTGATGAACTCCTTTAACTTTTATTTGTCAGGGAAACTTTCTCCTTTATTTCTTAGTGGTAACCTTGCTGGGTAAGGTATTCTTGGTTGTGGTTTTTTCCCTTTCAGCCCTTTAAACATATCATGCCACTCCCCACTGTCCTGCAGAGTTTCTGCTGAAAAATCAGGTGATAGCTTTATGGGTTTTTCCCTTGTAACTGGTTTTGTTTGTTTTGTTTTCTCTTGTTGCTTTTAAAACTGTGTCTTTATCGTTACTTTTTGCCATTTTAATTGTTAGGGTTTTGGTGTGGACCTCCTTGGGTTCACTTTGTTAGCAACTCTTTGTGTTTCCTAGACCTAAATGTTTGTTTCCTTCCCCAGAGTGGCAAGGTTTTCAGCTGTTGTTTCTTCAAATGAGTTTTTGGCCTTCGCTCTGTCTCTTCTCTTTTTTTTTTATTAAAAAAAATTATTTTCATGTAAAAGTGCCAAAATATCCACGAATGTCCTAATCTATCTCAGCAACCAGTTTACGCTAGTAATTAAAACACAAGCCTCTTTATTCACATTGTTTAGAAACCAGCCGCTTTCCACACATTCCCACAGTAGCTGGAGTCTCTGGACAACGGGAAGCCTGTGCCCCATCTGCCGCTGCAGTCCATATGTCCAGGTTTGTATAGGCACGGAACGGGTTAAAGCCCGGGTAGTACTCCTTACACAGGACAGCCTGGTTTTCCATGTGAGTCGAGTGTTCCGTGGTGGGGCTGACGGGGCAGCAACTTTCATATACATCACTCTGCGGGGCCCAGATGGAACCAAAAAGTCCAGACATTGGAGACTAGCTTCGGGTGCTTGTGAGGTAGGGCGGAGAATTGAGGAGACCAGCATGTGCCCAGGCAGTCGGCAGATTGGACGGGGGACTCCAGGTAGACTGAGAGTTGTGATCCATAATGTCTGTCTGAATTTCGGCAGGACAAGGGAAGCCATTGGGGTAATTCATGTTTTCTTCCGGAAAGGCATTGTAATCGTTCAGTTCCAACGGACAGTACACACTGGGGAACTGGCCTTCACAAGTTGCGTTCCAATCAATGAACGGGGGCAGGGCCCTGCATCACGCCAGCCAGGCTACTGTCCACGGGGCAGTTGTAGCTGCTCATCACACACACGGGTTGCGCCAGCCACAGGTCTCCAGGTGGGTAAAGACCTTTATCTTCTTCGACACCCGCAGGCCCGGCAGGAAGCTGGGACAGGGAGGCTCTGCGTACTGTGGGACATTATTCATGTTTGCGGGATTGCAGATGTTATGAGAAAGATTCAAGGAGATGGGAGTTTCTGAAAGAAAGTCATTTTGGGAAGCGTCTCCGGCTGGCAGGAAGTGCTGAGGGCCCCCCGCGGGCTTCTTGTCCCCGTCACAGCTGCTGCTGCTGCTGCTGCTGCTCCAGCTGCCCCAGCTGCTCCAGCTGGCCCGAACACCACCCGAGGAGCTGCCGCAGTCCGAGCGGGAGTCCGAGCAAGACTTCTCCGCACACTTCTTCCCGGGCTTCTGGTAGTAACCCTCTGCCTCTGCCCGTGCAGCAGGTGAGCTGCTTCCGATGCCGGCATCTGTTTTACCAACTTTCCCCGGGTTCTCCTGTACACACCAGTTCCTTAGTCGATGTCACTGCTCACCTCAGGCCTTTCAAATGCATTGCACACAAGTTTTAATTCACTCTGTTCAGAAGGCCTCAAGACCTGAGCAGTACCTCTCTTCTTGTTTTCTCTACATGTCCGATTTTTATTCCAACTTAAGTTTTGCAAATTTCCTTCTTTTTTCTCCTGAAGCTTCTTCTTCCTATAAGGATCTTCTTGCTCACCTGAAGGTATGTCTGTAATGAGAAGGCTTTTCCACTTGATGATGTCACAGATGGCTTTGGTCAGGTCCAGTGAACATCTTTATGACTATTATTTTGATTTTTTTAATAAAGCATATTGTTTCATTTAGCTCTTTTTCTGTGGTTTTGTCTTATTCTTTGGTGTGGTACACATTCCTCTGTCTCCTCATTTTGCCTAACTTTGTTTTTATGTATTAGGTAGCAGTATCTCCTGGTTTGAAAATAGTGGCCTTGTGTAGTAGGGGTCCCATGTTGCCCTGTAGTGCAGGCACCCCTGGTCACCAGAACCAAAGAGGACAGATACGTCTTTATGGGCTGTGGGTGCCTTCTTGTTGGGGCTAATCTGTGATTGCCTTCAGCCCTGCTAGTAGCACTTAACCTGCTTTGCCTGCGGCGGGCATCCTGGGAGTTTACTCCCCCTGCTGAGAGCCCTCCGCAGCAGCACTTAGTGGACAGGGCCAGCAGTCGGTCCAGCTGTCAGTACCCAGCCTCCGCCACAGCTGTGAGGCTTGTTCCATGCAGTCAGCTAAGAGGCTCAGCTGCAGGAACTACGGGCATGTTGGCGTGTGGGCTGATTTCCACCATGTCTCAGGGCAGGAGTCACTTTGGAGTGACACCTGTGAGGCAGGCAGTTGGATCGGGCAGGTCTGCCGGAGACCGCCAGGGTGGGGCACGCAATGCTGGCAAAGTAGATGGGGAGTTTAGTGCCGGCTTCTGCACCCATCCAGCTATCTAGGCTGGGGAAGAAGAGGAAAGGTGCCCACCCGCACTTTTGTTCCTGGAGAACTCTCCTTCCTGAAGATCCCGCCTCTTTGACACACCTTCTAAAATTAGTCAATTTACGGGCGCCTGGGTGGCTTAGTCGGTTAAGCGTCCGACTTTCGCTTAGGTCATGTTCTCGCGGTTCGTGGGTTCAAGCCCCGCGTCGGGCTCTGTGCTGACTGCCAGCTCAGAGCCTGGAGCCTGTTTCAGAGTCTGTGACTCCCTCTCTCTCTGACCCTCCCCTGCTCACGCTCTCTCTCTCTCTCCTAGAAATAAATAAAACATTAAAAAATAAATAAATAAAATTAGTCAATTTATCTCCTTCTTGTAAACCCCAGGTGTTTTTCAGACTGCTGATTTTGTGCTGGGTCTCTAACCAAGTTGTTTAGTATACTGGCACTTTTAAGGGCTGGGACTGTTTCCTGTTACATATCTCCTGATTTTTTAAATTTTAATTAATTTATTTTTTAATTTACATCCAAGTTAGTATATAGTGCAACAATGATTTCAGGAGTAGATTCCTTAATGCCCTTTACTCATTTAGCCCATCCCCCCTCCCACACCCCCTCCAGTAACCCTCTGTTCTCTGTATTTGAGTCTCTAATGTTTTGTTCCCCTTCCTGTCTTTATATTATTTTTGCTTCCCTTCTCTTATGTCCATCTGTTCTGTATCTTAAAGTCCTCATATGAGTGAAGTCATATGATACTTGTCTTTTTCTAATTTTGCTTAGCATAGTATCCTCTAGTTCTATCCATGTTGTTGCAAATGGCAAGATTTCATTCTTTTTTATTGCTGAGGAGTACTCCATTTTGTGTGTGTGTGTGTGTGTGTGTGTGTGTGTGTGTGTATCCTAGGTATTTTATGGTTTTTGGTGCAGTTGTAAATGGGATCAGTTCCTTGATTTCTCTTTCTGTTGCTTCATTGTTGGTGTATAGGAATGCAACTGATTTCTGTGCATTGATTTTATATCCTGCGACTTTGCTGAATTCATGGATCAGTTCTAGCACTTTTTTGGTGGAATCTTTTGGGTTCTCCGTATAGAGTATCATGTCTTTGGTGAAGAGTGACAATTTGATCTTCTCCTGGCTGATTTGGACGCCTTTTCTTTGTGTTGTCTGATTGCTGAGGCTAAGACTTCAATACTGTGCTGAATAACAGTGGCGAGAGTGGACATCCTTGTCTTGTTCCTGACCTTGGGGGGAAAGCTCTCAGTTTTTCCCCATCAAGGATGACATTAGCAGTCGGTCTTTCATATATGGCTTTTATGATCTCAAGGAATGATCTTTCTGTCCCTACTTTCTTGAGGCTTTTTATCAAGAAAGGATGCTGTATTTCATCAAATGCCTTCACGCATCTATTGAGAGGATCATGTGGTTCTTGTTCTTTCTTTTATAGATGTGATGTATCACATTGATTGTTTTGCACATATTGAACCAGCCCTGCATCCCAGGTATAAATCCCACTTGGTCATGGTGAATAATTTTTTTAATGTAGTGTTGGATCCGTTTGGCTAGGATTTTTGAATCCATGTTCATCAGGGAAATTGGTCTATAATTCTCCTTTTTAGTGGGGTCTTTGCTTTTGGAATCAAGGTAATGCTGGCTTAATGGAAAGAGTTTGGAATTTTTCCTTCTATTTCTATTTTTTGGAACAGCTTCAAGGGAATAGGTGTTAACTCTTCTTTAAATATTTGGTAAAATTCCCCTGGAAAGCCATCTGACTCTGGACTCTTGTTTTTTGGGAGATTTTTTATTACTAATTGGATTTTCTTTTACTGGTTATGGGTGTGTTCAAATTTTCTATTTCTTCCTGTTTTGATTTTGGGGATTTATATGTTTCTAGAAATTTGCCCATTTCTTTTAGATTGCCCATTTTATTGGTGTGTAAGTGCTCATAATCTCATATTATTGGTTGTATGTCTGCTGTGTTGGTTGTGATCTCTCTTTAATTCTTGATTTTATTTATTTGGTCCTTTCCTTTTTGATCAAATTGGCTAGATATTTATCAATGTTGTTACTTCTTTCAAAGAACCAGCTTCTGGTTTCATTGATCTGTTCTGTTTTGTGTTTGTTTTTTGTGGTGTTTTTGGTTGGTTGTTTTTGTTTTCTATAGCATTGATTTCTGCTTTGATCTTTATTATTTCCTGTCTTCTGCTGGTGTGGGGTTTTATTTGCTGTTCTTTTTCCAGCTCTTCAAGGTGTAAGTTTAGGTTGTGTATCTGAGACCTTTCTTCCTCCTTTAGGACCTCCTGGATTGCTATATACTTAACTCTTATGACCACCTTTCCTGCATCCCAGACGTTTTGGGCTATGGTGTTATCATTGTCATTGGCTTCTATGTAGTTTTTAATTGCCTCTTTAACTTCTTGGTTAGCCCATTCATTCTTTTAGTAGGATGGTCTTTAGTCTTCCAAGTATTTGCTGTTTTTCCACATTTTTTTCTTGTGGTTGATTTCGAGTTTCATAGCATTGTGGTCTGAAAATATGCACAGTATGATCTTGATCTTTTTGTACTTGTTGAGGGCTGACTTGTGTCCCAGTATGTGATCTATTCTGGAGAACCTTCCATGCATACTGGAGAAGAAGGTGTATTCTCCTGTAGGATGAAATGTTCTGAATATATATCTGTTAAGTCCATCTGGTCTAGTGTGTCATTCAAAGCCATTGTTTCCTTGTTGATTTTTGTTTAGATGATTTGTCTATTGCTGTATGTGGGGTGTTGAAGTCCCCTCCTATTATGGTATTGTTATCAATGAGTTTCTTTATGTTTGTGATTAATTGATTTATATATTTGGGTGCCACCACATCTGGAGCATAAATGTTTATAATTGTTAGGTCTTCTTGGTGGATAGACTCCTTAATTATGATATAATGCCCTTCTTTATCTCTTGTTACAGTCTTTATTTTAAAGTCTGGATTATTTGATACAAGTATGGCTATTCCAGCTTTGTTTTGGCAACCATTAGCATGATAGATGGTTCTCCATCCCCTTACTTTCAATCTGAAGGTTTCTTTAGGTCTAAAGTGCGTCTCTTGTAAACAGCATATAGATGGCTCTTGTTTTCTTATCCATTCTATTACCTTATGTCTTTTGCTTGGAGCATATAGTTCATTGTTTAGAGTGAGTACTGAACAATATGAATTAATTGCCATTTTGTTGCCTTTAGAATTGAAGTTTCTGGTGGTGTTTTCTGGTCCTTTCTAATCTCTGTTGTTTTTAGTGCCCCCCCCCACCCCCCGCATTTTCTCCCTTCAGAATGTCCCCCTTAAAATTTCTTGCAGGGCTGGTTTAGTGGTCACTAACTCCTTTAATGTTTGTTTGTTAGGGAAACTTTGTATTTCTCCTTCTATTCCAAATAACAGTCTTGCTGGATAAAGAATTCTTGGCTGCATATTTTTCTGATTCAGTACATGGAATATATCCTGCCACTCCTTTCTGGCCTGCCAAGTTTCTGTGGATAGGTCTGCTGGAAACCTAATCTGTCTTCCCTTGTAGATTAAGGGCTTTTTATCCCCTTGCTGCATTTATGATTCTTTCCTTGCTTGAATATTCTGTGAATTTGACTATGATATGCCTTGTTGATGGTTGGTTTGAGTTGAATCTAATGGGAGTCGTCTGTGCTTCCTGGATTTTGATGTCTGTGTCTTTTCCCAGGTTAGGAAAGTTTTCTGCCATGATTTGCTCACATAACCCTTCTACCTCTTTTCCTCCATCTTCTGGGACCCCTATTCTGATGCTGTTCCTTTTTAATGAGTCACTGATTTCTCTAATTCTTAAATCATGCTCTTTTGTCTTAGTCTCCCTCTTTTTTTCTGTTTCATTAATCTTCATAAGTTTGTCCTCTATATCGCTGATTCACTGCCTTGTCTATTCTTGCCACTGTGGCATCCATTCAAGATTGCAGCTCAGTTATAGTATTTTTTATTTCATCCTGACTAGCTTTTACTTCTTTTATGTCCACAAAAAGAGATTCTAACCTATTTTCAACCCCAGCTACTATTCTTACTATTGTGATTCAAACTTCTGGTTCAGACATCTTGCTTGTATCTGTGTTGATTAAGCCCCTGTCATTTCTTCCTGTTCTTTCTTTTGGGGTGAGTTCCTTCATTTCATCATTTTGAAGGAAGAAACTGAATTAATGAGGTTAAAAATTAAAAAAAAATTTTTTAATGTTTATTTATTTTTAAGATAGAGAACAGAATGTGAGCAAGGGAGAGGCAGAGAGAGAGGGAGACACAGAATCTGAAGCAGGCTCCAAGCGCTCAGCAAAGAGCCCAACGTGGGGCTCGAACTCATGAATCATGAGATCCATGACCTGAGCCGGTCAGACACTTAACCAACTGAGCCACCCAGGTGCCCCTCCCAAAATTTTTAATTAAAAAAAATTAAAAACAACACACACAAGAAAATCAAATGATGCTGGATCCTAGGCGTGTTTTGGTCTGGCTGTTGAAAGGAGCTTGATAGATTAGAGAACAAAGGGAAAGATAAGAAAAGAAAATAAGGAGTGCCTGGGTGGCTCAGTCTGTTGGGCATGTGACTTCAGCTCAGGTCATAATCTCACAGTTCCTGGGTTTGAGCCTTGCGTTGAGCTCTCTGCTGACAGCTTAGAGCCTGGAGCCTGCTTTGGATTCTGTGTTTCCCTCTCTCTGACCCTTCTTGGCTCACACTCTGTCTCTGTCTCAAAAATAAACATTTAAAAAAATTAAAAGAAAAGGAAAAAAGAAAAAAGGAAAACGTGAAATTTTGAAAAATGAATACAGTGAAATGATGGAAATAGAATTTGGAAAATTTACAAAAAAGTAAAAAGAAAAAATATTTTTTTAAAAATATTTTTTATTTATTTCTAGGAGGGAGAGAGAGAGACAGTGTGAGCAGGGGAGGGTCAGAGAGAGAGGGAGACACAGACTCCAAAATAGGCTCCAGGCTCTGAGCTGGCAGTCAGGACAGAGTTCGACGCGGGGCTCGAACCCACGAACCGCGAGATCATGACCTAAGCGAAAGTCGGACGCTTAACCTACTAAGCCACCCAGGCGCCCCAGAAAAAAATATTTTTAATAAAAATTGAAAATAAAGAGGCACCTGGGTGGCTTAGTCAGTTAAGTGTCCTACGTCGGCTCAGGTCATGATCTCAGGGTTCATGAGTTCAAGCCCCACGTGGGGCTGTGTACTGACAGCTTGGAGCCTGGAGCCTGCTTCAGATCTCTCTCTCTGCCTCTCCCCTGCTCGTGCTCTGTCTCTCTCTCTCTCTCAAAAATAAATAATAAACCTTAAAATTTTTAAACAAAAATTGAAAATAATTTTTCTCTTTTTGTATTCAAGAATAAGAAATGAAAAGAAAATTGAATAGATGGACCAAGGAGCAGACTGAAATACGTTTGAAATTACATCGGTTTCCCCTAGAAGTTAAACTATGAAGCATTTTATAGTCCGTAAACTAAGCAGGCCGACTTGGGGTGTTTCTTAAGAGCAAGATTGGGCCAGTTGGTGGGGCTTAGTAATGACTCCATTCTCCACTAGATGGCGCTGTGTAGTTTACGGGGATAGGTTTCTGTGGCGCTTGTAAGTGCGTGTGCGCATGCGCAGGAGGGGTGAAGATGGCGCCACCCAGCTACCCAGTCTCTAACTCCGTTCCCCCGACCAAGAATCGTGCACCCCTCCTTTGTCTGCAGCTTCCGTCCACTCCCTGCTTTTACATTGTCTGTGACCACGCCGTCAGGTTTCTTGGTGGTACCCCCCTTTCTTAGTTTTATCTCAGATGCGGCTTTTTCCTGACCCCTCACTTCTGAGAGACTGCGACTTTGACCGCCCAGACCTGGGGGAGGGTCTCACTGAGCAGTGACCGGATGCCCGCCCACCCCCAGAATGTTCCTCAGACTCCTGCTGCTGCCAGTGCCCAGAGACAGTGCTGGGTGTCAGCCCGCCCCAGGGAAAAGTTCACGAGATCGTGCACAGTAGCATTTCAGAGATGATGGGAAGTCACAATACACAGCTGGTGCCAGGCTTCCCCCTTAGCGCCCTTGTTGTAGCACCAGCGAATGTGGTGGTTCTCCAGGGTCCACTGGGACCTTTGTGGGGAGGCTGCACAGCCTCTACCCGGTGTCCTCCCAGCAGGGGAACCGCCTCTCCACGTGCGGCCCGAGGACCCCTTGGGCCTCGCTCTCTGCTCCTGGGGGTTCGCCCTTTTCACCAGAGCTCCACCAGGTATGGAGCTGCAGAGTTTCAGACTCTGCATTCCCCCTGCTTGTAGAGTCTTAATGGAATTTAAGCCCTTTCCTTTCTCCTTTCTCCCTGTTTTGTTCAGTCCCTGCGACTGTTTCCACTTTTCCCTTTCTCTCCAGCTGTTTTTGGCGCAGGGGTGCTTTTCCCGTACTCTCCCCCCACCTCCGTTCTCTCTCCGCAAGCAGAAACCGCTCCCGGCCCTCCGTGGCTTCTCTCGCCCCCAGTTCACCTCTCCGTGCCTCATACCCGCTGAGTTGTGTGGTCACGTTGTGCAGATTGTTATGTTAATCCTCAAGTCAGTTTTCTAGGTGTGCGGGATGGTTTAGTGTTGATCTGGCTGTATTTCATGGATAAAAGACACAAAAACTATCATGCTGTTCCGCTGTCATGGCCTCTCCCCTCCATGTCTTGAATTTAAAGCTGCTGGATGGGGCCCTCGGTGTCAGTTGATTAAGCTTCTGACTTTGGCTCAGGTCATGATCTCATGGCTCGTGGGCTCAAGCTCCGTGTCAGGCTCTGTTCTGACAGCTCCGAGCCTGGAGGCTGTTTTGGATTGTGTCTCCCGTCTTTCTCTGCCCCTCCCCTACTTGTGCTCTCTCTCAAAAATAAATGAATATTTAAAAATTTTTAAAGTAAATAAAGCTCCTGGGATAAAGGCCTGTTGGTGATCAAAGCCAGATGTCATGGGGACTCCTCTTGCCCCTTGTGGGTCCCCAGTGCCAGGGGTGCCTGGTATGGGATCCTCTTGCTTCTCCATGCTGGTGACGCCTCTCCTGTTTGTGGCCTGTCACGCCGGGAGTCTGGTTCCCAACCATGTCTCCAGCCCCCTGTGCTTGTGTATGATCAGCTGTGGAAGGGCTGTTCTGTTGGTCTTCAGGTCATTTTCAGAATTGTCCTATAGATGTAGTCCTCCTCCTCTGCCACCTTCCCAAAGCTCTCAGGAAAAGTGGATTTTTTGGTCCAGATGTTTCACACTTAATGTATAGAAATGCAGCTGATTTGGTTATGTTAGTTTTGTAACCTGCAACTTTATTGAAATCATTGATTAGCTCCAATAGTTTTGTGGCTGAGCCTTGGGATTTTTAATATACAGAATCACCTCGTCTAAAAATAGTGACAGTTTGGGGCGCCTTGGTGGCTCAGTCAGTTAAGCCACCAACTTCAGCCTAGGTCACAATCTCGCCGTTCCCAAGTTTGCGCCTGTGCTGACATCCCAGAGCCTGGAGCCTGCTTCGGATTCTGTGTCTCCCTGTTGCCCCTCCTCCACTCACATTCTCTCTCTCCGCTTCAAAAATAAACAATAAAAAATTGCTTAAAAAATCAAAACTTCTCAGTTTGGATGGATTTTAGTTCTCTTTCTTGCCTAATTGTCAGGACTTCAGTACTGTTTTGGATAAGAGTGTTGAGAGTGGATGTTCTAGTCTTGTTCCTTATCTGAGAGGAAAAGCTTTCGTTATTTTTTTCTCCATTGAGTATGTTATCTGTGGGTTTGATGTATATGGGCCTGTGTTCCTCCTGCACCCCATCTACTGAGGGTTTTTATTATGGAAGCATGTTGTATTTTGTCACATGGTTTTTCTGCATCTGTTAAGATGATCACATAATTTTTTATCTTTCATTGTTTTAATATGATACGACCTTTAGCGATTGGCATGTATTGCATCCCAGAGGTAAATCCCACTTGGTCGTGGTGTGCAACTCTTTTTATGTGTCCTTGAATTCAGTTTCCTAATATTTTGTTGAGGATGTTTGCATTTATATTCATCAGGGATACTGATCTACAGTTGCCTCGTGGTGTCCTGATCTCACTTTGGTATCTGGCCTTGTTGAATGAGTCTGGAAGGATCTCTACCTCCACAGTGTTCGCAAGAGTTTGAGAAAGATTGCTGTTCTTCTTTGAAGGTTTGATAGAATTTGTCTGTGAAGCCATCTGGTCCTGGGGTTTTCTGTGGTGTGAAGTTTTGGTAACTGATTCAGTCTCTGTCCATTATTCATATTTTCAGATACTCTATTTCTTCCTAACCCAGGCTTGGTGGATTGTGTGTTTCTGGGAATTTATCCATTTCTTCTAGGTTGATTGACACAACAGTTGTTCATTGTAGTCTCTTCTGGTCCTGTGTGTAGTATCAGATGTAATGTGTCCTATTTCATTTATTTGAAATTTTTTTTTTCTTATTCTGGCTAAAGTTCTGTCAATCTTGTTTATCTTTTCAAAGAACCAGCTTTTAATTTTGTTGATCCTTTCTGGGTTTGTTTTGTTTTTGGTCTGTTTCATTTATTTACACTCTGATCTTAATGATTTCCTTCGTTCTGATAACTTTGAGCTTGTTTTTCTAGTTCTTTGGGGGGGGGAGAGTTTGTGATTTTTCTGATTCCTTAATATACACATTTGTTGCTGTAAACTTTCCTCTCTCAACTGCTTTGATGTGCTGTATTTCCATTTTCACTTGTTCCAAGGTAATTTGTATTTCCCTTTTGATTTCTCCTTTGGCCCGTGGGTTGTTCAGAGCATGTTGTTTAGTTTCACATATTTGTAAATCTTCCAGTCTCCCTTTTGTTGTTGATTACAAGTTTAATACCGTATTAGTCAGAAAAGATAGCTGATGTGGTTTTAGTCTTCTTAAATTTGCTGAGACTTGTTTTGTGTCCTATTACGTGATCTATCCTGGAAAACATTCCAGTGCGCTCAAAAAGAATATGTATTCTGCGCCCGTTTGATAGAATGTTCTGTATACATCTGTTAAAACCTTTTTTGTTCTAGAGTATAATTCTCTTCTTTCCTTGTTGATTTTCTGTCTGGATGATTTAGTCATTGCTGACAGTGGGATATCAAAGTCCTCTAGTATTTGTTGTCTGTTTCTCCCTTTACATCTTAGTATTTGCTTAGTAAATTTGGGTGGTCCAGTGTTGGGTGTGTATATAGTTACTATTGTTAGATCTTCCCGATGTTATTAACCCTTTTATCATTGTATAATGGCCTTCTGTGTCTCTTTTTATTATTTGTAGGCTTTAGATCTGTTTTGTCCGATCTAAGTATAGCTAGCTATTCCTGCTTTCATATGGTTTCCATTTGCATGGAATACCCTCTTCCATCCTTTCACTTCAGGCCTATGTGTGTCTTTCAAGTTGAAATGTGCTTCCTATAGGCAGCACATGGTTGGGTCTTGTTTTGTTCTTGTCAAGCTACTGTGCCTTTTGACTGATGGATTCAGTCCATTTATATTGAGTGATTATTAATCTTAAGGCCTTATTGCTGCCGTCTTCTGTTTAGCCTTCTGGTTGTTTTGTAGCTCTTGTTCGTTTTTCCCGGCGTTTCTTTTTACCTTCATAACATGGTGGTTTCCCATGGTGATTTGTTCAGTTTCCCTTTGTTTTTGTTTTGTGTAGTTTTTTTTATTGCTCTTTTTTCTTAAGCCTTTGTAATGAAATGGTTAACATACCATCCTAATAAGTCTTCCAATTCAGTTTTTCACCTTTGACTGGAGTATAGTGCAGTTTCATTTGCTTTTATGCCGCTAATTAACGTCTTTCTATTTCAGCTTGGAGAACTCTTTCTAGCATTTCTTGGAAGGCAGGTCTAATGGTGCTAAACTCCCTTAGTTCTTGTCAGGGAAAGCCTTTATTTCTCCTTCATATTCGAAGCCTATCTTTGCCAGATAAAGTGTTCGGGGCAAGCAGTTTTTATTTTTCAGCCCTTTGATAGGCTAGTGGAGGTTCCTTTGAGGGTTACTTTCTTTTTTTCCCTGGCTGCCTTTAAGGCTCTTTAACAGATTCATCATAAGGTCTTGGAGAGCATCGTATTGCACTGAGATAATAGAGTGTTAGCTTCTTGGACTTGTCCAGTTCCTTCCCCAGATTTGGGAAGTTCTGTTACTATTTCTCTAAATCTCACTGGTCCCTTTTCCTTTTCTAGTCCTCCTGGTGGACCAGTTATTCTTACATTTGTTTTTCTCATATATGATCGTTCTTGTAGGGTTTCTTCATCTTTAAAAATCTTCGTTCTCCTGAGTCATCCCTAAATTCCTGTCTTTCAGACCAGTTATTCTTTCTTCCATCTGACTTGCAGTTTCCTAAACTCTCTAATGCATCTCTTCATCTTATTCATTGAATTTGTCAGCTCTAGAATTTGTGTGGGACTTTTTAAAACTTTCAAACTCCTTTGTAAAAAAAACGCCTTCTGTTTAATAAACTTCTAAATTGAATCACATTTGCCTTTTCTTGTAAGCTCATCAAATCTCTTTTAACAGCTATTCTGAATTATTTATCAGTTAAATCACATCATTTTTGCACCTTTGTGTTGCTGGAGAATTTTGTGTATGAGATCCTAGTATTGCATTTGAAATAGCACACACTTTTCTTTGTTGTTTATTTGGTTACAGATTGGCAATTACAGACCTTTCTTTTGTTTCCCAGAAGGTGGTGCAATAGCCCAAGTTTCTGGTTTCTTCTTACCTGAGCTGGTTCTGGGGCTGCACTGAGGAGTGCGTTGTAATAAAAAAGGCAACATGAAGTCGCTATGCAATGGGGTGGGGGAAGTATAGGCTTAGTGCTGGTTTTTGTGATTGCCTGCAGACCGGCAGGAGATCCTGGACTGAGGGTACTCCCAGAGGTCCATGTGTGGACCTCCTGCTGAAATCCCAAAGCAGACAGCAAGGAATGTTCCTTCAGTGTCCTTTGAGATTCTTGTCAGTTCTCTTTTCCCTCTCCCCAGTCAGGGAGTTCCTTCCTCAAAGTTGTGCTGCTAGAGAGAAATGGATCCTTGGGCAGGAGAAATACCCCCCTTTGAAGCTGTTCCTTTGTGTGCTTTAAAACAGGTAGCCCCAGGGTGCCTGGGTGGGTCAGGCAGCTAAGGGTCTGACTGGTGATTTTAGCTCAGGTCATGGTCTCATGGTTAGTAGGATCGAGCCCCATGTCTGGCTCTGCACTTACAACTTGGAGCCTGTTTGGAATTCTCCCCCTACCCTGTTCATGCGGTCTCTCTCAGAATGGATAAACGTTTTTGGGGGGGAGAAAAAAAAGGTAGCCCCTATGTGAGAAATCTCTAGTGCTTGCTTGTAAATCCTCCCACAGATGAGCAATGCAAGACATGATGCTAGGTGCTGGGAGTAGGTGTTAAATGACTATCCCACAACTTTGTGATTCTGTTTCTTAGCGTTTTTTATTTTAATTCTTTTGGCATATCTAAATGTCAGAAAGTGGATGTATACATACAGACTTCAAAACAACTTCCTAAAATGGTTTTAGTATTGGGACAGTCACTGACATCTTTATTTTATATGTCTAAAGTGCATTCTTGCAGCTAAGCTATAGCAGCATTTGTTTATAAGGAAGTATTCAGACAAGAGCTGGAAAAGTGGCAATAAAAAATGTGATCTGAATATATTTTTCCTTAATCACTCAGGACAAAACACTTGTGTGAATTAGTTTATAAGTATACAAGAAATATACAAAATAATAGCATTATAAAAAAGTTCATATGGCAAGGCATATCATACAAAAAGTGTGCTGAATCCTAGACATCTTTGGAACCTTAGGGGTAATCTCTGCTCCGCACTGGTGTGTGATGTCACTGAGGTCTAGGGGAGCCCCTGCAGCTCCCCAGGCTGACTCCGAAGACTCCTGGCTCTGCTTTGGAGGAATCCCCAATACAAACGAAAATGTTCTTTTGTTACGAAGACTGGCAGGTCAGGGTTTCTTGCGCCTGAAATGTGAAAACCAGCATTTAGTATTGACTTTTGCAATCAGATCTCCTAGGAAGACTTTACAAGAACGCTTTTATCATGGGACAGTTCAAATCCTCAGAAAGCAAGTAACAGTTATAAAATACGAGTTCCCCAAAGTTGTTTAAAAATTATCCTACTGCAGTGATTTTCCAACTTGCCTAAGGAATACCTGTGTTAAAAAAGGACACACAGACGCGTATAGGCATACATATGAAAAGAAAGGTCTTTACTAATATGGAGAAAGATGGGGCCAGATTCTTGGGTATGCGTTTAAACAGAAGGAAAAGTGTGGTTCCTTCTCCTACCATAAATTCGGCCGCTCCATTTTATTTTACTCGACACTTTACCACCGTAGCGAGACCAGGAGGCATGTTGAGAAAGATTACTGTCATCCCTGACTCAAGCCTCCCTCCTTACAGGTGATCTCCGTTCAGCTTCTGAGAGCTCTGTGAGCATTAGCAGAGTACGAAGCAGAGCGAGCAGTCTTCTGTCACCTCCTGTCACTGCTCTTGCCGAGCCTTCTGAGGTTCTCAGCACTGCTGCCGTCTGCCAGAGCGCCCAGGCAGCCCACACGGTAAACAACCCACAGATGTCCTCTTCAAGTGGATGTTAGGGAGAAGGGAGGACACACAGAGGCCCAGGTAGTGAGGACTCACTTGGGTTGTGCATGGTGCTGATAGCCGGGTCCCAGCTGAGATCCTGCTCGCATCTCCACAGCCACAGAACACTGGTGGGAAAATGACAGAAGAGGCAGAGATCAGCTCCTCTCCGCAGTCTGTACAACAGTTCTGCTCAGAGGGGCTCAGCCAAGGCGACATCCCGCCTTGCTTCCCAGTGCCGCACAGGCCACTATGGTCAAGTACCAGGTACTTGCAGTTTATTTGGCTTAAGCCACAAAGATGGGGAGCTGGACGTGTCTGTAGACCTCATCTGGGTGACTTCCTCGGTTTAGATAAGGAGGAAGAGTCCTTAGAAGACGTTAGTGGCCAGAGCTCGGCCTTCTGACCCCACCTGCCCTTCTCCTCAGGAGTAGCAAGTCCACCGGGAAGCTGTGCTGGTGTGGAGATTCCCAGCGGCCGCCTGTGAATTCCTGGTGCTCTGCGGCGATGCGCTCAGACCTGCCTCTCCAGCCCCGTCCCTCTACACTGAACCAGAGAGCGCCAGAAAGAGCTGCGTCGAACAACCGTGAGTCCCTTGGCAGCTTCGCTAGGAACCGGCCTACAGGCCGCACTGGCGACGTGAGGATCAGGCCTCAGCCGCTTCCGAGAGCAGGAAAAGCAATAACCAGGGGTTAACATAGGTTACCCTTATTTTTAGTAAGCAAATATTGAACTTTTACCCCTACCCTTGTTTCTACATCGGTCCATTCAGACTCTGCACCATCTGGTTGAGCAGGTGCCGCTGTGGAAGATCTTCGTTTTCGACTACAGAAAAGGGGAAACACACACACACAGAGCAATTATTTTGTGTCTAGAACAGAAACATTGTTAGAAACGGGGAAATAACCACTCCACTCCTTCAGGTAACGAAGGAGCCGGTTCATAAGTTACCGTGTTCTGCAAGAAGCAGCAAACTAAGAACACGACAGCCCTTGACGATCACTCACCCAGTTGGCGATTCCTGTTTTAAAGTCTCAATATCGGTAAACTGCACAGATTGTCCACCACCTCTTGTTTTGTAAACATCACCCTGAGGTCAAGAGAAAAGGTCACCATTACACTTTGATATCCCAAGTGCCAAACACACATTTCAAACTGAACTTAAGACTCTCCATAAACCAGCAAAGTCCCATCCGCAGAACCAGATGGTGCCTCGGACTGCTGGGTCTGTACTACTAAAAATACTTCAGAAATTCCCTCTCACTGAACAAAAGTACAGTATAATCCATAATATTCTTAAATGGCAAAACACAATATTCCTTTTGGTCTATAGAAACTACACCAAGGATCAAGAAATCTACCAGAAATTTCTAAATGTTCAAAGGCATTGTTCTTTCCTCTGGGTATACCCCACCCCTCACATTCAGGTGACACACAGGACAGTCGTGTTTGTAACTCTGGTTATACTAAGAACCATCATCTAAATTAAATTTGATATGAAAACCTTTTTTTCCCAGTTGCCTTTTATTTCCCCAATTACTCATTGACTCTGCAATCAAAGAACATTTTTCTACAGAAGGGAAAGGGCTCTGGGTAGCACAGTAGTGAGAAATTTTGATAGGTCACATTTTCATGTAGGCTTTTTAATCTAGAATTGACAAATGGTACGAGTTCGTTCAGTTTACTTTGAACGTAGCAGTTACGACGCGATAATTACAGCACAATCAGATCCTCCCACGGAGGACCCTGAGACTCTAAGCCTCATTCAGTAGAGGGCAGCTGATTGAATCCTAGTTCAGCAGAGTCATAGCCCGAGCAGTTAGTTTTCTAACAACAAAAACGTATCAAAACCCATTTGTCTCTGTTGACACTGCCTGTGGATCAGCAAAGGAATAGAAGAGTTAGTGGTTTTTTGTGAAGTTGACTTTTTGTATGTTTTTCATCCTGTGTAAATTTGCTTTTACCTTGATTAGTTTAGTTTCAATCTCCCCATCGGAGGCTAGTTCCTGGTGGGTCAGCATGTACTTCTCACACTTAGCTAGTGCCTTTTCGTTTGCAACAGACACTGTGATGGCGTGAGGGACATGGGGCTGCATGACTGTCTCAGTTTGCACGTTAGAGGCAGGCTTATGATCTACCCATCTGTCTCCTGCAGAGCGTGACCGTCTGTGCCGGAGACGAAGTGGCGGTGCGTTCTGATCAGGTTGAAACAGGAATCAAGAAACAAGCATAACCCAGAATTAACTTAAGGCTATTATTAGAAGTGCAGCAGGTTTGGCTACGTTAATTGATGATTGCATCAAAACAAATGCACAAACATTTTCAAAAGCTAAATATGTTACTCAAATAATTTAAATGTTTTCTTGTATTTAAATGCAAAACCAACAAACATCTTTTAAAACCAGCTTGTATATTCTACATTCTGCCAGAGAGCTTCCCTTTCAACAAACAATGGAAGGGAAAACTCAGACAGCGCCACCAGGCTTTCCTGTGTAGGTGGAATTCAAGACCATTCCTTTCACATTCTTGAGCAAAACCACTGTTTGTGCCTGTCACTGTGAGGGTATCTGTTAGGTCCACAACTGGGTTAGAGGCTCCAAATAAACTCGGTAAAAGCCTTAAGCACATCGTAGGCCTCTAAACAAAAGAGAAAACACTCTTTATACAAAGACGGACAATAAATAAATTAAAGCTAATTGGACTATATGGACAAAATGCTAAAGAACATAAGGTATAATAAGAATTCTGTGTATAAAATGATCAAGAGAATGTAAACGAACTACCTCTGGGTACCTTCTGAGATTTAGAAATCTTAAATAGAACTTCATGAAAAGCTCAAATACAATGATGGCTAAAACATCCCAACTATTTTTTCTCAGACATTCATAAAGGTACTAAGAACCAAACTAAAAACAGAGTATCAAATCAATCCCTATCAATCACACAATAAAAAACTAGTTGCTTCCAGTCAACTAGATTTGGGGGAAGTTAAATTTAGCACAGTCTAAGAAAAAGTAGTCCACACACCGCACATAGTTCCAAAGACAACCCACCGCTTCAGACATCTCCTGTTTGTATAACGGAAACCAAATGAGACCGTCCGTTACAGGCCAAATCCTTCAAAGCTGGTCACCCATGAAGACCCCAGTTTTATAATACGCCCGTCTAGGCGCCTGCACAAACTCAGTCGGTTAAACTTCAGACTCTTAATTTTTGCTCAGGTCATGATGTCACAGTTCGTGAGATCGAGCCCCGTGTCGGGCTCTGCTGATAGCAGGGAGCCTGTTTGGGATATTCTCTCTCTCTTTCTCAAACACACACAAACAAACATTAAAGAAAATAAAATGTCAGTCTGGAGAACTGAAGCCTCTGCCCTCACAAGCACAAGCACCAGCACCAGCAGAAGCGTCGGTGAGGAGTCACACTGTGCCGTGCAGCCTGCCCAAGCCTCAGAGCACCTCGGACCCCTGCCACTTAACAGCAGTCCTGCTGGACTTTGAACAAGAAAGACTCCCTCACAATCTACCATTTAGCAAAAGCGATCGTTTTTCTGAACACATTGGGCAGTAAATCTATTCTGAAACAAGCTTCAGAAAGATGGTTGCTACAATCTACTGTCATTTATTAAACCAGAGGTATTTAAAGTTTCTTCCCGACTGAAGTGTAAATTCCATCTGCCTGACATAACCTTTGGCCAGTAAACCTAGATGTGTAGAACTAGCCTAAACTTTGCTGCACTTCTAAAAAGATTTGATTTCAAGTGAGAAGTTAAAGGCGCTCTAGTAAATCCTCTTAAACATCTCAGAGCCGAGTGAGATGGCACGTTAATGCTGTCCAGGCATAAGCAGGCCTTGAATTGTGTTCCGTCTATAAACTTTCATGAAAAATAAAGGAGATTTATTAGAGTTGATCAGAAAGACCAATCACCATAATTTGCTCCCTAAAAAGGTTTAAAGCAAAATCTGCAAAGAACTCAGACTTTAGAAACATCTGTGGTCTTGGTAAATACCTTGCAGTTCATCACTATTCCTTAATAATCAGGAGTGCAGGGGATAGAAATGAAGCTTACGTGTACCTAAATTATACAAGAAAAGCTAAAGCAAATACTATTAATTTGTTAAAAAATTCTAAAAGCTGTATCAAAATTTTACTAAATAGAAGTTCACAATATTGGTCCATTTATTCAGATTCAGAGTAAAACCTTTATCTTAATCCTTAAGAAAACTTAAACACGAATTACTTTTAAACACCCTTGACTGAGGCCGAGCCCTTGTAAATAGATAGTTCTTCAGATCAAAAGCAGTTTGCTGGACAACAGGCCTGGACTATTCAGGAACATTCAGTGGCGTGAAAATCAAACAAAAGATACATAATAACCATTTGCAGGGCATTCACTTTGTTAGGATCATGGACTAAAAACAGGATATTTATTCAATGAATGTGAACCTTTTTGGTTCGATAAAGACTGTGTTTCTACAGGACAACGTACTTTTTGGGGATGAAGCACCACAAAGTGTCGGACTGACTTTTAAAATTTCAAGGAAGAAAAAGGATTGTATATCTATAGCAATAATTGGTGAATCTAGGTAAGGGGAAAGGAGGACGCTGTACCATTCTTTCAACTTTTGAGTCTGAAATTTTTCAAAATAGAAGTATGAGAAAACAATTTTTTAAAAACTTCAAAAGTGGCAAAAAGCTTGAGGAAAGAAAACCCAAAGGAGAAGACAGATGGAAGCTGGTGCTCCCGGCTGTGGGGCTGCACAGGGGCTTGTGCAGACGAAGGCATGGACAGCCTGGGACGGCTGGACAGACCCGTGGGCCTCAGTGTGACCGCTGGCGCCAGGTGTGTTCCAGCCTTTTCGGATCGAAGGGCCAGGCCTCGACTTCAGGGCGATTTCTCCAAGTAAATAACAGAAGAACTAGACGTTGTTTATACTGGAGCTCACCCACCCTTCCGTTGAGCTTTCTGAATCCGGTCACCCCCAAAAATAAAACACGAGCCAACCCCCCCCCCAGCCCCCCCCAGGTGACGCTCTGCGGCTGCGGAGCTTAGAGGGAGCAGCGGCACTGACCCTGCAGCGGCGGTCCTCTTCTACTTCTACCTCCTCTCTGAACGCAGGGACCACCTCCCTGCCTTCCGTCCAGTACATCCCTCGCCTTCTGTCTGACACGACACAAGTTTTACTTTGTCCTGGCTCCTGCTGCCTACGCCTCGCGATAGAGGTGACACTGACAGGTGTGTTGTACGGAGGCATTTTCTGCTCCCATTCCGAGACACAGGAAGCTACAGAAATGTTGCTGCAAGAGTTAGAGCGCCTATGGAGCTGCGGTTGGCTCAGGAGCTGCTGGCCGTTGGCGATCTGAGCAATATAGTTACTAGAAAGCTAAAAAAATGGAAGAGAAGTTAATGAGCGAGACTGAAACACAGAGAGACAAGGCACTGCTTTTTTTATCATTTCAGCACGTGAAGACAACTGCAGACTTAGTTTTACGAAGAAAATTTTTATACGGAATTTGCACTAAATTGGTGTTTATGCTAGAGATTTTTTGCAGAGAAAGTTAATTTAGCAAAAACATTTATGCAGAGAAGTTTGCGAAGCACAGTAAGTAATATAAAACAAGTGCTCATCATAGAAGCCACCTGATCTGAACAGATCTCCGCTGCAGGCTGCCCCACCGCCACAGGTAACTTACAGGCACTGGCGACGGAGAAACCGCTCTTTGAGTCACTTTCTCCCGGTCCCGCTCCCGGGAGGGTCTCTCTGGCTTGTCTGCTTTGGGTTCGGTGACAATAGCCTTCAGCTGTTTCAGTTTTTCATCTTTGACCCAGAGTTTATTTTGCATCTCCAGCTGCTTGGCCGCCACCCGACGCTCCTAGGTTGGTGACAGTGACACACCGTGAATTCACTTACACCAAACAAGCACGTGTCACTTGGGGACGTTGTCTGCCCAGCATGACAGTCCTCCCGTTCCCCCTGAGCTCCCGGCGCCAGGTCCCTTGGCAGGAGTTGCCAGGGTGGGGAAAGGCCGGGGATGCACCAAGCAGTGGCAGCCGGGCCCCGCCGCCAGACAGCCCACCCCACGGACGCGAGCGCAGAACACTGTGGGTTGACACTCATCACCGAAGGAGCAACACTCACACATTCCTTCTCCCACTTCATTGTTGTTTCTGTCACCATGCCTTGCAGCCTGGCTTCCAGCCTGCGTTTGTCAGAAAACTGGCGCTGAAGTTTCTGGTTCTGAGCTTCGAGCTCCTGCTGCAGAGTGCGCTTGTCCTCCTCGTAGATGGTCGTCGTCTTCTCCAAGATCTCAATCTGGGGGAGCAGGCCGTTCCGGTTAGTGTCGGCACGGAACCGGCACGGTAGCTGAGAACTAAGCTCTGGGCATTTGCTTATGCGGGCGCCGTTGTAGGAAGAAAAATCAGGAAGGAGGCAGTCTCCTTTCAACTTCCATCTGAACTCCTACCTCCTGTCCCAGAAGTGGGGAGGGACTTTTAAACGAGTCTCTCACAGAAAAGATGTCGTGATGGACTTCGTGTGAAAGTAAGTTTCCCCTAAGAGTAAGACCGGAGCTTTCTGTTCTAGGCTGTTTTCAGGACAAGAGAACACTACTGGTTGAGATGGGCTTCTATAGAAGGAATGGCCACCCCCTAAATGACACTCGGTTGATGAGAGAGCACACACGTCTCACCAGAAGTCAAAAAAGCAAGCTGCGACCAGAACGGAACCCCACAGAGCCCTCTGGGAGACTCACTTGTTCGGTCTGAGAACATTCCCATCGATCGCTAAAGTCTAACTTGGAAAATTAGAGCATATCATCCCTTGAATGCTCTTCACTCCCATCTCCTGTCTTGAATATGAGCGAGAACACGCTGGCCGGAGCGCCTACAGCAGAGCAGCCGAGGCAGCACACACTCCCGAGATGATGCGGCACAAACCTTGTATTCCAGAGTTCTGTTTTTCTTCTCCAGTCGTTCTATTTCCAACTTCTGTCCTGAGATCACCTTTTCTTTTTCGTTTAGTTTTCCTTGAACGTAGTTTTCTTTGTTTAAAACAGCATTGTCAAATTCTTGCAACAGGGCTTTAAAAGTAATAGCTGAAACGAGAGCATGCAGGCCGAGTTGATCCAAGCCCAAGATGACCAGTGAAATCAACTTTTATCAGCCGGCACTTTGTTAAGTGTAGCTAGTCAGCAAGTCATGAGGGTCAGTCCATAATCAAAAAACAAATTTTTAAGGGAATCAAGAGTTTTTGAAGCGTCCAGCCCTTGATTTCAAGTCAGGTCATGATCCCAGAGTTGTGGGAATGAGTCCTGAGTCAGGTTGCATGCTGACCATGGAGCCTGCTTAAGATTCTCTCTCTCTCCCTTTCTCTCTACATTAAAAAAAAAAAAGAAGAAAGAAAATCTAGAAGAGAGACATTCCTAAAAGCTGTTTTCACTGGAAAACACTGGTCTTTCATTTTGCACTATGACGTTCCCTTGTCAGCCCTTACAGGTGAAGTGGTTTGCCTCAAAACAACTGCAAAAACAGAACTAACGGCGGATTTAGGATCAGTTAGAGCCAAATTGAAATCCCTGGCACACCACTTTTGTGTGACTTGGGCAAGTTACTTAATTTTTCTGAGCACATTTCCTCATTTCAAGATGAGGACATAAATACCACTCATCTCACACCCTTCTTATGAAGATTCAGACAAACCCATGATGATAAAAATTGCTGACCCATTTCTGAGCACTTAACTACATACCAGGCTGTTCACTGTTCTACATGGTGTTCACACATCATCTCATGCCCACGATGCCCTCCCAGGTGGGAACAGTTAAAATCCCCATTGTGTAGACAGGGAGACTGAGAAATAAGACGATGAAGTAATGTGCCCAGAAATAGTTCGTAAGATGTAATATACGTGGGGCGCCTGGGTAGCTCGGTTGGCTGAGCATCCAACTTGGGCTGTGGTCATGATCTCACGGTTTGTGAGTTCGAGCCCTGTGTTGAGCTCTGTGCTGCCAGCTCGGAGCCTGGAACCTGCTTCGGATCCCCCTGTCTCCCTGCCCCTCCCGTTTGTACTGTCTCTTTAAAAAAATTAATATTAAAAATATGTACATATATAAAAAAGATGTAATAATATATGTGAAGTGCCTGCCTTGCAAGTAACTAGTAAGAACAAAAAACAAAGTAGCTATTACTCCACTCCTTTGTGTCCACCGCTGTAAATTTTAAAAAAGGACAATATACACACCCACCTCTTTCTTTTGTTTTATGAGCTGTGGGAAGATTCCGTGTCAGTCTAATTAAACAATGCCTTGAGCACTAAGTGCAGAAATAACCCTTCCTTAAAGATCGACCCCACCAAAGAACTCCGATTCGCTGCCAATTTCTGGAGTCAAAATGACCGCAGACCTGCTTTCGGCCCTTACATTGTTTATGAAACTCCTCGACCATCATCTGCCGTAGTTGGTGTCGTTTCTCTAATGCTTCAATCAGCCTGGGAAGAGTCTGCTCATCGTTGACATCCAAAAGTTCACAGGATGGCAAAGGTGGAAAGCTCTGTAAAACTACTTCTGTAACCAGGGGTTCTGTGTTGAATTTTTAAAAAAAAATTACAAGAAGTTACACAGGAGAGAAAGAGCTTATTATTTAAACAATTTTTTAGACACCCCCCCCCACTTCAATTGACCGTGTACTTTGAGTTGTCACATTCATACTTCCTTTAAAATGAATGATAAGAAAGGTAAAGTGGGAGGAAAAAGTTACAGTAACAGAAGAAATCTCATTTATACTTTGGTTCAGAATTTTTCTTTTTTCAGTTGGCTCTTGGGAGGAAGGGAAGTAAAGAGTTCCCTCATGTGAAACAGATTCTGAGAGAGACAGACGAAAGTCAGTGTGCACACGATGCGGCCCGAATCATACCATCTCCGACTGGTCCTCCCCGAACCTGGTTTCGGAATCTCCTGCCAGGGGTTAGACCGCAGATGGCCTTGTCTACTGGTCTTGCCACTTCAACTTCTTGGGTCACTTCTGCAAATCTCATGACTTGCTAAGATGCAAGACAAAAATTTTTTAAATAAACAAGCATAGCCAAGCCTTTCTTCAGAAATTACTTAATGAAACAAATCATTGGTCATTAGTTCACTTCTGTAACTAATGGTTCTGTATCAGCTTCCAAAACATTTAAAACGTCATCCTTCACATCCAAATATGTTCTTTTCTCCGTACAAACCCTGAGACTTTACAAGATAAATACATTAAAATTACCAAACTTTCTTCGTAATCTTCAGCCTTTGGATTCACACACACGATCATGCGTACTTTACCTTCCCCATCAAAGTAGTTCTTGAACAGATGGGTTAACTTTGAATCTCGGTATGGAACCATCTGTAAGTAAATTCAGATCCAAATATATAAGGCGAAAAAGTACACACAAACAAAGCTACAGAAATGACGAAAGGCTACTGCTTACTTTGTTAGTTCCGTACATTTGGTTTTCTCTCAAGACTTCCATACATGTTCTTAGTGTCATTAGTGACTGGTTAATGTTACCTGGTAGAAAAATATAGACAGAAGACATCTTAAAACAGTAGAGTAGCTACAGTGTGGTCTGTTTGCTTGTGAAATCCCTACTTCATCAAAATATATGGAAGGGCGCCTGGTGGCTCAGTTGGCTGAGCGTCTGACTCTGGCTTAGGTCATAATCTCATAGTTCATGGGTTTGAGCCCATCATCATCTGGCTCTGTGCTGACAGCTCAGAGCCTGGAACCTCCTTCAGATTCTGTGTCTCTCTCTCTCTCTGCCCCTCCCCCGCTTGTGCTCCATCCTCCCCCCCACCCCCCAAATAAACATTGGGGCACCAAGGTGGCTCAGTTGTTGAATGTCCAACTTCGGCTCAGGTCACGATCTCGCAGTCTGAGTTCAAGCCTTGCATCAGCCTCTGCTGACAGCTCAGAGCCTGGAACGTGTTTCAGATTCTGTCTCCCTCTCTGCCCCTCCCCAGCTCATGTTCTCTCAAAAATAAACATTTTATTTAAAAAAAAAATAAACATTAAAAAACCAGAAAGACACTATGGAAATTACAAATAACAGGTTTTAGTGGCTCAGGTTAAAGAGTGTCCCCGCATGGCCGGCAGTGTGTCGGGGCCAGGGGGGAGGTGAGAGACCCTCCTTCAAGACTTCTAGCTTGCACCGTCCAGGGAATGCGACATTACACTTCATGGCCCACAAAGTTTCTTCCAAATCTTAAATTCTTTGAGAGAATGTATTAAATGCAGGTGTTTCCTAGCCTGGATTAACACACATTCCCTGCAGCCCGATGACCCCTTCCCGCCACAGTTGGCCTCATCAGCACGGAGGGTCTCCTGCCCCTGGAGGGGCTCCTGTTTCTAACAGTCATGGGTCTTGGGATCCAGCTAACTCTGCCCCTCACACGTCCCGACAGGGGTTCCCTGGGCAGCACTTCTGACCGCTGTGTTTGGACTTCTGCGCCAAGACAGGTCGGACAGATGACAGAAGCCTCCACAACACAGGAGATCCCTGCAGAGACCTCCCCCCCCCTCCCCAAATACGTAAGGACTTGTTCGTTTTAAAAGCCTCATTAAGGTCAGCTGACTCCCACCCTGCTCTCCTCCTTGGCCACCTCTCTGCACATAGAGCTCGTCGGTGCCTCCGTAGTGTCCCGTGGTTCATGATTCCTCGTCCTTGACCCCAACTCCCAGTGTCCTTCCTGCTTCCACTGTGTTCTCTGGAACCCAAACTCCTGTTAATAAGACTCCCCACCCCCTCACGCCTCTCACAGAGGGCACCATCCCTCTCCCTAACTGCCGGGGACTCTGACCCCGAGGTCCATGCTGCCCATGGGTACATCTAGGGGAGTCTGCACACTTGGGTGGGAAATAAATCACACCTTTATTTTTTTTGCTAGCAGTTCCTTTCAATTACGAGCACAGGCCAAAAAGTCCCGTTAACTCTGGTGGTCCTTTCTGGTCTTTTCCCCAAAGCATCAGAACTCTCAAGTTCCTACTTTTCTTTCATCGAGATAAACCTCTTTCCCCATCAGGATTAATCCTTTGTTGTGTGAGCAGGAGTTCAGGTGCTGTATCTTCCACACACACACGCATAATGTGGGCGGTCTCTGTGCTCTCACCTGCCTGCCACCTTCTGCCTCCTTCCAGGCTTCACATCAGTCACCTCAGGTGTTTGTTCTGCAAGGCTCTGCCTTCAGCCTCTTCCCTTCTGTCCTCCAAGAATCATCTCATCTCCCCTACTGCCTCCACCGTAGTGGCGAAGCCTAAACCTATAAACCCCCGGCCAACTCTCTCCCCTTCCAAAGGTATGCACCTCTACACGCAGTTACGAGGCACTTCACTGGAGTAAGCTACACGCGTCCAACGCAAACCCTAACCCCCACACCAGCACTTGAGACTGCTTTCTCCCCAGTCGAGATCTTGGCTCTGCCCTCCCCTCTCCCTTCCTGAACACATCCAGTGGACTTCCTAACCAGCTCTCACTTTTGTCTGACCCTTGCCTACAGGTTACATGATAGCTCATCTGAATTAGGCAAAAGGCTCTCCCAATTGCTTTTATCTCTCTTTCTAAAAGACTAACTCTTTATTGACTTAAGGAAGCTGTGTAACAGCAAAAAGACACAAGCTTTGAGAATTCAGCCAACCTGGGTTTAAAGCCAGGCTCCAGTCTTGGGAAAATTACTTAATCTCTCCCAGCCCATTTCCTCATCTGAAAAATGGGTATCATACAGTCCTGAAAGGTCAGAATCAAGACATCAAGCCCGTGCATAGTAGATACTGTGATGCACACGCCAGTCCTTTAATAACAGGTCACCACCATTATCCATCAGGACAAAATTCAGACTTTCTAGGATGACAGACAAGGGTCCTTGTGACTTTGCCTCACTCTGCCACCCCAGTTGTCGTGGGCCATCAACCCACACCCTCCATTTCAGTGACTTTGACTCTGCCATTTCCTCCCTAACCTTCCCCTCACACACACCCCCAGACTGACTGAGTGTTCAGATATCGGCACACAGTAGGTACTCCATAAATGCTATTATGTGTAAAGTATAACATGAATAGTTACACTAAAGACTAAACAATCAAACAAAACACTGATTTTCTTTCAATTTGCTTCTGTGTTCAGTGGTTTTTTTCCATCTCCAGAAGCCAGTTTGCACCAGAATGAATGTTAAAATAACTGTTAAATCACTTAACTTTGAGGGCCTACTACTTCTATTACTGTTAATAGATACTTGTTTTATATTTATTTTAATCACTTACCTTCATTCATTTTTCTTAAATTTATGTATTTACCTTTTGAGGAAGAGAGAGAGAGGGAGAGGGAGAGAGAGAGAGAGAAAGAGACAGTGCCAGGTGGGGAGGGGCGGAGAGAGAGGCAGAGAAACCCAAGCAGGCTCCACATGCTCAGCACAGAAAGCGAACCATGAGATCACGACCTGAGCCAAGATCAAGAATCGGATGCTGAACCCACTGAGCCACCCCGGCGCCCCACTTATTCATTCTTAGAACAAGTCAGAATATTATAATATATTGATACCAAACCAGCATAACTAAAGAAACAGCACTGTCCCCTAAATTTGGCCTCTAAATGATCAAATCAAAGACAACTGTGTGTAAACCACCTATCAATAAGCAGATGATAGACTGACACTGCAAGTTCTGGAAAGTGGTAGCAATAACATGAGTAGTGTGCTCTGCTCACCAGCTTCGCGTAATCTGTTCCCTTCTGCTTTTGTCCGATTCGTTCTCTCACTTCCAGCAAGATCTACCAGGGACAGCTGGCTTATCGTGATTTGTTCCTTTTCCTGAAGAGAAGATACAATGCCAGTTAGTATGAGGTATAACTGTTTACGGTGTTCTTTAAATATATTCGAGCCAACAGATTATGAAGTCTTACATCATTTGCGCAACATGAAATGGCAGGACCAAAGGGTCTGTTTTGGGGGAAGAGTCAGCTACAAGCGTATGGGCTAAGTAGGTACACCTGTGATGGTGATGCGGCCTTGCCCACCATCTGGTTTCGGCATTTATACTGTAAACCTCACAAGAGAGGGCCTGCCTCTGCCTCTCAGTCAGTGTTGTCAGCTCCAGCACCTTGCAAGGTGCCTGGCATGCAGCAGGAGCTCAATCTGTGTCTAAGTCTAGAATGGGCCTGGCCTAATTTTTCTGTAACCAGAGATTTAACAATTTTATAATCAATTTCATAATACTCTAATTGTGGAATAAGAAATGAAAAGCAAGAGGTACGTAACTGATCTTATATAGTAGATGTGATTCAAAGGAAAGCATGTGTACACGAAGGCTTGACTTGGAAGCATTTTCTAACAAACATTTGTGAGTGCTGACCGTGAGTCATGTCTTCTTTTTTTTTTTAATGTTTTATTTATTTCTAGGAGAGAGAGAGAGAGACAGTGCGAGCAGGGGAGGGTCAGAGAGAGAGGGAGTCACAGACTGAAACAGGCTCCAGGCTCCGAGCTGGCAGTCAGCACAGAGCCCGACGCGGGGCTCGAACCCACGAACCGCGAGATCATGACCTAAGCGAAAGTCAGACGCAAAACCAACTAAGCCACCCAGGCGCCCCGAGTCGTGTCTTCTGAATACGTCAGCTCTCAGACACTGGCCTATGAACTCTGTGCACAACCTGCTTTAATCCCCACAACATAATGAAGAGTTTATAACAGGTCAGACAGCTAGGAGAGTAATAGGAATCAGAATTTGAATCCTGGTGCTCTTCAGGACCCTGTTGTACTATCCCCTCATGCCATGAGGAGACCTTCATGATCAGTTTCGAATGGAATTACACTTTAATAGCTTAAAGTTATTAAGTGATTTCTATTCAGGCCCAAATGCTTTTACTAATTGACGTAGGGCTTGTAGCACGACAGGCCTGGTGGTAATGAGCGCTCGGCAGGCGGGAGCCCTACGGGCCCATCCGCCCAGAGAAGAACAATTCAGACTTGTCATCTCCTGAGCCGTGCCTACCCTGGGAAAGTTAACTGCTGACATTTCAGAACCATTAACTAAATTCCCACATACGAAATGAGTCTTCAGAGATAAAATAATGATTTGTACATACTTATTTTATCTCCTCTATTAAAGAGATTTATAAAGATTTGTAAACCTTTTCACAGCAGAATTAATTCCAGGTTCTCAGATTCAATAGCCAGTTTCCCAAAACTACACTCTCTAGTGGAACAGGTTTTAAATGTCATCACCTGCCTGTACGAATTCTAGAGCAGTCTTCATGGCGGTAAAACTTCCCTGATTTAACTCTGGTTTCAAAAAACTAAGGGTTCAGGGGCGCCCAGGTGGCTCAGTCGGTTAAGCATCCGACTTCGGCTCAGGTCATGATCTCACGGTTCATGGGTTCGAGCCCCGCATCAGGCTCTGTGCTATCAGCTCGGAGCCTGGAGCCTGTCTTCAGATTCTGTGTCTCCCTCTCTCTCTGACCCTACCCTGCTCTGCCTTTCAAAAATAAAAACAAACAACAAACAAAAAAACACTAAGAGTTCAGTTAAAACAAGAAAAACTCCACGCACTGCAGATTTACCTGTAAGACATTGTCTCCATCCGCATCCAAGGGAGCCTGCACTAATTTGATGTTGAACACACTGTGGGAACGGCTGGACTCACGATTCAAATGGGTGTTAGCGATGCGTCTCTTTTTCTGGCCTGTGATGACAGGGACACCATTGAATAAACCTGAACTCCCTCGTTACAGCACTAAAAAGTACTGCTGTTAAGTTACAGTAGCCAACTCTCAAGGTTAAATTTATGGTTTCCAATTTTCTGAGTTTTAGCTTGATTTCTAACCTCTCCAAAAAACTTCAAAAGCCTCCTCAGTAGATTTCACTTCTACTTCTGTACATCCTGCAACATACATGTTATGGTTCTTGTCTTCGCGAAGCAATTTGGATTGTGGCGGTCTGTGAGAAAGAAAAGAACGTTAGTCTTCCTAAATTATGAGATACTAGTATCTTGGTTTAAAACTAGGACTAAAATGCCGGGCAACATGACACCGATTCTTACTATAAGGGAATAAGCCCAGGCAAGAGCTCCGGGTAAGCACAAGGATATGTAGTCCAGGTTAGTCACATAACAGGAGAATAGGAGCCTATGCTGTTTTAGAAGCTTTGCTCTAATTTGTTCTAACAAAGCACACAGAACAACACTAAACAAGGAGAGATGGACCGAGTAGGACAGCAACGTCACATGCACAGGTTAAGCATCAGAATCGAGCCAGCATTTCCCAAATTTTAAGAGAGCGAGCCGGTTCTGACATCAGAGTCAGAAGACGAGCTCGGGAAGGGTTTGGTTTATACCAGGCGTGGCGGTCCTTCAGAGTGGCGGCTCGAGTTGTGTGTGTGTGGCGGCGGGTAGGGGAAGGGTAGGAAGGGCGCCACCCGCTCGGCCTGCCCCGTGAACGGGATCGGTGGGGGCACGGTGCGTACCGGCCACCACTGCTCAGCGAACAGCAGACGTGCCAGGCAGCGGGGAGGGGCCTGGAGGGAGCGGCCAGCCCTGCACCGACGCCAAGCGCTGGTATAACCGCGCCCTGCTCCCTGAGAAAAGGGTCAGCGCGGTCACGGTCACGTACACAAAGTCTGCGCTCCTCATGGGTGTGCTGCAGCTGTTCCACCTACCGAAGGAACAGGGTGTGAGCTACGCGACAGTCACCGGAGTCGGCTCTTAAACGCCCTCCACATAATTTCTTCATTGTGTGGAAAAACACTTAAAAGGTAACCAGCTTGGAAGAGCCAGCTGAACACCAGCCTCACAGATCAAATCTGAATTCGGGGCTGAATACGCACTCAGGGGGTTCATTCAAGGAGTTACCAGAATGGTTGTTAGAAGGCATGCGAGGCACGCCTGTCAGCCTTCCTTTCCTAAAACTAAATAAAACCAAGATAGGCTTCTTTGAAACTAATCTCACTTAGAACACACCAAAAAAGAACCTTGGCCCATGTGCAAAAATGAAAGGGATCGGTAGCAACGAACGACATCACCAAGTTTAGGAAAATGGGTGCACACGACCGATGCTCTGAAACACTTGGGAAAGTAGGTAAGCTGTACGCTGTTTAACGTTCTCAGTCTGATGGTTTTCTAAATATGCAGCTGTTTCTCCAATAATGTTCAATTAAATAGACACACACAGGTCTGCATATTTGTGATCTGAGAGGCCCTAATAAAGACAGCAGTGAAGATAAACGTTTAGCTCGAGAACAAAGCCATCAACTCAAGAATAAGACACTAACGGTAAAGGGGACGCCAGTGTCCGCTGCGGCACAGGTGCCGATCGTGATGCGGGCTGGAGCGGTTCTTCCGTGTCAGCGGGTCACGACCCAAGGAAATCTGAGGAGCTATATTTTTAATCTGGCAGAGTGACGATCAGAGGCCACCTCGTATGAACCAGCGATGGGAGACCTGTGCTAGCTGCATGGACGAGAGCTTTGGGCTCCTCCCTGCAGATGTCACCAGCCGCAGATGGTTAATGTGGCAGAACCTCCAACACTGAGTATTAGGGGCTTGAAAGGTAAGCCGGGCACCTTGCCCGAAGGACACTTCCCTAAACGAGGACGATCCTTCTCAAGGCCAAGAGTTTCCAAAAGTAATGTCTAAGATGAGTATTCAGGTGTCTTTCCTCCTCAGACCCCTTAACCCACCGGGCCCTGATAACGGCCGCAGGTCTGGTAAGGACTAGAACCGTGCGCTGAACACCACCGCACGACAGACAAGCTACCTTTCATTTTTGAAAACAGAAGCAAGCTCTGTTACCATTTATCACTGAGGGAACTGAGGCTCACTGCCGTCAGGTGGCTTCCCCAGGGTTAAGCAGCTAAGGTGGGACTCTCTTCACTACTTACTTGGGCTTTATGGGATCAAACGGCACCTCCTCCAACAGATCATATATGTAATTGTTATAGATTTCAATATAAGAGACAAATACACCATAGACACTGTCTTCATCGACCTCTTCGGCTTTGCAGAATTCTTGTACATTTATCATATCTGCAAACTCTGGGTCTACTTGTCGTCTGAAAAAAGAAAAGAGCCAAAAAGCTGCCCTTAACTCATTGTGAGTCAGTATGGAAAGCAAAGGACCCCAAGAGGAAACTGAAAGGTAGAACGTAAACGGCCCACCCCCCCCAAGCGGCCATGCATTCAGCCGTCTGCGCGTGCTCGTGGGCAGCCAGCAGTGCCCCCGGAGCCGCACCAGGCTCGGCACCGGTTCAGACCCCCTCTCCCCTCTCCCTCCTGAGCCACACCTCTGCGAACGGTATTTCAAAACCACTGCGCTCAAAACCAGAGAGCATCTGAGCAAACGAATGTAATTAAGAACGTTCCTCAACTCTGATCTCACTCAAGTCAGCTGCACACCACCCACCCTTCACGTTCACCATCCCCTGTGCCTACGGAAGCTACTGGGGGGGGGGGGTGTCCCCCCAGGCCAGGGTCCCAGACACACGTAATTTACTCACTTGCTAGAGGGGGTCTTTGGATTGGGCATGGCTTCCCTTTTCTGCCGTTCTAACAAGGCGTCAACCTCACACTGTATGTCCATGCTATTCCTGTCATTAGATTTAAAAACCTGAAGTGGGGGTGAAAATCAGACCATGACTTTTAGAATTTGACTTAGATATCAAGAGACCCATTTAAGAAATAAGGATGGACCCAGCGTTAGTTGTTCCCCCCGTTAACACTGCACCCACAGGTGTCTCAGTCCCCGGGCCCTCAGGTGAGACAGGCACGGTACAAAAGAATTACACGTACATATCGTTTAGCTTGAAGCGTCCCTATGCTGTTAAAGATCATGTCCAGACAACGAGGAAGCAGACCTCCTTCCCCTGGAGAACCAGTCATCGTGTGAGTTTTCCCACTTCCCGTCACACCGTATGTAAAAAGGAGACCTACAATGTAGCAAGTGACACCAGGTTATAGATTAAAAGTCAAGTCCTCCGCTTTTCATATTTCTTTCATAGTATTAAAAAACACTTGGAATTAGTCAGCTCAAAAAAGTAAGTTTTATACCACCCTAACAAATTAAATGTGAAAACCCCAGTAACCATACCATTTTTGCCGTGAATGAGGTCATCTACTAAGGCATTGGCCACAGCATCGAAGAGCTCCTTCTGGGTGGTGTGAGTGCCAAACACTTGTTTAAATGAATACTGAGTCTGGGGAGAAGCGAGAAATAAAAAGCACGTGAATGGAATTTCACTCTGTCGAAGCCAGAAATACCTCTGTTTAAATGTATTCAGATGTTTTTTAAGATGTAGACACATAAAGAAAAAGCATGAAGTCTGTAAACTTGGAACTCTTAAAAAAGTCATGACATCCCTCAATTACACCACTTCCAAACTGACAAAAATGTACAGTTCTAAACCCTGGAAGAATGTAGGAGTCTCAAGCTCACTAATGCTTCACAGACCAAGGCGGATTTTAGACAACAAAGAGTGTCATGACTCAGTTACAGACTTGTGAAAAGCACCAAGTATTATTACTCCATACGCTAATAATTTACCACTTGCTCTTTTAAAATGACACAGTGGTCAGGGCACCTGGGTGGCTCAGTCGGTTAAGCCGCCAACTTCCGCTCAGGTCGTGATCTTGCCGTTAATGGATTCAAGCCACACATCGGGCTCTGTGCTGACAGCTCGGAGCCTGGAGCCTGCTTCGGATTCTGTGTCTCCCTCTCTCTCTCTTTCTCTCTGCCCCACCCCTGTTCACACACATACTCTCTCACTCAAAAATAAAAAATATTTTAAAAAATGCTTTAAATAGCACAGCAGCATAAAACCAAATGTTTTATTGTACTGTCTTAAAACCAGAAATGAACTGTGGATTTAATCTCATGAGTTCTTCTATGAAATTTTAAATAAACCGTGGCCTTGAAAAAATCAACACTTCAATTATCAAATCGCTACCAAAATAGATTATAAAATTATAACCATTATTACCAAAAAAGATTACTAAACTCCCGGAAAACTAGGCTGGGGAATATAAGTATACCTTAATGTCAGCTTAATTGTCCTAACCAGGAAGGGGCTGGAGTTCTGTTATTTCCATTTTTGTTATTTTCTAGTTTTTTTGTATTACAGACCTTGCAGTTGGGTCAGTGACCTTCTTGCAGGTTTCACTTCGTGAATGTCCATGCTAGGTTATTTGTTGCGTGAGTAGTTGTTAGAATTCATTACGGATTATAGCTTTTGTCTCGTGGGACCCCCTTTCCTGTTTTATACCCTTTTCCTTGAACTCAGCCTGTAGATATCTCATGACCCTTATTTGTTAAGTTAGCAGTTCTGTCTCCCCAGGAGGAGACACGTGCAGATCAGTACTCCAATGTGTAACAAGGCACCGGCCAGCCCGCCCAGGTGCCAAGGCCACCTTAGCATGGCAGTCACTCGGCTCACTCTGCCCTGTGATTACATACTGTGAATTAGGCTCATTTTATAACTTGCTAAAGATCACACACCAACTTCAGCTAGGCTAACTCTTCACTTGGTGGGAGTTTTTATTCTAAGCCTGTAGAGCAGCGGTAGAGTTGACGAGAAGAATAAAGAATCAGAACCGAAAGGATGCACCCTAGATTGTACCAGCAGGTTTTCAGATGACCTCCAAGTCCCTGTGAACAAACCCCTCCTTTCCAGTAAAGAAAAGCGAGGCCCGGGGCAGGCCCTTGCCCCAGCCTGCGGTGCTTCCGGTGTCCCAACCGGTTCCAGCCCCGCGCCCTTTCCAATTTCCAACCCGGCCTTCTGTCACAGGCACCGAGAACTGTTAACCCCCACCAGACTTTCTCTCTGCTTATACATGCTTGAAACTAAGTCCAGTTAAAGAAGTGAAGTTCCTCATAGTAAGTCACCTCTCAACTATCTGATGTCTTTGAAAACCCTCCAGGAAGCCTTTCCAGACCATTCATGCTGCGTCCATATTCTGAGGCACAGGACAGAGAGGTGCGTATCCCCTTGAAGCTTACACGACAGCAGGGAGAAGAGACTGTAAACAAACCAACCTCTAGGTGTGGTAAGTGCTACCAAGGAGCACCTGAAGGGCAGAAGTGGGGGCGGGGGGTGCCACTGGAGATAAGGTCGTCTGGACAGTCTCTGAGGAGGTGATATTTACGCTGAGATCCAAAGACAAGGAGCCATTCATGCTAAGAGCTGAGAGAAGGAAAAGTCCAGGCCAAGGGAGCAACCCTGAGGCAGGACCGGGACTTATCCGAGGACTGGATGGGAACTAAGAGATGAGGGTGGAGAAATAGAGGGGAGGCAAAGTAAGCAGGGTTTTGAAGACTGGGCCTTGAAAGATTTTTTTTTTTTTAATGTTTTAATTTATTTCTAGGAGAGAGACAGACAGCATGAGCAGGGGAGGGTCAGAGAGAGAGGGAGTCACAGACTGAAACAGGCTCCAGGCTCTGAGCTGGCAGTCAGCACAGTCAGCATAGAGCCCGACGAGGGGCTCAAACCCACGAACCGCGAGATCATGACCCAAGCGAAAGTCGGACGCTTAACCGAATAAGCCACCCAGGCGCCCCTGGGCCTTGAAAGATTTTAAACAGGGAAAAAGTCAGCTTGGATTTGTGCTTTAAAAGATCTCTCTGGCGGCTCTTGGAAAATGGACTGGAGAAGAAGATTCAGAGCGGAAGCAAGCGGTCCGGTTAGATTTCAAAGTCCAGTGGGCAGACCACTGCCCGTCTGCGAAGTGCCAGTCCCCTCTCCCGGAGGAGCGGACGACAGAAATCGAGAGCAGGTTTAGAGACCTGTGCGGCCCCGGCGGCGGCTGCAGCGGCCCAGCGGTGAGCAGCAGGCCGGGCGCGCCGGGCGGCCGTCAGGTCGGCTCTCCGGGCCCAGCTCCGCGGCGGACCTGCCCTGAAGGCTCAGTTGCGGTGCACTGAGAACTTTACAAGGCTGTTTCTTCAGCACAGGCCGCGTGAGCAGCACTAGTCTTGGTGGGTCCTAACGGGGCGGAGACCAGGGCGGTGGCAGCGGAGCCAGAAACCAAAGGACAGTTTCACACCGGAGCGGAGAGTGTACGGATAGATGGGACCGGAGCGGGGCCGGTGGGGGCTCCATTATACTGAGGAGAGAAGACAAGGGAGGAAGGGCGTTAGAGGGGACACGTAAACCCTGAGATGCCTCCGTGACAGCCAAACAGTGGATGTTTGACTTTAGAGCTGAGGAGTTTAGGCGGGAGAGAAACAGAATTATCATCATACGAGCAGCATTTAAGGCCATGGCAAAGTGCAGGGGAGAGAGCCCTGGGCGAGGCCACCCCAGCACTGAGAGGCTGGAGAAGGAAGAGGGGTCTGCAGAGTGGCCAGTGGGAGCCGAGAACAGAGAGACTTGGAGGGGGAGACGGCAGAGAGCTTCCGGAAGGAGCTGCTGCTGGGTAACACGCAGGGAGGACGAGAGGTGTCCGTCGAGTGTCAGCGACCCAGAGCCTACAGCAGGGCTTCCGACCATTTCACAAGAGCAGCGTCGACAGTGCACACAACAGCCCGAGTAAGTGCGTCCTTCCGCTTCCTCACAGTCGTCCCCTTTCGGCACACCTGTCTCTCCCATCGGTAAGAAGGGTACCGCTTCCCCCCCGGGCCCCCAGTTAGGCTGAAGCTCCTTCAAGGCAACTCGTTTTTGGAAATCTGCCCTGCAGCCTTAGGGCAACGTGTCTGAACTGAACTCCCTTCACTCGAGATTTTACTAAAACTGATGCTTCATAAGGGGTTGAAACAAATACACAATGCCTGTTGCTATTTATTTTTAAACGTTTGAGAGAGAGAGAGCGTGTGCAAGAGCGAGCACACGCAGTGGAGGGGCAGAGTCCCAAGCAGGCTCTGTACTATCACCATGGAACCGGACTCAGGGCTCGAACCCACCATAACTATGAAGTGCTGACCTGAGCCAAAATCAGGAGTTGGACATTTACTTAACCACTGAGCTCTCCAGGTGTCCCCCCCGCCCCCCCATTGCTACTGTAATCCGCACAAGAAATTGTGTGTGTGTGTGTTTGTGCGCGCGCACGTGTGTAGCCACCTAGCACAGTCATTCTCCATGAAACAGTCTCTAATGTACGCTCTAAAAAAAGAATATCCAGGACAAGAAATTACCGTGTAAAGGCAACCCTCCACCTCCAGGATACCAAGCGTATGCCTGTCCACACTTGATATACACGGGCGTTATAGGAAGTAAACAAGTTTTTCAAAAAAAGTGGGCACGTGTATTTTGTTAAATGGAAAAAAAATGGAAAAGCCCTTCAGGACAAAACACATCGAGTACAAATAGCTTGGGTCCAGCGGGAATTACCTCCTTATAGTCTCCGTTTCTGTTGAGTCTGTAACCCTCAGGAGTGTGGAGCTGGACGGTTGTATTATTGATCACTTCGATGCAACACTCTTGATCGGGAAGGCTCAGCGGGCGCACCCTGCAGTACACCTGAAAGTGCAGGAAGGCGCTTGAAGAACAAAGGTGGACTTTTTACCGGACCGTTCACTTAAGCTTCCTGTTTATTCCTTCAACACTTGGTCTCTCGACATAAGAGATTTATGTAAACTTAGAGCCACAGAAACTGAAACGTGCTACCAGAAGTGGTCAGATGCACACAGATATGCTAGAGAGGGGAGATTTTAAATGCACATACAGTTGAGGTAAACTTGGACAAGAGAAGCATCGAGTCACACAGCTTCTCTTCATTGTTATGCTGGCACCAATTTAATAAAGTGATGCTATTACTAATTTAAAAATCTCTAAAATCAACATTACACAATGAGAAGTATTTGAAAAGCTGGTAGAATTCTTGGAAATTGGATGTCAAGCAAAACTTGACAGCTTTACACTTAATATACAAATAAACATATACACAAGTAAGGTATCACAGCATAGAAATAAATAAGCAACGTCCCAAACACCTCTTCTTAATCGGTGACAGGGCTGAGGACAGGCTGTTCAGCTGTACGTGCAGAAAAGCGTCTGTTCCCTCAACTTAGACCAAGAGAGACAGCCCCGTGCCAGCGAGGGAAGAAAGAGAAAATATCCCAGAGCAAACCACCCAAATATTATTTGCATTTGGCTTTAAGAGCAAGGTCCCAAGTCTGAAACGAGTGAGGTACGCGCACTCTTGAGTAGTCACTGGACTGAATTGAGAAGCGCCTCTACGAAATGTGTCAGCGGTCCTGAAGGTGGAGGAAGAGCTCACCCCCGGCCGAGAGTAGGGAGAACTCTCTGGGACACTAAAGAATAGTTTTCATGATCTAATTTTTCAAATCGTAATTATAGGAGTTACACAGTTGACAACCAAAGACTTCCTTTTGCTGGACTCCTGAATCCTAGATGGAAACAAAATTTCAAAGCAGAACCAGCCTTATCCATTTAACTAAATGATCTCTGACCCGCTTTCCCATCTCGGTCCCTTCCAAGCATTCACAGAAGACAGAAAACACACAAACGAGAGTTCACAGGGAGGCCTTACCCCAACTGGGTCTTTAAGACTTGTTTGGGATCCTTTCTTCACTAGAAGTTTCCTGGGCGTCTTAGTCCTCCTGAACATGGGTTTAAAAAAAAACATTCCGTTCAAGCTAATATACAAAAACCTCACCATAATTCATATGGAGGCAGCCTCCCCAGGGCTTATAAAGTTCCAAACCTTACACCCGAAGTAAGGCAAGAATATGCTGCATTAGACGGAGGTTTGTGGCACACACAATGCAGAAGTAAAACTGGGTTTAGACCTTTTCGGCTCTAGATGTGCCTGCTTACCGTTAGAATAGTTATATATTTTAAACTGTTTGCATATTTTCTTGAACAACAATTTTACAGAAGCACGACAGAGTTGAAAACTCTATGGATAATTGACCACCCTTATCTTGAAGGCACTTATCTGCGCACAAGCAAACACGCCTCTCTGACAGCCCTTGCCAAGGCAGACTGACAAGCCACTGACAGCACCAAATTATAAAAATGCAGATGGAGGGGTGCCTGGGTGGCTTAGTCGGTTAAGCGTCCGACTTTCGCTTAGGTCATGATCTCGCGGTTCGTGGGTTCAAGCCCCACGACGGGCTCTGTACTGACTGCCAGCTCAGAGCCTGGAGCCTGTTTCAGAGTCTGTGACTCCCTCTCTCTCTGACCCTCCCCTGCTCGCGCTGTCTCTCTCTCCTAGAAGTAAATAAAACATTAAAAAAAAAATTTTTTTTTTTAAATGCAGATGGAGGGGCCCCTGGGGTGGCTTAGCCGGCTAACCATCTGGCTTCAGCTCAGGTCATGAACTCAGCCCCGCATCAGACTCTGTGCTGGCAGCTCACACCTGGAGATTCTGTGTCTCCCTCTCTCTCTCTGCCCCTCCCCAACTCGTTCCCCCTCTCTCTCTAAAAATAAGTATTAAAAAATTTTTTAATAAAACAATTAAAATGCGGATAGAGGAATCCATTTTTTCATCTAGATCTAGGTCTGTACTTAATTGTTTATGGAGTTCTCCAAGCTACCATCCTTTGTCCCCCAAACAAAATTGAGTCTCCAAACTGCAATTTCTCTTGCTCTCTTAGAAAGAAAACGGTATTTTCTCTAGCACGCTCCACCAACCCCCACCCTGATCTATAGCGTAGATGATGAACTCTTAACATCAAAATTAAGTTAAATTATTGGCATGGGCTACAGATCATTAAACTATTTTCTCAACATGTCTGGAGATGAAACAAGCCAATCAGTGTTTTAAGTACAAACTATTATGGTAGGTTTACTTAAATTCAACATTTTGTTTTAAGATAAAGATTTTGACTTTGGCCTCAAGAAAACAAGCTGTTTTACGCAAATATCAGCCCTCCCCCTCGGCGCAGGGACTGCTGGACCCCAAGCGGTCAGTGCGCTGGGCAGCGCGGCCGACTGCGGGAGGAATGTGGGCGTGGACGCCCGTGGGCGGAGCGGGGCTGTCAGGGGACCCCCCCCCTCCCCGCCCAAGGACCGCGGCCTCCGAAACCGGTCTCCGCCTCAAGGCCACGGGCTGGGCTCGCGGAAGACAAGCCGCGCTCGCGGGTGCCAGGGCCTTCCAGGGACCGAGGCCGCCTGGCGCCCTCAACCCCGGGGCACAGCCCGCGCGCGGGGAGACCCCCGGGCCGCGCTACAGCGGCAGAGTGCAACCTGGGCGAGCGGGCGGCCGGGCGGGAAAGGACCGGAGGCGCCGGGCCCAGAGCCAAGCGGATGGCACGCCGGCTGTAGGGCCCTCGGCTCGCGGCACTGCCCTCCCCGCTCTCCCCGACGTGGGCAGCCGAGCTCCCCTGCCCTCGGGAGGCCGGGGCGGGCCGCCGGGCTCCGGGCCGCAGGGGGCGGGGTGGGGGTCTGGAGGGCGCGCCGCGGCCGCGTCTCGGCGCCCGGGCTTCCCCCATGAGCGGCCCACGCAGGGGCTCCCGTTTTGGGGGCAGGGGCCCGGGCCGCGCGGGGCTCCGTGCAGACCGAGCGGCCGGCGACCGGCTGCGACGTGGGGAGACGCCGGCCCCGGCCCGATACTCACGCTGGCTTCATGGCAGCGGGCTCAGTGCTGCCCGGAGGCGTGCGCGGGACGCCGGGCTCGGTCGGGCGGGCTGGCGACGGCTGCGGGTCGGAGGGACGGGCCGCGGGAAGCGGGACGCCAAGGCTCTGGCGCAGCGCACGGAGAAGCCGGTCGACGCCGCCGCGAGCCCAGGTGAGCTCGCGCCCGGCGCAATTCAAACGGGCCAATCAGCGCCCGCCCGCCGGGAAGGGGCGGGGCCTCAGTGGAAGTGGCCGCTCTGCCGGAAGTGGCGCTTGTCTCCTAGGCGACCGCGGGGCGGAGGCGCGGGCCGTCTGGGTGTCTGGGCCGCAGTCAGATGTAACGAAATCCACCCCCTTCCATTTTCCCACGAGGAAACTGAGAGTTTAGTTCCCTACAGCGCAAGAAGTCCAACGGAAGGGCCAGCCCAGCGTGGGTTCAGAGGTCAGCAGGGTTCCCGCTCGGGGGTGTCCTGCTGTGCGGTGCCCTGCACGGTCAGATTCCTTGTCCGCCTTCCTATCACCCCATCATGCTGGCGTCCTCTCCCTCCTTCCCCTTTCCTGGGCGCTCCCTCTCTGGTTCCTCCAGCTCTTTCCTATATATGCATTCTTTTATCAAGTTATTTTCTCTTTTATCAAATTCTCAACAGTGTTTGATCCTGAGCATTGTTAAAAAGAAAGCCAACCGCCCGAGATGGAGTCCCTTATGCTAGACCAGGTCACCAAACAGGGGCTTAATATCTAACCCAAGTGTAGTTTCTACCTCCCCCATAAACGTAGTCTGAACCGGTCAGTCAGGAACTTTCTGGTCCGCACCAATGAGGTAATGTCACAGGGGCCTCCTCCATCTCCCCTCTCCCCCAGCTCCCCCTAAGGAAGATGAGACGACCTTCCAGGTAAGACCCCCCCTACCTCCCCGCTTAGGGAACATGACCTGGCCTGAAACAATCCTGTCTTGTCTTTTACCAGTAACTTCCTTGCCCCACCCTCCTTCCTACAAAAGCCTTCCATTTTGTACTGCTCCTGGGAGCATCCCTCCGCTTGCTAGATGGGATGCTATTCATGAATCGCTCAATAAAACCAATGTGATCCTTTAAATTACGCAGTTGAATTTTTGTTTGACAGCCTACAGAGGTGAGTAAAGTTTGGTCCTGCTCTTGAACAGCAATGTCCACTCTTTTCTAAGGTGAACTAATTCTGTCCCGCTTCAACATTTGTCCCTAACGTCATGACTGTCAAATCTGTGTCTACCTCTGTGCTCTTACGGGACTCTGGTCCCAACTCCTCAATCAGACACCAGTTAAGTGGACAAAACGTAACATCCTTGGCCCGTATTGTGCGACATAAAGATGGTTTTTCCTCATGCTTTTATTTCTTTGTTAAATGACGAGTCGGGACCTGTATTATTTAGGAATGGGGCATGGCTACTGGCTCCTTGTTAGTTACCTTGCAACCTGACTTTGGCCTTAGTTCTTCCATTCCTGAGACCACCAATTCCTTGATGCTAAATCGAATTGGCCCTTCTTCCATGCCTTTATCTTACTTGGCCTCTCAACAGCGCTGAAGATATTGCTCATTCTTCTCTTACTACACCTTCATTTTTCTCTTCTAGCTCTCTAAGCCCCCCTTTCACAGAACTCATTTGTGACTTCCTTTTCTGTGTGTGCTTAAACGTCGTTGTAGCTTAGGGTTTTGACCTGGTCACCACTAGCTGCCGACTTGCCTCAGGCATTGCCAACCACTCTCGCGGCTTCACACACCAGTCACGTTTGTTCTTCTGAGCTCCAGACATTCTCTGCTTGGGTGTCCCATAGGCACCTCATACATAATGCTCCCTAATCTCTTCCCCTGAACCTGCTCCCCAACCACCCAAGCCAGAGTCCCCGGTACCCGCTTTGACTTCCTGCCTCTCTGTTCCACCATCCACTCACCACATCTTGACAGTTCTACCCACCAAAGAGCCTTCAAACCTCTCAAACGCTGCTCTCTATCCCCTTGGCTCCTCCCATCTCTTGTCTGGATGACTGTGACAGTACCCTAGCAGGCTTCCCTGCTGCTGCCCCCCAAATCTGCAGCCCACTCACCTCTAGACCACAGATCGAGTCATGTGCCTCCCCAGCTTGTAGGAGCTCGCAGGAGCTCCCCAGCGCTGAACACCCTCACAGGGCCCTGAGGCTCTTCCTCTCCAAGTTCATCCCGTACCGTTGCTCCCTGCATGCATGCGCGTGCGCGCACAAACACACACACACACACACACACACACACACACACACACACAGAGCCACGCTGACCTTCAGTGCCCCCCGGGCTCACCTAACGGTCCTTCTGCTGGCAAGCTCTCCTCCCCGCCTTCCTCCGACAATGCCTCCTTATTCTCAGTTCTCAGCTGACCTTCTGCCAACGACTTGCCACCGGGTGCTAGACCCCTACTCTATACCCCTAGTCCCCTCCACCCTGCCAGCAACCTGTTGGTTTCCATCAGAGCCCCCATCCCGCTTTGGTCACTGTTCCTCTATCAGCTTATCCCCCGCAGGCTCACTAGGTGGCACTGTTGCACGCTTAGCGCCCCACGATGGAGGCCCCCTGGTAAATGTCCGGGAGGAATGGATGCATCCGTCCCGGTGGAGGACTCAGGTCCATCGAGACCCACCCCAGCGTTTCTTCAGGGCGCTTTCTTCTCCCTCCCTCGCCTCTATCCGCACTAAAGCTCTCTGGCTTGTTTTCTTTAAAATATAAAATAAAATAAAAAGTCACCTCACACCTAACACATTCTTCTCTCTTCCCAGTCCCGCTCCTCCCTCCTCCCTGCTCCCCCCTCCAAGGGCCTCCCATGGGCAGTAACAGATTTGCGTTTTCCCCTAGAATTAGAGATCCAGACCAGGGATAGCAGACGGGAAGGGGGTAGAACCGGGAGGCTTCTACCCAAGTCAGGGGTATGGAGGTATAATTTGTGTCCAGTAAAACCTAGCCTTCTCGGGTGGATTTGACAAACACACCATCCTGTACCACTGTCACTGTCCCAGCAAAACTTTCTTTGTGCTGCTCTTGTAGTCAACGACCTTCCTCCACCCACAGCCCTTGGCAACCCCTTTTCTGACTTCCTTCCTTAGAGTTTTCTCTGTTCCAGAATGTCCCTTCTTCAGCTGGGCAGAATGGAGATTCAATGCTTTTTTGAGTTGCACACATTGGTACCATGTTTAGTAATAGTAATCCCCTGTGCGAATGTGTGACAGTTTAGCCATCTGCGAGCCCATGGCCGTTTAGGTCATTTCTACCTTTTTGGCAGTTATGAATGAAACTGGTATAATTATTTGCATGAAGGTCTTTATGCAGATGGGGATTTTCATTTCTCTTGGGTGGGATTGCGGGTCTTATTGTATCACTTTATAAGAAACTGCCCAACTGGCCTGGAGGGTCCTATGCAAATCACTGGAGAGAGGCTGACCCTATGCCAGCTGGAAACCATAATTAACCTGAACACCCACAAGAACGGCTGCGGGAACCGTATAACCACCAGTGACCAGAAAGGGCCAAAGTCCAGCGTGTTTGAGGGAAGGCAGTAAAAGTGAGGACCTCAGGATGCCTGTCTCCCTGACCCTCCCTGCTGTTCACACTCAATAGCTTAGGCAGCGCTGTCTCACATCCGCAAGCCATGTGACTCTCCCCAGGCCATTTGAAAATGAACGACTGGAGGTTAATGTTTTATATACTCAAAAGACAATAAAAATCAGCAAGCTTAGTGGGGGGGGGGGGTGTAAAATTGATACAAAAAGAAAACAAATGATCTGCATAGTATTTCAAACGAGTAACATAAAGGGGCCATAACTAACCCAAGTAATTTAGACTATTGAGACTATATGCCCTCAGGCTCCAGACAAAAAGAACTTGAAACATATATTGAATTCTAATTAGTAAGCCTTTTTGCAGACACGGGTTAGTAATTCTCAAATGACATTCGGTACATTCTAAGATTGAGCAAATAATACATTGTGGATAATGGGAGCCAAGTTTCTCTCTGTTAGAGATGACAGTTATATACACATCAAAAGGGGGAAGGATGAAAAGTACCTGGGAATTCTTCATACTATTTGGCAATGTTTTTCCAAGTTTGAAGAAAAAAAAAAAAAAAGAAGAATGGTTGGACTTGACCAGTGTTTCTTAAACTGCCTTATATTAAAAATCACTTGGGGGCAGGGTGGCGGCCCCTGGCTGGCTCAGTCGGTTAAGCTTCCAACTTCAGCTCAGGTCATGATCTCATGTTTCGTGAGTTCGAGCCCCACGTCGGGCTCTGTGCTGACAGCTCAGAGCCGGGGCCTGCTTCGGGTTCTGTGTCTCCCTCACTCCCTGTCTCTCTGCCTCTCTCCTGCTCGCATTCTGTGTCTCTCAAAAATAAATATTTTTAAAAATTTTTAAAAATCGGTTGGGGCTTTTGATAAAAATGTGAAACTCCAGAGCTCCTCCACCCCCAGGTAATCTGCATCTGTGCATTTTATATCATCAAACACATTTTAAAAAATATTTATTTAGAGAGAAAGAGCAAGTGCAAGCACAGAGGAGCAGAGAGAGAAAGAGAGAATCCCAAGCAGACTCCACCCTCTCAGGGTAGAGCCCAACTCTGGGCTCCAACTCAGAAGCCATGATCATGATCTGAAAGGAAAGCAAAAGCTGGACGCCTAACTGACAGAGCCACTCAGGTGCTCGCATCATCAAACCCATTTTTGAAAGGCTGGATTAAATTATCTTTGAGGCCCCTTGTTCCGAGCTCTACAGGAGGCATGAATTAAGCCAGTTTTAGAAATTTGTTGCCCGCAGTGAAGAGAATGGGTGTGACAATTCTCTATTTGCCCCAAATACGTTTATTACAGAGTTGAAGCACTCATACAAGTACGGAGAAGCCCCATGGACAATCTCCTGGGAAGAACATTCAGGAAAACTCCCAGAAGTCTTCGAAAGTCAGGTGACCCAGACATTGTCGAGATTTGCACATTTCAGGAATGAGTGGCTTGACTTCCATCCTTCCGACAGGACCAGGTGACTTCTGGTCTTGGGGACTTTGCCCATTCACTACCTGACCTGAAACATTTGCCCCGCCCCATGCTGGCCCCCCGTCCTGCCCGCCAAGGCTCTTCTCAAATGTCAGCTTCGCAGGGTGGCCATCCAGTCTCACCTGCCCTCCCCCACCCAACTCTATTTCTTCACAGTCTTCTTTTCTTTATAGCACTTACCATTATCGGAATGCATCTGTCTTTCCCTCCTGATGGTCACAAGATTCACTCCGTGCAAGAGGGACAAGGTGAGTGCTGTTCACTTCTCTTACCCCTGGTCCCTAAAACAGTGCTCACTCCATACATACCAGGCACAAAATGTAAACATTCATTGAATGATTTAGCAATGCACACGTGTACAGGAACCTATTTCTTAAAGATATTTCTTAAGTTTATGTATTTATTTTGAGAGAGAGAGCAAGCGCACAAGCAGGGGAGGGGCAGAGAGAGAGGAAGAGAGAGCAAGAGAATCCCAAACAGGCTCCACACCGTCAGCACAGAGCCCGATGCTGGGCTTGAACTCACAAACCATGAGATGATGACCTGAGCCGAGATCAAGAAAGAGTCAGATGCTCCACCGAATGCAGCACCCAGGCGTCCCAGGAAACTATTTCTCACGACAAGCAGACATGTTCACAGTGTAGTAAGTGAAACGTAACCAAATCAAGTGGGTAACAGGCCTTTATTATAATAAATAAACTTTATTTTTTTCTCCTCCCATACAGTTTAAGAAAACCAGACATAATGTAAGTTGGAAGAACATCTGAGTTTAGAAATGGGTCTTTGCCTTTTCATCCTTAATAGATTGTTGACTAGAAAATCAGAGGCCGGCATTCAACTCATATGGTATAAAGAGTTGTCATACAGTGTGAACAGGCGTGTCACATAGTACCACAGCCGACACAAATTTGGGACACGGCAGAGCCAAGCGAAGGGTCTCTCTAACACATCTGACCACACTGTTCAACTCCACCTTGCCTGCCTTAGAACGTCTCATGTGAGCCAAGCTCCACAACAAACACTTGACGATGACGGCAAGTCACACAGATCACTTGGTACTCAAATGGTTTCTAAAGCCCTCCACTTCTCACTCTGATCAGTGACAAATGCATTTCTCTCCAGAAACCGGGCCACGGAAGGCAAAACTCTACGACGAGCCAAGGACGATGGAGGTTAACTGAACAGCCTCATTCGAATACATTCAAGTTTTATCACCACCGGGGCATCTGGGAAATTTGGGGGCAGCGTTTCTCATGCAGGAGGAGGAAGAGGGACATCCCCTTAGGAGTTTGTCACCCCCCACGAAATCCCCTTTGAGATCGTGCGGTGGTGAGCATGACCACCAATGGCAGCATGGCACATTTCCAAGGCACATTGAGACACTAAAATACCTGAGGGCTATGACATGGAAAGACCTCTTCCCGGTGAGGTCTTCAGCTCACCCCCTGCCAAGCTTTTTGACTTCCCGGGATGGCTTCAGCCAATCTACACCCACTTACACTTCATACCTATTGTTAATTCTTATTTGTGAGCCCACTGTCTGTATCTAGAAGCTTCCAAGTCAGCATATTGCAAACTGTCATCAAATTTTAATTTGTAACACTGTCCAAAAGTACACAGTGGGACTACGGTACCAAACGTATAAAAACATTATGAAGCCCTGGTCGTCTTCTGTTGAGTTAACATTTCTTTCCCATCAGCAAGGATGATGAAAAAGTCACATCACCCAAATTTAAAAATCTAAAGGGCCTTCAAGTTAATCACCTGTAACTTTCAACTATTTCTGAACTAAACAAACATTTTCCTCTCTACAAACAAGGAATATTATAAAGAGCTTCGTGTCTTTGGCATTGCTAGAATAGGGTATTTAAACTTTGGACCTTTTGTCAGCATAAAATGGAAATCACAGCAAGATGAAATGGATGCCCACAGACCCCGCTGGAGTAAAATTCCACTAACAGTGTCAGACTGTTGCCCCAAACCAAATTTTGTCACACAGCTGGGAATTAATGTACCAAAAATTTACCAGCCCATATAATTTTATCAGGCTACCTTTCCCCCAGAGGAAGGAAATAAACAACATAACTAATGAAATCATATTTCTTGACCACTCTCATCCAATATAAATTTTTACTCGTCCTCAGAGGATTGGACGAGGAGCTATTCACAAGGCCATTCACGTTTCTGGGCCAGTTAACCACAGAGGCAGTATTCTAAGTTTGGAGGGTGTTTCTGAGTCAGCAAAGAGGGTCCTGCTTTGTGGGGGACAGCTCCTCAGGTCATTAGCAAGTGCAGATCGGGGGTGATGGGGCCTCTGTTACAAACATTTTGCATCAGCATTTCTGAACTCTCTGAAAACCCCACAAAATACTAAACTCTAACTCCTAAGGCAACAGATGAGAAAATGCTCAGTGTGCTAGCCTTATGCAGAGTAGACAGTGGGGGGAGGGGGGGTACATCCTTAGGTGGCGACTTGCTAAAAATTAGGTCAACTGCAACAAAGCCTATAGGCCCAGTGCCTTCTAGAACTCACAACACCAGCAGTTTTCACATTTGCCCTGTGGCTCTTTGTATTAGAATCACCTGGGGACTTGCTGAGATTTTAGGGCAAATCTCCTCTAAAAGACTTACATTTTAAACGACTAACACAGAAGCTCCTGATCTGGCCTGGGAATCTGCATTGGATGCAAACTCACCAAGAGTTTCTCACTCTCAAGAAAGCTTGACCAACCCTTTCCAAGGTCTTTGACATCCTCTGCGCCCGAACACTAAACTCTGTAGCACCTCTGAAATGCTGAAGCAATAGTAAATGGATAGTGTCCTCAAAGACAGCGATGCCATTGGTTTAAACAGTGACGAATGAGCACAGCCAACTGGACTGAACTCAGCTAGCTCCCATACCTCACACACTTGACCTGCACCGCATAATCCTGGGCAACATCAAATTGGCAACAAGAAAACAGAACAGAAGAGAACACGGACACCAGCCATGTGGACTTTAGAGAAAATCCAAATCCACGTGACGTGGGAATTGGCACTTTAAGGCAGAAAAGGCTTGTAGGAAAGAGGACTCTTTCTAGTCGTTCCCTTCACTAGGTGGAGAGAGCAAGAAGACCCCTCCCCAAACAAGGTCTCTTCATTCTGAAGTGCCTCCCCACTCCCCAGGGCTCCCACACGCCCAGCTTCCTCTTACTCAGCACCCCTACCACTGCTGATCTTTCTGGTTCATTCTCCCACTGTGGTAGCTCTCAGCAGGGGTTGTGCCTGACTCAACAAATGATGCATTTTCAAAGGGTAATCCTACAGGGGTAGTAAAGCTTCATCCAACTATTGAATAGTAAGGTTTCAAGGGTAGTATGCTTAACCCAACTGTTTAAATAGAACTGAACTACCCATTTTAAATAAACTTAAAACGTAATGAAAGATCATGGATTTGACCAAACAAGGACTTACTTGAACCCATCTTCCTCTTTTAAAATCACAGTAGAGAATAAGTGCACATGTAGAGAAATTTCCCCAGTTAAATACCTATTGACACGAATGCACTAAAAAATGCCAAGACACCAACCACTATGAATATGTTAGGCCTTGGTGAACACGGACCGTGCCACCGGCTTAGGATGTTGTAGCTTAATGTTGACATCTGGCAAGACAAGCTTATGATCTGAATCATGTTTCTTTTTTATGTAATTCTGGCTCAGGAATCCGATACAGAGCAGCTGAGAAATAAATTATGTTGCCGAGGTTGAAGATGAGGCACAGAAGTATGGCTCCAGCTATCTGAGGGAAAGACAGGGGCCTGGAGTTGGCCAGGAGCCATTCCCTCCTCAGAGTCTTGTCCAGAAGTATGGCTTCCATCTGCAGGTGCGTGGCCAGGATCACACACACATGGAAGAGCTGGTGACTGTGACCTACGGCAAACACAGAAAAGGCTGCCGGGATCAGCAATAAAAAATGAACTGGGGGTGGGGGGGGTCACCTGAGTGGCTCAGTCGGTTAAACGTCTGACTTCAGCTCAAGTCATGATCTCACAGTTCATGAGTTCAAGCCCCGTGTTGGGCTCTGTGTTGACACCTCAGAGCCTAGAGCCTGCTTCAGAATCTATGTCTTCCTCTCTCTCTTCTCCTTCCCTACTCACACTCTATCTCCTTCTCAGAAATAAATAAACATTAAAAAAAATTTTTTTTTAATGAAAAGGGGTCCCTGGGTGGCTCAGTCGGTTAAGCGTCTGACTCTTGATTTCAGCTCAGATTATGATCTCACAGTTTGTGAGTTCAAGCCCCACAGTGCACTGACAGTGCGGAGCCTTCTTGGGATTCTATCTCCCTCTCACTTTCTGCTCCTCCTGAGTCTTTCTCTCAAAATAAATAAACTTTTTTTTTTTTAAAGAATGGACTGCTGATAGTATACCATGGTGTGTAGGCTAAAAACATTATGCTGGGCAAAAGAAGCCAGACACAAGGGACCACATATTGTCAGATTCCATTTATGTCAAATGTCCAGAAAAGGTAAATCCACAGACACAAAGTAGGTTAGTGATTTCTCCAGGCAGTGGGTAGGAATCAGGATTGGGCAGGAGGGATATCACTGGGGTGAAGATCGCGTTCTAAAACTCATTTATGGTGATGCTGATTCAACTTGGTAGGTTAACTAAAAATATCACCTAATTGTAGACTGGAAATCAGAGAATTATAGGATATGTAAAATATACCTCAATACATTTATTTGTTTGTTTTTGAAATGTTTGTTTGTTTGTTTTTGAGAGAGAGAGAGCACAAGCAGGGAAGGGGCAGAGAGAGAGGGAGGGAGAGAATCCCAAGCAGGTTCCACACTGACAGCAAGGGGCTCAAAATCACGAGAGGTGAAATCATGGCCTGAGCCGAAACAGAGATTCTGATGCTCAACCGACTGAGCCCCCCAGGTGCCCCATCATTTTTTTTTTTAATGCAGTGTGAGAAACATTAAAAGGCCCACATACATTGTTTTCAAACAACTTGTCGACCAGTCCTATTTTGCACATGAAGCCTGGCATCGTGTCCTACCCAAGTTCACCTCTTCAGAACCTGCACTCACCAGCTCCAACTCTGATTCGAGGGCCGACGGAGAAGCCAACCGGACTCTCTGGTGGCCATTTACAAGGCAGTCCTCTCCCTGCTGCTGGTTAATCCCAGATGGGTCCCCCCAGGGGCTCTTCCTCCCTGATGACTTACAGGGCCCTGGCTTGTCAGCCATGTGTCCACGGAGAGGAGGACCCAGCGAGGGGGGTGGCAGTGGGCAGGGACACGCTGGGTTGGTGGTGATGAGGAAACGAGTTGCCCAGGGCCCAGGACTGTGTGCTGACGACCCTCAGAAATCAGGACATGAGAAAGCAGTAGAGACAACGTGTGTCATGGGCTGAGTTGTGTCTCCCCTCCCCCAGTTCCAAATGTTGAAGTCCCAACGCCCAGTACCCCAGAACATGACCATGCCTGGAGACAGGATCTGTTGGGGTTTTTTTTAAGTTTATATATTTATTTTGAGAGAGAGAAAGAGAGAGATTGAGAGAGAGAGCCTTAAGCACAAAGCCCAACATGGGGCTTGATCCCAGGAACTGTGAGATCATGACCTGAGCCAAAATCAAGAGTCAGATGCTGAACCGACTGAGCCGCCCAGGCGCCCCTGAAGACAGGGTCTTTTAAAAAGACAATTAAGTTAACAAGAGGTCACTAGGGTGGACCGACTGTGACTGGTGTCCCTTTTTTTTTTTTAACGTTTATTTTTATTTTTGAGAAAGCACAAGCCGGGAAGGGGCAGAGAGAGGGCGAAAGAGAATCTAAAGTGGGTCCCATGTTGACAGCTGTGAGCCTGATGTGGGGCTTGAACTCACAAACTGCGAGATCATGACCTGACACTCAACTGACTGAGCCACCCAGGTGGCTGGTGCCCTGCTAAGTGGGGAGGTTAGGAGCTGGGCATGCACGCACACAGAGGACAGGCCGCATGAGGAGAGACCGGGAAGATGGCCGTCTGCAAGCCAGGGAGAGAGGCCTCAGGAGAGACCAACGCAGCCCACACCTTGGTCTCAGCCTCCAAAATTATGAGAAGCTGCATTTCTGTTGTTTAAGCCACTCAGTACGTGATTCTTTGTTACGGCAGACCTAACAAACAGGTACGACACAAGAGGTAAAAAAGGATTCTCTTTCATTAAAAAAGAGAGAGAGAGATGGGGGCGCCTGGGTGCCTCAGCTGGTTACGCGTCCGACTTCGGTTCAGGTCATGATCTCACGGTTCATGGGTTTGAGCCCCCGTTGGGCTCTGTGCTGACAGCTCAGAGCCTGGAGGCTGCTTTGGATTCTGTGTCGCCCTCTCTCTGCCCCTCTCCCACTCGCATTGTGTCTCTCTGTGCTCTCTCTCTCTCTCTCTCTCTCTCTCAAAAATAAATCAACATTTCAAAAAGAGCCCTCTCAGGTGGGTGGCCGGTGAGCTCCTTAGAGCAGGGAACTGCCTGCACCCCAGGCTGTGTCCCACAGGAAGAAGGTGTGCCTCAGGGTCCCTCCCCTGCCTCACTCAGGCTATACTAAGGGGCCATGTATGATTTCCAGATCCATGCATGATGCAGCCAAGGGGCTTCTTGTCCGGCTGAGAGCCCTGCTCTCCAAGGACATGTGTCCAGGCAGAGAGGTGACTAGCTGAGCTCACCGAGGCTCAGACCAATCTTCAATAGGGCAAGAGATTTAAAAAAAAAAAAAAAAAAAGCTGGAAAACGCCATGAGCCCGGGAGGTAGCTGAAATGCAGCTACAATCAGAAAAGTGATTCCAGCAAGCTGGCCGGACAGGAATGCGGAGGGACTTCCCACGGGCCGGGCTAACCGCTCGGCACTCTGCCCCGCGTCCGAGAGGGAACCCCACAGCTGGCGGACCCCATCATGCAGGACGGATCGTTTTCCAAACCTGTTGTTAATGGTCCGTCATCAACTGTCATCTGGCAAATGTCCCCCGGTAGGGGTGTCTTTCTGTTCTGTCCCCTTAGGCCCAAGAGAGTGGGATTAAAAGTGAGTAAATCAAGTGTTATTGAGACACCGGGGAGGTGGTATGACAAAACCAGGGCTATTTTTCCTGCAGCCGCCCGACTTCATACACAATCACCGATACTTCGTCTGGGGGCGGGGGAGGGGGGCAGCGAGGTGGACAGGGTTCCTGTAGACAAGTTCCAACTCCCTGGCCCTCTCGTCTCCCTGCTTTTGAAATTTGAAATTTGCCGCCCACGCGTTTTGGTCACTGGCTTCCCTTCTGGGGACAGAACTGAAGTTAAGGGAGATGAAGCTCTCGTCAGAGCCAATACACCAAACCTGGCCCGCGTGCCTTAGGGGGGAGGGGATGGAAAACTCAACTGGACAAAAGGGGCTTCAGGAGAAGCAGGGTCCCCACCCACCACTTAAGGATAAGGGCTGACCCTTGAGGTCCCGGGACAGCGTATCTGAGGATCTGTCATCCCAAGGCCTCACCAGAAGCGGCCCAAGGTCCCTCTGCCCCGCTTCCCTAGACAGAGAGGGAAGGCGCTCTCCCAGCGGGCGGAAGTCCTGTGGCTCCGATGGCCTCTCTAACGCCAGTGAGCTCAGGTCCCCCTGGAGGGCCACCGGCACGCCCCGAGCTCAAGGATGTGTGGGGGCCTGAGAACCTCGCTCCACCAAGACACCCAGCCCCACTGCAGCCGCCTGAATGAGACGGACACTCTCCCGTCTGTTAGCCTCAGCCACTGTCACTCTGTCTGTCTTGTTCCTCTCCAGAGCAGCCCTTAATGTCCGTTTCATCCTGGGATTTCCTGGTCGGGGTAATAACGAGGGACTCCCTAGGCCCCCGAGCCCGTAGGAATGCCTTAGAATCCTGGATGCACCTGCTCTCCGTCCTCCCCTCCTCCCTGGCCATTGCGGGCTGCGTACATGCTGGCCCCGAGACCTTACGGTGTCACTCCCTCGCCCTGCTCCTAGGGAAGCCCCGAGGGAATTGCGCCTCTCCACACCCCTGCTTCCCCTTTGCAGCCACACGCACGGGCATCCTGGTGGCAGGGAACCGATGGGCAACGGGGTCCCCGCACACTCACCGATGTAGTCGAAGCGGCCAGGCGCCAGGCGCTCAGGCAGGTGTGCCGAGTAGAAGAAAGAGGCCAGGAGGGTCATGGCCATGTGCTTCTGGTGGTACAAGACAGCTTCATTCTGCGCACCGTCCCCCGGGAGCGGGAACAGCTGCAGGGATTGAGAGAAACATCAGGTCTCGAGAGCAGGCCCCCTTCCCTCTCATCGCCCGATGGCGCCTCTGCACACACGTGTGGACACCCCAGGCCAAGGCCTTCACCTCCTCGGCTCTGGGGCTTGGAAAGGGAACTCTCAGGGACCATGGGAGCAGGATTCCTATTCTTTTTTTTTTTTTTAATTTGTTTGATGTTTATTTACTTTTGCGAGAGAGAGAGGAAGAGAGAGAGCGTGTGCGCAATTGCAAGCAGGGGAGGGGCAGAGAGAGAAGGAGACCCAGAATCTGAGGCAGGCTCCAGGCTCTGAGCTGTCAGCACAGGGCCTGATGTGGGGCTCAAACCCCACGAACTGTGAGATCATGACCTAAACCAAAGTCAGACGCCTAACGGACTGAGCCACCCCCAGGCGCCCCCATAATTCCTATTCTGATTGTGATCATTTGAGACCCACGGCAACTGTATTTTATTTTATTTTAATTTTTCTCCCCGCAGGGCAGCTGTATTTTAATCCTCCAAATGCTCCTAGAGCCTTTTGGATTATTTAATTACAAAAGAAAAGGAAAGAAATCAAGGAAGGAAAAGAAAGGAACAGAAAAATCCTATTAGATCTATTTGACACTCTCTTGTCTGGGGGGGTACATGGAAGTATAGTAAAAAGTGGTCTCCTCGCCCTTGAACTCACTTCTCACCAGCGCATCCCTGATTTCATGCTCCTAAGGCCTAGAAATCCCTGGAAGGCCTCTGAGTCATCAGAACGTATTAATCACGGCCATTATACTGTTTGAGAGTTAAGTACAGTTTTTGCATTATCGTGATAAATGATGACACCCGCCACCACTTACCTAGGGCACTAAGCCAGCCTTTTATTTGCACCATTACATCAGAGCCTCGACTCTACCAACAACAACCCATTTTGCAGATGAGGAGGCCAGAGGGTGACTTGCAAACCACTAATCACCAGTGAGGTCGGGGTGCGGATCCAGGCAGGCTGATTTCCAGAGCGTGTGTGCTCATCATCCTCACCCCTCGGGATCAGACCCCCTCTGCCCCTCCCCCGCCACTGTCTGACGCAGCCCCGCCCCTGCCCCGCCCCCGTCTGACGCAGCTGGTGCTCATAATAACGCAGACCTGTGCTATGCAAAGTTCTCTCTGTTCTGGTGTCCTGTATGTGTTCTGCGTCCTCAAGGAAGGAGTCAGGGGAACGGGCTGCACCCTCACCTCTAGGTCCCCCGCTCACCTGCCCCCCTCACACAGGTGGCATTGGCTCTGCCTGCCCCTTGGGTCCCTGACTTATGCATCAAACCCCAAGCCGCCCTTGGGAGGGGAACTCCACTCACTGGGTGCAGGCCTTCTGGCAGGCATTGCTGAGCCCTTTGATCTGCTGATTTGAATAATCCCCTCAACCCCTCTGTGCAGGAGAGGACGTTAGCCTCATTGACAGATGAGGAAACTGAGGCTCAGAGAGGTCATATGCATTGCCTAAGGTCACACAGCCAGTGCGCCCTGGGATTTGGACTCAGGTCCATCTGATTGCGGGTGCCTGGACTCTCCCCCTTCTGGCGTCCCTCCTACGCCCTCTTCCTGCATGTGCTCCAATTCCCATCTATCCTTAAGATCTTCATTTATACTTTTTCCTTTGCTGCTAATACGTTAGACGATAATACAGAACAAATGCACTTACCGGACACGTGCCACCAGCCAGTGATCTCATGTAATCTTCCCCACAGTCTGATGAAAGCAGGTGTTATTGCCATGCCCATTTTACAGCGAAGGGAAATCAAGGCATAGAAATGGCACATAACTTGCCCAATGTCTTCCAGTGAGAACATATTAGAGATTTGTCTTCAGAGCCTGCTCCCCTGGTCACTGCACTAAACCCCAGGCTGCCTCCCCTTCCCAGCCCTCCATGATTGCTTCTGAGCCCCCTGTCAGTGCTGGCCATGGATGCATCCCCTGTGGCTTGTCAGGGCCTCCGTTCTCCTGCTGTCTCCTAACTACTAAGGGAGCCCCTGGGTCGTGCCACCCACGTATCTTGCAGGGACCCCGCCCGGTGCTTTGAGCCCCAGGCGCTCAAGAAACAGTAGATTCCCAGGTGTGGCCAACAGGCAGAGAAGCAATTAGATTAGGGGGGCCCTTACCCTGTAGAAGATGGGAAGGGAGTCCCAGGTGTAGGGATAAGCAAAAGCAAGGATGCGAACCAGCTTGCAGAGCCCGGGCTTCTGGATTTCAAGAAACCTACATCAGGGAAGGAAAGGGGGAAGAAACTGGGGTGAACACGGTTCCCGTGAATGACACCCACGCACACACGACAAATAACCGAAGGCAAGTTATCGACAGAAGAGAAGTATTTTTGTACAATCCCCTCCTGAGGCCAGCAGCTCCCGCACCAGCCTCTTCCATTCCGCACCGCCCCCAGCGGGAGCGACTCTGCCTCCCTTGTGAAAAGATCCCCGGGGGAAACCTTTATCTCCTGGGGGCCGCATCATGAGAAGCAATGGTGTCCAAAGAAGCCAGGGGGGAGGTTCTGGGCTGGGAAGGCCCTTCGAGAGGCGAGTTATCTGCCAAAGGGCCTTTTAGAAGTCCAGCAACGACCAGGATGGGGAGATGTGTGGGATGTGGGTGGCCCCCAGCACGGCCCCCCGGGGACGAGCATGACTGTGAAGGAAGAGATGTCAGAGCCACCCAGAGGTGTGCTGTGCGGAAGCCCTTGGTTCAGTGAAGTGTTTAATTACTTTGAGAGATTTCTGGAATGCTTAGTACCACACACACGGACACTGGCCTGGAGAAACTGAGTAAATGTGGCCCTTCCCCCTCTTCTTCAGCCACACCCCGACCCGCCTCCAGTCCCAAGAGGAAGCTGATTTTAAAATGAGTGGTGCTGACTGTGGCAAATATAGGTGGGTCCTCCTGAACAAAAGGCGATGGGGCCCCTGCTGGCCTCGGCCCGGCCTGGGGGGGAGGGAGGCAGCCCAGGGTGTGGGGACTTGGGCAGCACAGATGGCCGGCTGGATACCCGGAGGAGGAGAATCTCCACGCAAGACCACAGCCCCGCGCTGGGGCTCAGGTGAGGGAGTGCTCACGCCCCAGGCCGGGGGACTGTCAAGGCAGAGTGGGAGAGGAAGTCCCGCTTGAGTCCCACTGGGCATCATGGGGGGTGGGGCCCTCCCTCGGTGTCCGCAGGATTGCAGGGCGAGGCCGGAGGTCCCCACAAAGGTGGTGTGCAGAGTCAGAGCACAGCAGGGCTGGGGGGGTGGCCGTTCCGGCAAGGCCAGTAAGGTAGTGGAGTCCCTCTGAGCCCTTCCGGACAGTCCTGCTCCTCTTCACACTCTCTGGGGGGAATGGAGTCTTCTCCCCACTCCTGGTCCCCCAGACCCCCCTGTCCCAGCCCACAAGCCTGCCCTTTCCTCCACCAAACACAATCTGCTGCTCTGCCCGGCCCACGCCCATCTCCCCCCGACCCCCGCCAGATTATTCCTGTCACCACAATCTGGTGCCATCACTTGTCACCTACTGTCCCCCACAGCCTCCAGGGATAAGCTCCAACTTCTCTCAAGCCCATGGCAACATGTCTCTCCTTTCCTGACACTGTCCTACATCAGAGAAGTGCGTGGTGGGCAGAGAAGGAAGAGAAGCTCCAGGAAAAGGAGGGAGAGAAACAAGGGACAGCAATTTACATCCCCACCCTCCACAAACAGGAACCCCAGACGTGGGAGTAAACCGCCAGCCCTGGGACAGGTGAGGAGGCACTGTGCCATGATTTCACATGCAGTTTCTGACCTGGACACCCTGGGTTCGAATCCTGCCTCTGCCCTTCATGATCATGTGACCCTGGCTGGTGACGTAACCTCTGTGCACCTCTGAATCCTCGCATGTGACACAGGGATGACAGCCGTGCCCCCTCACGAGCTTGTTGCAAAGCATCTGATGAGATGATACTTACAAGAGCGCTTACATCACAGAGGAACACTCACTAAATGGAAGCTTTTCATAAAATGTGTGGAGTGGGCTTTGTTCTCTCCCCATCCCCATCTTATAGCTAGGCTGTAAGGAAAATGGGAAGAGACAGGTTCTAGGTGATTTGCCTAAAGTCAGATGAGCTGATAAAGGTAAAGCTGGGATTGAAACCCTGGAGATGTTTGGCTTCCGAGTTTCACACCGCCGCCCCTGCGGCAGGTACTACCCAGCCTTCATCCCTGCCTATACCCTCTGCCCCAAGGAGCAAATGGGATGCACGCCCACTGCCCCAACAGCCAGAGCCCATCTCAATAGCATTCACAGTCTCCTGACAAACCCGACCACAAGCCCGCTCCCTTCTGCCCCGTGCACTGTCCTTCCTGGTTCGGAGGGGCTCACCATTAAAGCTCGCTCTTTCTGTGACCACTTACACAGGAAGAAAGCCGGCTCTGGCTGGCGAGGGCCATCCCCCAAACCATGGATTTCCTGTGACTTGAGAAAACATTTCGCCCGGCCTGATAAAGTGCTTTCCCAGGGGCAAACGAACCAGCCTCTCCATCTGCAAAGCCGAGTCTACAGGGGGGAAAAAAGGAGAAAAAGCAGAGCAGAAGAGAGACAGCAACAGAGAGTAAAAGGCAGAAGGGCCAGCAGCCACAGACAGGGGCCTCCCACTACCAAGCTGCAGTCCCACAGTTGGCCACAGGGTGTCACCCCAGCCAGCGATTCCTGGAAGGAGGGACAGGAGAGCCATAGACTCCTCCAAAAATCCCTGGATGCCGGTCTTCAAAGCCCCCACCTGGTCAGACAGACCCTGCAGCGCAGAGTTGAGGCGCCAGTTTACAGGGAGTCAGGCCTCGGCTGCCTAGAACCAGGTTGGCAGGAAACACTGGGTTTTTTGGCAGAAGCCTCTATCAGGAGAGGGTCGATGCAATACCAGTCTGTTCTAAAACCTGATAAATCTTGTTGCAACAAAGCCAACAGGATTTGCAAGCAAATTCTGGAACGGGTGCTTGAAACTAGTGGGCTTTTGGAAACATTCTATTGCAGAGGGTGTGTGTGTGTGTGGTTCCAGCTGTTTTGCTGCGTGGGTGACATCACAGGAATGTGGGCATTGCCACGCACTGGCCCCTGGCCCTAGGGGCACTTGGTCATCTGGCTGAGCCCTCCGACCTCCAGAGGAGTCTGAGAACCACCAAGGCTCCTGTCTCCAGCTCTGACCTCCAAACCCTCTCCTGGGCCTTCTCTGTGCCGCTCTGGGCTGCCATAGGACCAAAGCCGCGGCATGGCTCTCACGGAGCGGCCCACTTCCCACCTGGGATGAAAAGTCACCTCTCTCCCTCACAGCACTGCATAGAGGGCGTTCCGCTGCGCCAGCGTCTGTCCAAAAAGCCGACTGCTGGGTGCCTCGGAGGCGTGGATAAAAAGTACCGACGTATAGCAAACTCTGTGTGACTGATGTTCCTAAGGGAGAGAGGACACCTTTCTGGGCTTCTGGGTGGTCAGCAGGATGAACAAGCGAGGTCCTCGTCACCCCACTTTGCTCCAAGAGCTGCAGAGGGATCACGCATTCTCTCATTTCCCTTCTCAAATGCTACAGAGGAAGAAGGCAGTTTTCTGGAACATTCCTCTGAACTAGATGCCATGATAATAAGGACCAAAAAACCAGTCAGGGGAGTCCATGATGGAAATTTAGCTTGAAGACACATACTGTAATGGAATGAATGTCATTTAGACCATGATACTCTGGGGTAAGCAATGGAAAGACTAAAAACCACTCGCGAGGTTCGCAGTCTCCTTCTTGCTCAGGGTAGGAGATGGTGGTCCTCTGACTCTCCTGGCCATGCCGTGGACTGATGGAGCAGGAGGCCGAGGCAGGGTGGGCTTGGTGTAGGAGGAAGGCAAGGAGAGAGCTCTTGGAAAAGACTGGGAGCCCTGGCATTGTAGACGCCTGAAGTAGGGCAAGCATTTAAGGAATGTTGAATGGTTGGTTGGTTGGTTGGTTGGTTGGTTGGATGGATGGGTGGATGGGTGGATGGGTGGATGGGTGGATGGGTAGGCAAATGGATGGAAGGATGGATGGATGGATGGATGGATGGATGGACGGACAGATGGACAAGTCGGGGTAGATGGGTAGTGGCTAGATGGGTGGATGGATGGATAGACAGATGCATGGATGGATGGGCAAGTAGCGGGTAGATGGGTAGTGGATGGAGGAGCAGATGGATGGATGGATAGATGCATGGATAGAACATCTAAACCAGAGAGGAACCCAGAAACATCCTCTCAGATGCTCTTGTTTAAGGTTTGGACGCTGAAGCCAGAGGCCATACAGCACGTTTGTGAAATCTGGCACTCCTGGGGGCCCTGGCCCTCTTTTCCGCCTGCTTCTCCTGACGTTAATCGGGGCTGAGTCACCCCTCGCATACAAGTCATCGTTCTTGCTCCTCAGACACTGAAGACCAAGAAGGGAATGGAAACAGGAAAGAGGACCAGGTATCCCACTCTGCCTGTGGCCCCCTTGCTCTGTTTCTATCCCAGCACCGCCCTCCTCCAGTCCTGAAGCGGAGTCCACGGAACTGCCCTCCTACAAAGATCACTGTCCTTCATGAGCACAGGGCCGGTCCTCACAAGGCACACGAGGTACATCAGATCCCGGCCACTGCGGAGACCCTCTCCAGCCACTCTCCTCCTTCCAGCCATGCAGGTGACTTCCAGCGACTCCTTGCTGCCTCCCAGTGCTATCCTCTCTGCCCCCCTCACCGTGTCCAGGCTATTTACTCTGTCCAAAAGGCCCCTCCCCGTCTCCAGCTAATACTCAGTGCTGGTACCACCTTGCAGAACTTGGTGTATCCAAGCAGGTGTCATCTTGCATTCTCGTTATTTGTTTATGTTACATTCTGTAATGCTATGCTCTAAATTCCATTTCCCCTGGCCTTTCAAGGAAATGATGACTCCACCTGGGCTTTGCGGGGGTCTGCAGTCTGTTTCTACCAGTGCACTGGGTGCTCACCAAGGGTAAGGACCGTGCCTTACTCTTCCTGGTATTTCCAGATCTTAGCATGATGCCTGGAGTAGGGCCAGCATTTAAGGAATGTTGAGTGGTTGGTTGGTTGGTTGGATGGATGGATGGATGAATGGGTTGATGGATGGATGGGTAGGTAAACAGATGGGAGGATGGATGGATGGATGGACGGACAGACAGATGGACAAGTAGGGGGAAGATGGGTAGTGGATGGATGAGTGGATGGATGGGTGGATGGACGGATGGACGGATGGAGAGATGGTTGGGTAGGTGGATGGGTGTATGGGTGGGTAGATGGATGGATAGGTGGCGGTTGGGTAGGGGGATGGTGGGTAGGAAGATGGATGGTTGGATGCATGGATGGTTGAATGGTTGGATATATGGACAGATGGAATAGCGACAGTTGTGCCCTGCAAGTAAACAGAAATAATCCATTTCATTGACAAGGGAGAAGCTTCCAAGCACAAGCGTCAAGAGATCCATGGCCAGCCTGCTCTGCCAAATGAGTTTGTCCAAAGGTAACAGGCACGCCACACCCATGCCCAAGCTAGAAGAAAACAATCTATGTTGGTGGCTTATAGGTGATTCAGGAAGCTTTAAAAAAGGGGCGGGGAGGAAACGTTTCAAGAATTTGCATCGGGAGTTCTTAGGAAAGCAGTCCTGAATCGTGAACTCTGGGACAGTTTCTTCGACACTCATGGAAACTTCCATGCCCCCCTCAGCCCACAGTGCTCAACTCCCGCCATCCTACCTTCAAACACCACAGCCACACAGCCTGGCAGGAGCTCGCCAGACAGGACTGTGACTCATCCAGGGGCCAGAGCTAGATGTGTGCGTGCACCTCGCCCTGGGCCCAAGGGCACGCTTCGTCTCCCGTGGGCGATGGCTGGCATCCTTGTTACTTTTCTATGAGTGTTAAGCCTTGTCTCACCCAAGGCAGGGACCCACCCACTCCTCTCCATCACCCATGCAGCCCTCACAGCGCCAGCCTGGCAGAGGCGACACTCCAGAAAGAGCTTCTGAGTCCTTGACAACAGAGTCCTTGAAGAAGTGGGGAGGAGCCATGACATCTGATCGGGTTTCGACCCCAAGGGCAGACCCTATCTCCTCACGGCTTTAGGGGGCCTCTGCACTTCAAGAAGGAGGGAAGAGACATCACCCCCCACTCCCACCCCCAGACTTTTGTCATGGGACGAACAGCCCTAACACTAGGACTGAGCCTAGAAACGAGACTCCCTCTGACTCAAAAGCAGCTCCACGCTTCTAACCCACCTCGGGACTGGCAGCGGGAGGCAGGCTGGGACAAGCATTCCCAATGCTCTTTAAGAATCTAGCCTTCCAGGGGCGCCTGGGTGGCTTAGTCGGTTAAGCGTCCGACTTTCGCTTGGGTCGTGATCTCGCGGTTCGTGGGTTCGAGCCCCGCGTCGGGCTCTGTGCTGACTGCCAGCTCAGAGCCTGGAGCCTGTTTCAGTCTGTGACTCCCTCTGTCTCTGACCCTCCCCTGCTCACGCTGTCTCTCTCTCTCTCCTAGAAATAAATAAAAACATTTGGAAAAAAAAAAAAAAAGAATCTAGCCTTCCATTTTTAAAGAAAACCAGTCTGTCAAGTTGGTGAAACTTGCCTACCTTCTGTCCTGCAAAACCCCAGTGTCATCCAAAGAAATATAGGGCCACCAACAATGTAGAAGAGCCTCCCTCCCCCCCCTTCCCTCCTGGGGAGGGGAGAGCAGATGGCTGCCAGTAAGATCAATCCTCCGAAGCGGTCCAATGCGGCGACTCCAACCGGCTCCCCGGAATCAAGACTGGGGGACGGAAGATCGGGTGCGACGTGCCAGACTCCCGTGAGAGCACCCTGCCACACACACAGCCCCACCGCCCAGCACCCTGGCGCCATCCAGACAGGGCTACCACCCCAGCACCACCACCTGAGAGGTTTCCTAACTAATTTAAGGAAGTGGAAATCTGGGCAGTTTGTTTTTACAAAGAGCTGCATAAACCAGAGCTGTAAGCCACAAAACAAGGTCTCTTGTATTCACACTCCAGTGAGATTTCTCGAGTGAAAGGGAGAAACGAGAGAGAATCAGAGCCAGCGATCTGGGCGTGACTCACAGCCACTGGGTCTCTCCAGGGACGTGAGGGCCACTTGAGTGCCATCTGACAGCTTGACAGCTAGCACGGATGCCTAGAGACAGGCCTGCTCAGTTACTGTTAGCAGACGGCCCATTGCTTGGGCACTGCCTCTGGGCCAGCCCTTCCCGGCCTGCAACCCATACATCCCTCTCCCAAGGAGGGTAGTTGTGTTGGCCCCATTTTACAGATGAGCAAACTGAGGTTCAAGAAGGATACGCAGCCTGCCCTGCAACGGGACAAGCATGAAGCCAAGTGTGGAGTCTGGAGTCGCCTTGAACACCCAGGCTTTATGCCCATGAGGGGGTCCCGTCAGCTGCAGGACATCCACGTGGAACTGAGCCCCAGGCTTCTGAGCGCCCCTTCCCCTGAGCCTCCCCCACCCCTTTGGGGTGCAGCGGCCAGGTACCTGGAGTAGCAGGAGAGGCCAGTGCTGATGATGGCGTTCAGCACAGCCAAGGGTACGTAGTAGTCGTGGAAGGTGCTGCTCACCATGACGTCGGGGACCGAATAGGCAGAGTATGCAATGGCTGAGCCTGGGGAAGGAAAACCAGCCTTGGGCAGGAAGCCAAGATGCAGCACGGCTTGGACCCCTTGGGAAGGCCAACCCCGGCACCTGGCTGGACCCTCATCATCCCCACAGATCATGAGCGTCCTGCCGCCACCCCTCGCTTGTGCCATGGCCCCTTCCAGAATGTCCTCCCTCCTCCTCCCTGCCTCCCCAAATCTGACCCTGGGAATATACTACGAGCCCAGCATTGCTCCTGGGGCTTGACACACATTGACTCCCATAATCTTCACAATCACCCTGTGACATAAATCCTTCAAGTGTCCTCATTTACAGATGATGAAACAGAGACACAGAGAGATTTAGCAATACACCTGGGGGGCACCCAGCTAGAAAGCAGCAGAGCCAAGCTTCAGCCGGAGCCAAGGCACAGTCCCCACGGTTAACCACATGCTGTGTGGTCCATGAGCACACCTCCGTGTGCTCAGACTTGCTCTGAGTGTGCACCTCTCACCTGCCGGTGACGCGAGGTGTCCCTGTGGGAAGGTGGAAGTGGCAGGGAGGGAGGGCCCTTGCTGAGGGGGGGCGGATCGTATCCGTGCGCTGGGGGACTGGCCAGCTCACAGGCGGGTATGAAAGGCTGGCCTTGGCTTCCTTTGTCTTAGGTCTGGGAGTCTGTGGCAGAAGGATTATCTAAGCACCCTTGGGAGACCTGTCTGCTGCAGCTTCTACTTGAAAGAACAGGAGAGGGGCGCCTGGGTGGCTCAGTCGGTTGAGCGTCCGACTTTCGCTTAGGTCATGATCTTGCGGTTCGTGGGTTTGAGCCCCGCGTCGGGCTCTGTGCTGGCTGCCAGCTCAGAGCCTGGAGCCTGTTTCAGAGTCTGTGACTCCCTCTCTCTGACCCTCCCCTGCTCACGCTGTCTCTCTCTCTCTCTCTCTCTCCTAGAAATAAATAAATAAAATAAATAAATAAAAAATAATAAAAAAAGAAAGAACAGGAGAGATCACTGTCCTTTTCAAAGAAGCCAGGTGTGTCCTTTTCAAAGAGGCCTGGCCCAGATGGCCTCCCAGCCACCCTCACAAGGTCTCCTCTGGGAGGGGAAAAGAGTCACGGACAGGTCAGCACAATGCCTCAGGGATCAGCCCTGAGGTCACCTGTTATCCCAACGATACAGAGACCCGTGAAATCC